>NC_091129.1:133909800-134277300 GCF_040183065.1 Periplaneta americana
AGCGCTAAGTATGGAAAGAGGAAGTGTTGTGTATATGAATATGCTGCCTGTTCGATTAAGAAAACAGTGGTGCAAAAACTTTAAACGGAACGTGAAATTTTATTTCGTTATTTTTATATGGCTTCTTTCTGTATGATATTATCTATATTGTCTGTAAAACAATAGTACTAATATCAATTTCTTAATTTTGCACTTATGTTTTAAATGTTAATGACATAATAGAGAGATAAGAAGGAATATTCACATAAATTCCATAGTAGTACAATTATACTTTACTAAATGGATGAAACACATCATTCATAAAGAAAGTGATATCCCCCAAAAAGAGACTGAGAATGACATGATAAGTTGGAATTGATATTGATGGTACTTTTAGCCTTATAAAAGTAATCAATAAACTAATCAAAATAATATTACAGTAGGCCTACAAAGCAAAGTTACCTAGGTGCTGTATATGTTTTAAGTGTAACTAATATTCCATAACAAAATTCTTATCGCAATATGCTTTTAAGGTAATAATGGTGAGCAACTTCCTGTCATCAGAATATTAAATTATTTTCTCGAAATATGCTGAAGCTATAGAGCTGACATTTTTACAACATATAGGCACGTATCTTTTGCTTATGATGTAACAGTAGTTGCTTTGTTAATTCATTTCCTTACAAACAATTTCCATGCGAATATTTTCAAAAATTTCAATACACTATCTTTAGTAAAACGTATTTACGGTATATTAGATTAACGAAAATATTCTGTAAGGTTACTAAATAAATAGGCGTATATCTGAAAATGTCACTTTTCTATTAAAAATGTTGAGAAAATATTTCTTTTGTATAAAAAGAAAAGAATCAAACTTGTGAAAAATGAGTATTAAAATTAAAACTTGCATTCTTATAATGCACTTAAACTTCTCAGACAGATCTAAAAATTACCATGGATACAGTTTTAATACGCTCTCTTCCCTCTATCTATTGTATCAGTGCTGGCCATCCCTGCCCGACCAAGCGGAATAATATACTACTTCTTTCGTCTGTCTCTTTCCTTTCCGCTGTAAAGCGCTCAGGCTGTCCTGAGCTCTAAAGCGCGCGCTTGCTCCTATGGGCATCAATTGACATGACTGGTGTACGGTACCTAAAGGCCTACTACTTCATACGGTGGTGCACGTTTTCGCGATTTCCCGGTTCCTGAAGATTCCGGATAGCTCATTACAGAAACAAAATTTTTAAAATGTATGGGAAAACAAAAGAAGGAATTTTAATTAAAGCAAAGAGAATTATTAAATAAGAATTAAGCTTTTACACTGAAAACACATCTTATAATTATATAACGACATTCGACTGCGTGGATATACACATAAGAGGCACCTATAATAATCACTGTGAACAGACACTTTGAAGTTACATCTCGCATCATTTTTTGGGTTATCTAGAAACCACAATAGCCCTTTCAGGAACTTATACCAAATACTATGCTAGTTGCGATGACATATATACTAGTTCCCACGAAAAATCCTTAAATTTTCACTCATGCCACGTGTCACTTATAACATTTACCATGATCATTCCTCACTTATCCCGTTTAAAACGTGTCTGCTCTTAAATACAAGTTCCTTAGGACGCTGAAAAGAAACACAATGGCCTTCAGTTATCTGAGTTGAAATGTTTACATATCACGTCATTTTTAATACATGCTTATGATGTTCGCCCTAAATGATCGTACAGAGTTTACGTTTTCTTAAACTTTTATTATTAGTTTTATTTTTAAATTCTGAATTTTGAATATTTTCGTGTTTCACCTCTTGATGTTATTCTTGGAGGTTAGTCACTTGTGACGTGTGTATATTTCGCTTATTGATTTTGTAAATGTACATTAGTGCATACGTTGGAGTGTAGCATACCTTTCTCTAAAAGTAGGCACTGATGAAGGAATTGTCTTTTCATGAATTTCTCACCAAGCGCAATTGAAAGACAAATGATTTGAGTCCATTTCTCAAAACGTTAATTGGAGATTATTATGTTTGACTAAATAGTTAAAGTGGCACTGAGATGGAATGTTTAATTTAATTAACAAATGATATTCAATTTCAGACTGTCCGCTTAAAATGTAAGATGTGTAGTAAAGGTTTTACTAAAATTTTTCACTTGCAGAACTAACCATGCTTCGCCTCAAGCCCCGCTCTGCAATTCACCTGCCAAACAACGAGCAAGCCTGTCTCCAGAACCACCATTCAACAACTGTGCCCACAACAACCATGTCTTGCCTCCAGACCAACCACTCAACAAGCTGTGCCCAACAACACGCATATCTTGCCTCCAGACCAACCACTCAACAAGCTGCGCCCAACAACAACCTTGTCTTGCCTCCAGACCAACCACTCAACAAGCTGTGCCCACAACAACCATGTCTTGCCTCGAGACCAACCACTCAACAAGCTGCGCCGAACAACAACCATGTCTTGCCTCCAGACCAACCATTCAACAAGCTGCGCCCAACAACAACCATGTCTTGCCTCCAGACCCACCACTCAACAAGCTGCGCCCAACAACAACCATGTCTTGCCTCCAGACCCACCACTCAACAAGCTGTGCCCAAAACAACCATGTCTTGCCTCCAGACCCACCACTCAACAAGCTGCGCCCAACAACAACCATGTCTTGCCTCCAGACCCACCACACAACAAGCTGCGCCCAACAACAACCATGTCTTGCCTCCAGACCCACCACTCAACAAGCTGCGCCCAACAACAACCATGTCTTGCCTCCAGACCCACCACTCAACAAGCTGCGCCCAACAACAACCATGTCTTGCCTCCAGACTCACCACTCAACAAGCTGCGCCCAACAGCCATGTCTCGCCTCCAGACCAACCACTCAACAAGCTGCGCCCAACAACAAGCAAGTCTGGCCTCCAGACCCACCACTCAACAAGCTGTGCCCACAACAAGCATGTTTGGCCTCCAGATCCACCAATCAACAAGCTGTGCCCACAACAAGCATCTCTGGCCTCCAGACCCACCACTCAACAAGCTGTGCCCACAGCGAGCGTGTCTGGCCGCCAGGCCTAGGTTAAATTTCACAAGAACATTAAAAATTCAATAAATTTGCTACACGAAATTGTATTTAAAGTTGAACGTTTTACCGGTATTTCTATATATAGCATTCTGAACAATAAGTAACAGTATATTTATACAGATCCGATTTGTGAAGTTTTATTTGAAACAATAAAAATATGTGCAACAAAATATAAGAGATAATAATATTACAGCTTTGCTATTGAATCTAACAACTTGGTTTCTACATATCATTTTAGAAATATGTTGAAATGAATTAGCGTTAATTCTGTACGGTACACGGGAATCTCTCTCTTAAACAGTAAGAAGAATCAGCTCGGTTTTTTGTTTAAATTTTTCAGCTGCCAAAGCTAGTTTTCTAATGTGACTGAGGCAACCTGCTGATGCCTCCTGGAGTTTTTCGTCAGCAGACCCGATGGTTTCCAGAAGATACTGAAAATGACCACATAAGAGATAATAAACAAGCAATGCTCAATGCATAATGCAACTAAGAAAAATTTTCATATTAGCCTAATTGTTTTATGACCTCACAAAGAAGCTAATTTTTTAAGACAGTTTACTAGTCCAACTCTGTGGAATAATGGTCAGCACGTCTGGCTACGAAACGAGATGGCCCTGGTTCAAATCCTGGTTGGGACAAGTTGCCTGGTTTAGGTTTTTTCCGGGGTTTTCCCTTAACCAATTGAAGCAGAATTGCTGGGTAACTTTCGGCGTTGGACCTCGGACTCATTTCGTCATCATTAACACACATATCATCATCCATACAACAGCCCGAGTTAAGCTCACGGTGCGGCGTGCTGTAATTGTACAAGAGCGTGGCTGTTCGGCTACCCAATCATTCACAAGAATAGGAGTGGTAAGCACAATAATCCTCAGGCTGCAGTGTAAGTCTTAGGGTCC
Organism: Periplaneta americana; assembly: GCF_040183065.1. Lineage (NCBI taxonomy): Eukaryota > Metazoa > Arthropoda > Insecta > Blattodea > Blattidae > Periplaneta > Periplaneta americana. Next base: position 133,913,771 of record NC_091129.1, read on the forward strand.
CTCCTCTTTACAAAGAAAAAAAAAAAGATAGTTTACTAGACAAAATTTGTTTGATATTGGTATCACCACTATGTACCGTAAAGTACAAAATATTAATTTAAACTGCGGTATTATGAACATATTTTTGAAATTTAATCAAGTACTAATTCATATCAATGAAGTATGTTAGATTTATTCAGCTTATTTGCTTTGACTAAAGTTTGAGTACCTTTTATGGATTTTTCACTGTTCATTAATATTAACGTCTTTATAAATAGATGAATTGAGGGGATAGGTGGAAGAAGGGCACGTCTACAAAGATGGGGTTTTGAGAAAAACTCTGTTGAACATTTTACATTGTTGTAGCTGTAATATTAGGGATCACAAATAATAAACATAGAACTCAGTAGCAATATTACAGTTCTAAAACAAGTATTCTCAGATTTTGTGTAACCTATTATCTTAATATATAAAATTGAAAAAACCGTTATGTTTTATTTAACGACGCTTGCAACTGGAGAGGTTATATCAGCGTCGCCGGATGTGCAGGAATTTTGTCCCGCAGGAGTTCTTTTACATGCCAGTAAATCTACTGACATGAGCCTGTCGCATTTAAGCATACTTAAATTTTTTTAGTTGGTTATTTAACGACGCTGTATCAACTACTAGGTTATTTAGCGTCGATGAGATTGGTGATAGCGAGATGATATTTGGCGAGATGTGGCCGAGGATTCGCCATAGATTACCTTGCATTCACATTATGGTTGGGGAAAACCTCGGAAAAAACCCAACCAGGTAATCAGCCCAAAGAGGGATCGAACCCGCGCCTGAACGCAACTTCAGATCGGCAGGCAAGCGCCTTAAACGACTGAGCCACGCCGGTGGCCAAGCTCACTTAAATGCCATCGACCTGGCCCGGGATCGAACCCGCAACCTTGGGCATAGAAGGCCAGCGCTATACCAACTCGCCAACCAGGTCGACTATATATATATATATATATATATATATATATATATATATAAAATTGAATGTGGGTATGTATGTATGTATGTTCTGTATACAAATCTACACGCTTTGACCGATATGTGCCAAAGTTTGCACATTTAACCTTCATAACCAGGAGAAGAACATAGTCTACATTAAAATTACGCAAATGGAGGTTAAACTAATTAAAAATATAAAAAATAAAAATAAATAGATCAAAATTCATGTATAATATTAAAATGCAAAATCTTCTACAGTCAATTGTTTTTTAATATTGTCTGTTGTATTCAACATCGACTTTCACGAGGCCTTGGAAATTTTAACACGAAATTAAATTATATTGTTGTTACACATCATGAAGGAAAAAACTAGATACTATTCGAAGAAAGATAGGAGATATTAAGTAATATTCATCGTTCTTAATGATCTTTGCATGGAAAATAACAATGAAATATGTATAAAATAGAAATTACATACAGGAGAGCATATAAAAACAGTAAGTAGAATCATATTTGATTAATAAGCTCAAATCACTCCAGGTTTAGTGTAAGAGTGGCCTATATCTAACGATATCTCCCAGCAAATTACTTAATATAAAAAAAAAACAAAAATATCGTGTTAGAAGATTGAATTTGTGTATTTTCTCTGAAACTTTCCAAATAATTGTAGGCAGTCTTTTACATTAAATTGCCGAAAATTGGTTTATAGCGCAACGTTGGCAGTGATAAAAGTGTGAAATATTCGTTCAGTGGCCGGTGGATACTCTACATTTACCGAATATCGTTCCAATTCAGATAAATTCCTTCTCATGATATTTATTGCCACTTCCGAAATAATGAATCGCAGTGCAAACATTTAGTATATTTGCTGACGATTTCTGTAGTGATTGTAGTGAACGTCAGCTTGTATCGAAAGGAAATTAAAAATCAGAGAAAATATAAGAATTCCTCATCATTCAGAAAACCAGCTATTCCTGTTATCTCTCCAAATGTAACGTCATCCAATCACTTTCATTTTTAATGGAGTCAAAACACTAAAGAAGAATATTCTTATTGTTGGGACAGTGTTAACAACCTTAGCATGAAAATTCCAGTTCGTTGTTAGTTTTTAGAATCGCACTACGATAGACAGATGTTAAAAAATCAGTGCGTTTGTAAAGAAATAGAAAACAATGATGAAAACGTGATAGCCTATATAGATAATAAACAGTTTCACTGATTTCACAGTCTACAGCTTGTCCAAGTCAAGTCTGCGAGTGGGAATATCGGGAAGGAATGTAGAGTCAAAACACAGTTGCCACATAGGTCACTTGACGCGTAGATTTCAACGTGTGCACATCGTTTAAAATACACTACGGAGCGCACGCATTTGTTGTCCTTGTCTTCAGATAAAAGCAACAGTTACGCTGTCTCCCAGCCTCCCCTCTCATGCAACTTTCTCTCCTACGCCCACGCTTGCCAAGCAGAACGCCAAACCTCACTGTCAAGCAGAAGTAGAAGTACAGTCTATTTCAAAGCGTCTTAAATTGTTAACGCTCTATGAACTGAAGCGCAGTAGAAAAACTTTGCTGTCATATGAGACTGTACTGGTCTCCTCTCGTTACCGCCTCCTTTCACTACAGAACTGCCTCCAACTTCCCCTCTCGGCTCGCAGACTTAACTTGGTCGAGCTGTAGCAAGCTTATTTTCGTAGTTATTATCAAGATTAGTTAATGGGCGTAACAGTGGATGAAATGTGCAAGAGTAAATATATCTATTTTATGTAACTGGATCTCGTTCCCCCTCCCCATCAGCATCGTCATAGGCCTGAACAATTGACTTCTATTGTAACTTGCACGGATATACTATTTTCATAACTTAAATCGTTAGCAGTTCTATCTTGAATACGGAGAAAGTAAATGAATCTCTCAAGAGGGCAACTGCGAAGAAGTAATTTATGAATTCATGACTGTGTTCGCAGAAACTTAATACTTTTTGGCCTAACTGATGATTGATCAAAGTAAATGATGTAACTGCCACAGTTACGTTTTTAGCGGAACTGCAAAAAAATTACAGGATGAAAATTATGTATTCCCTCTGGTAACAAAACATAATTCCCAACAATATTACGTCTAACAATTGTAACATTTTCATTGCAACATAATTTATTATTTAAACTGTAGGTCACAGCTGCAGATAAGAGCCTCGAATCGCGCTCTAGCTCCCAGAGTCAGGTTTTCTGCAACTCTGATCTACACTGATCCATATGATTTGAACATATACATAGATCTCTATGATTGGAACATATACACTGCCAATTATGATCAGAAGATCTACACTGCTCATATGATTTCAGGATCTACACCGCTCAAAATAATATGAAGATCTACACTGCTCCTTATTATTTCAAGAACAACACTGCTCCCTACAATTTGATCACCTACAATCTCCCCTATTATTTCAAGTCCTACAATGCTTCCTATGATTTGAATATCCATACTGCTCCTTATGATGTGAAGACCTACAATGCTTCCTATGATTTGAATATCCATACTGCTCCTTATGATGTGAAGACCTACAATGCTTCCTATGATTAGAATATCCATACTGCTCCTTATGATGTGAAGACCTACAATGCTGCCTATGATTTGAATATCCATACTGCTCCTTATGATGTGAAGACCTACAATGCTGCCTATGATTTGAATATCCATACTGCTCCTTATGATGTGAAGACCTACAATGCTGCCTATGATTTGAATATCCATACTGCTTCTTCTGATGTGAAGACCTACAATGCTTCCTATGATTTGAATATCCATACTGCTCCTTATGATGTGAAGACCTACAATGCTTCCTATGATTTGAATAACCATACTGCTCCTTATGATGTGAAGACCTACAATGCTGCCTATGATTTGAATAACCATACTGCTCCTTATGATGTGAAGACCTACAATGCTTCCTATGATTTGAATAACCATACTGCTCCTTATGATGTGAAGACCTACGGTGCTGCCTATGATTTGAATATCCATACTGCTCCTTATGATGTGAAGACCTACGGTGCTGCCTATGATTTGAATATCCATACTGCTCCTTATGATGTGAAGACCTACAATGCTGCCTATGATTTGAATATCCATACTGCTCCTTATGATGTGAAGACCTACGGTGCTGCCTATGATTTGAATATCCATACTGCTCCTTATGATGTGAAGACCTACAATGCTTCCTATGATTTGAATATCCATACTGCTCCTTATGATGTGAAGACCTACAATGCTTCCTATGATTTGAATATCCATACTGCTCCTTATGATGTGAAGACCTACGGTGCTGCCTATGATTTGAATATCCATACTGCTCCTTATGATGTGAAGACCTACAATGCTTCCTATGATTTGAATATCCATACTGCTCCTTATGATGTGAAGACCTACGGTGCTGCCTATGATTTGAATATCCATACTGCTCCTTATGATGTGAAGACCTACAATGCTTCCTATGATTTGAATATCCATACTGCTCCTTATGATGTGAAGACCTACAATGCTTCCTATGATTTGAATATCCATACTGCTCCTTATGATGTGAAGACCTACAATGCTTCCTATGATTTGAATAACCATACTGCTCCTTATGATGTGAAGACCTACAATGCTGCCTATGATTTGAATATCCATACTGCTCCTTATGATGTGAAGACCTACAATGCTTCCTATGATTTGAATAACCATACTGCTCCTTATGATGTGAAGACCTACAATGCTGCCTATGATTTGAATATCCATACTGCTCCTTATGATGTGAAGACCTAAAATGCTTCCTATGATTTGAATATCCATACTGCTCCTTATGATGTGAAGACCTACAATGCTGCCTATGATTTGAATATCCATACTGCTCCTTATGATGTGAAGACCTAAAATGCTTCCTATGATTTGAATATCCATACTGCTCCTTATGATGTGAAGACCTACAATGCTTCGTATGATTTGAATATCCATACTGCTCCTTATGATGTGAAGACCTACAATGCTGCCTATGATTTGAATATCCATACTGCTCCTTATGATGTGAAGACCTACAATGCTTCCTATGATTTGAATATCCATACTGATCCTTATGATGTGAAGACCTACGGTGCTGCCTATGATTTGAATATCCATACTGCTTCTTCTGATGTGAAGACCTACAATGCTTCCTATGATTTGAATATCCATACTGCTCCTTATGATGTGAAGACCTACAATGCTTCCTATGATTTGAATATCCATACTGCTCCTTATGATGTGAAGACCTACAATGCTTCCTATGATTTGAATATCCATACTGCTCCTCATGATGTGAAGACCTACAATGCTTCCTATGATTTGAATAACCATACTGCTCCTTATGATGTGAAGATCTACAATGCTTCCTATGATTTGAATATCCATACTGCTCCTTATGGTGTGAAGACCTACAATGCTTCCTATGATTTGAATATCCATACTGCTCCTTATGATGTGAAGACCTACGGTGCTGCCTATGATTTGAATATCCATACTGCTCCTTATGATGTGAAGACCTACAATGCTTCCTATGATTTGAATATCCATACTGCTCCTTATGATGTGAAGACCTACAATGCTTCCTATGATTTGAATATCCATACTGCTCCTTATGATGTGAAGACCTACGGTGCTGCCTATGATTTGAATATCCATACTGCTCCTTATGATGTGAAGACCTACAATGCTTCCTATGATTTGAATATCCATACTGCTCCTTATGATGTGAAGACCTACAATGCTCCCTATGATTTGAATATCCATACTGCTCCTTATGATGTGAAGACCTACGGTGCTGCCTATGATTTGAATATCCATACTGCTCCTTATGATGTGAAGACCTACAATGCTTCCTATGATTTGAATATCCATACTGCTCCTTATGATGTGAAGACCTACAATGCTTCCTATGATTTGAATATCCATACTGCTCCTTATGATGTGAAGACCTACAATGCTGCCTATGATTTGAATATCCATACTGCTTCTTATGATGTGAAGACCTACAATGCTGCCTATGATTTGAATAACCATACTGCTCCTTATGATGTGAAGACCTACAATGCTTCCTATGATTTGAATATCCATACTGCTCCTTATGATGTGAAGATCTACAATGCTTCCTATGATTTGAATATCCATACTGCTCCTTATGATGTGAAGACCTACAATGCTGCCTATGATTTGAATATCCATACTGCTCCTTATGATGTGAAGACCTACAATGCTGCCTATGATTTGAATATCCATACTGCTTCTTATGATGTGAAGACCTACAATGCTGCCTATGATTTGAATATCCATACTGCTCCTTATGATGTGAAGACCTAAAATGCTTCCTATGATTTGAATATCCATACTGCTCCTTATGATGTGAAGACCTACAATGCTGCCTATGATTTGAATATCCATACTGCTTCTTATGATGTGAAGACCTACAATGCTGCCTATGATTTGAATATCCATACTGCTCCTTATGATGTGAAGACCTAAAATGCTTCCTATGATTTGAATATCCATACTGCTCCTTATGATGTGAAGACCTACAATGCTTCCTATGATTTGAATATCCATACTGCTCCTTATGATGTGAAGACCTAAAATGCTTCCTATGATTTGAATATCCATACTGCTCCTTATGATGTGAAGACCTACAATGCTTCGTATGATTTGAATATCCATACTGCTCCTTATGATGTGAAGACCTACAATGCTGCCTATGATTTGAATATCCATACTGCTCCTTATGATGTGAAGACCTACAATGCTTCCTATGATTTGAATATCCATACTGCTCCTTATGATGTGAAGACCTACAATGCTTCCTATGATTAGAATATCCATACTGCTCCTTATGATGTGAAGACCTACAATGCTGCCTATGATTTGAATATCCATACTGCTCCTTATGATGTGAAGACCTACAATGCTGCCTATGATTTGAATATCCATACTGCTCCTTATGATGTGAAGACTTAAAATGCTCCCTACGATTGAATATCCATACTGCTCCGGCCTTCAGATCCACCTCTCGACAAGGTGTGCCCCACAACGAGCGTGTCTGGACTCCAGGCCCACCTCTCGACAAGCTGTAGTAGCAATTTAGAGACTTCTAAATTTGGAATCATTCGCTAAACTGTCTTTCTAGTGTGTGAACCTCGTAAGTGGTTAATGAGTTTATTTATTCTGTTTGTGTGTTAATGTGGTTCTAATATGCCTCCATTTAAAGGTTATAAAAGTGTACTTTTTGAACATGAATTAAAGGAAAGGATTTTATTAGATCAGATGGGGATGTCGTATTCTATGATTGTTGTAGTAAAGAGGTAAGCACTGCTATTCAGTTTCGGAATATTTTCTATGGCAGTTGTTCCTTGTAAAAAAAAGTAAAAAAAATAATTTAAAATAATTAATTAAATTATGATGTCCGTTTTTAAATCCTATCTAGTAACCGTGAGATCTAATATAATTTCAGATAAAACGTACCAAACAATTTCAAGTCGACCAGCATGTCGCGTCTACTTCACATATCGCAAAAATGCAAAAAAAGGAAAGAATCTGCAAGAATTCCATAGATCCCTCCGTTATGCCCGTGGGAAAGTGGGTGTAGCAGTGAAAAACAAACTGGACAGGGTCATAAATGCGAACCCGGACTATGGATTCTTTTGTTCAGTGAAGAAGGTTATTTGTAGCAAAAACTTGAATTAATAATAATAATAATAATAATAATAATAATAATAATAATAATAATAATAATAATAATAATAATAAGTCCACACCTGTGGAGTAACGGTCAGAGAAATCAGATGGCCCGGGTTCGAATCCCGGTCTGGGCAAGTTACCTGGTGGAGATTTTTTCCGGGGTTTTCCCTCAACCCAATACGAGCAAATGCTGGGTAACTTTCGGTGCTGGACCCCGGACTCATTTCACCGCTTTTATTTCATTTAGAAGCTAAATAACCTAGACGTTGATACAGCGTCGTAAAATAACCCAATAAAATAAAAATAATAATAATAATAATAAAATTATAATAATAAAATAATAATAATAATAATAATAATAATAATAATAATAATAATAATAATAATAATAATAATAATAATAATAATAATAATAACGAAGATCTGGGATACATTCTACTATACTGTCCATCCATAAACCACAAAAGAATTAAATTAAAATCATCAGTACCAGTTGCAGAAGACACAGCCCTGCAGTATATATCTTGATCTCAAGAGGTGGTTGCATGGTAGAACATCTGTGCAATAATTATTGCAGAGAAAGAAAGAAAACTGAGGTTCTTCTGAACAACCACTATGCTGCAAATGGTTTAGTAATAAGGCAATAGTAGCCTATAATAAATAAAAGTACGTTTATAATTCGACTGCATTAAAAATATGAAAACACTGAGAATAAATAGTAAATAAGGAATAATGACTCGGTGGATGGTTATATGAAGCTGTGGGAAGAAATGTCACCATTATGCGCAGTACAAATTAATGTGGTCTCTTTGTGGCACAAATTGCCTTTTGGATACGACAGTAGATACAGTTAAAGACGTTCTCCCGGTAGTTGTGTAATTTACTTCCCGCGTTCCAAATTGCGGTAGGAACAAGTATCAGCTTGGATAAAGTTAACATGAAATTAGATTATAAAGTTTCTGGGGCAGCAGGGATGTTTAGAGGACCTGCATCGTTACCGTTACCCAGTACAATGGGAGCATTCTAAGTTTTCTGGGACCTTCGCCTCAATTTCATTTCATTCTTACTAACCTGTGCAAGAAATGGAATAAGTTAATAATTCTAATCCTAGCGGTGCATGTTGGTATAGACCTACTCTGTATTCCATTTCTTTTCCTTAAGGGAACTGGATAGTGATGCCTGTGCGATTAAAACATTTCAATACAAAAGTTTAGTTCAATTCAGGGTGTCCGGGAAAGACCTGACGAAAAACAAATAACTATATCTCTGAAACTATTGCATTTATTGTTATGATGTTTTCACAGTTACAAAGAGAATCACAATAAATTTTAATGTACCTCTATATGAGCACCATTTGTGGTCCGGGCTATGTCCAGGCGATGCTCAATCTCCTATCACACACGCGAAAGTACCTCCGGTGTGACTAGTCCTATTGCTTCGTAGATTCGACCACATAATTCTGCAATCGGTCACAGGAGTGCGATACACTTTGTCTTTCACAAAACCCAACAGAAATAAATCCGATGGGGTCATGTCCGGCGATCGTGGTGGCTATGGTATAGGTCCGCCTCTCCCAATCCAACGGTCAGGGAGGGTGTCTTCGAGGAAAGAGCGCACATAGTATAGTGTTTTCTCCTCGCGCAATGGTATGCGCACGCGCGTAACATGCTGCTAAGTAATATTGTACAATTTTGACTTGTTCCACATCTTAAAGCTTCATTGCTCATGTAAGATCTATGGAATAAAATAGATAAATAAATAAAACTTATTGAGTTTCTCTTTCTAATTGTGAAAACATTGAGGTAATAACTGTAATAGTTTCAGATATATAATTACTTCTTTTTCGTCAGGTCTTTCCCTGACATCATGTATTTCCAGGATTCTAGTGCTCAGAATGGAATAAAAACTTGCAGGCTTATACAATCAATAATTCTGCATTCAGTAGTATAAAAGACAATTATTTTGTTTCTTATCCAAGTGCAAAAGAAAGGCCCCAACTGATAACCTGTTTTCACACTTTACTAAGTGTACCTCATTCTTCAGATTCAAATTACTTGCTACAATCTTCACTCATATACCTTGTATTTTTTCAAGTTATCTGGTAATGGGTATTGTAAATTCTAAAGCAAATATAGTTAAATATTTCAACCCTAGTGAAACAGAAAAAAATATTGAACTTTGTTTAACATTTTGTACAATTTCTTTCAATGCATATATATTTTTTTCTCCTGTTATGACGATGATATTCTTAAATCCATAGGTCTACTTTGTAGAACACAGACTGCAGAAAATACTGTAAAAAATTTGATGTAAATTGATTCAGTAGTTTCAGAGAAAAATGCACTTAAGTTTGAAAAATGCCAACTTATGGAAAACTGAATTTAAAAAAAAAAGAAGAAGAACGTATGAATTATATGCACCGCCAAATTTAATGAAGTCATTTAAAAAGATTATCTGCATAAATACCCCCACAATATTTATATCGTTTTAAAGAGCAGTTTTGCACTTTATTTTAAAATACAAAATAAAATAATCGGATTCTTTTACCCCTAATTACTACCTGTTTTCCTTAACGAACTCTATTATAGTCGAAAACTCAATATCCCGTTAGTTGAGCGAAAGAATATTTTTTAAGATAGGATTATCAGGACACGAATTTCAACATTTGAAGACTGCAGAAATAAAAAACATGCAAGTAAGCTTCATCCTTTTCAGAAATTATTTTCATTTTCATTTTCATTTTCATATTTGTCTGAATGTGAAATTAGTTCAATAGGAGCCACTTTATATACAGGACTCCTACAAAAGACCTTTCCGGTTTCGAACACATGTAATTTATATTCTATGAATCTCATGTGCATGAGAATAGCACCAATAGAAAGAGAAACTCAAAAAGTTTAGTTGTGACAACATTGTTTTCCTAATTGGTAATACAGCCTCATAAAAATAACGCACATAAACAAATATGTTCATTGTTATGGCGAAATTGCTGCTATAGAGGGCAGAAAAGTTTGATTTTCATGTGAACCAGTCGGTTATTACTGTGCAACGGCATTACCGAACAAAGTTTAGTGCAGATCCTCCCAGTGGGCCTATAATCCGTAAATAGTACACTGATTTTAAGGCAAGATTCTTCGCAAGCGGTTGCGATTTCATCCGTACCAACTACAGTTGCTGCAAGCCATAAAACCAGAGGACAAAATGCTACAAAGCAATTTCTGCATAAGTATGCAAACTTTAATTGAAAACGATGAATTTATTCGTTCGGTGAGATTTTCTGACGAAGCCACTTTTCATTTTTCTGGAAAGGTGAACAGACATAACCTCAGAATCTGGGGGTCGGAAAATCCGCGTAACCTACGTGGAACTTGATTATAGGCTGGATGTGTGTCGTGTTACCAAGGGGGACACTTTGAACATCTTTAAGGTACGGAACTAAACGTTTTGAGTTTCTCTTTCCATTGATACTATTTTCATGCACTTCAGATTCATAGAACGTAAATTACATGTGTTCTAAACCGGAAAGGTCTCTTATTGGAGACCTTTACTATTTTTATTGCACAATTTGTAAAATTTGTCAGATTACGATCACAAATTTCTGTTCAATAGCAATATTGATAATATATTAATCGCGGGCAATTTAGGATTCCCTTCTGGGATTAAATATGAGGCTCGGTTTCTTCGACAGAGGTTAACACTTAGCCTCGTGTTATACACTAGTAATTACTGACACGGAGCTTATTTCCGAAGATATTCTAAGCAAAATATGTCATATGAATATGGGTCCTATTCTCAGTATTTTGAGGGTTACACTAATTTGAAATTATTTCTACAATATCTTTTTCATTTAGTTTTAAAGGTAAAAGAATATAATAAATAGAGAATGAATTATTCATAAGAATCATATCTTAAATTGGCTAGTATTCTGAACCTAAAAAAGTGTTATTGTATCTTATTTGCTTTGTAGAGAATTTTTTCTTCAATTTTAAACTAAAAATTATATTATTATTCTTACGCACTCATTACAATACTTGTTAGAAATCACATAACTTATAGCGATTTGATTCTTTACAGTTCAATTTTGCATCCTAATATATAGTCTTGAAGAATTTACAAGAATGACGTGATTTGTAACAATTGTTGAAATAAGTGTGCAATAAAATGTAATTTTGTAGTTAAAATTGCACAACATTTCTGTACGTAGTAACTATGAAATTCACAACACATTTTTGGCTTCAGAACACTAATCAATTAAAGAAATGATAGGTCTACTTATGAATAGTTCATTCTCAATCTGTAATATTCTTTTATCCTTAAAACTAAAAAAAGAATATTTCATAACAACTTCAAATTAGTGTAACTCTGAAAACATTGACAATAGAACCCATATTTATGTGACTTTTTTTTTCTAAAGAGTCTTTGGAAATATTCTCCGTAAGTGGCCGTAACTCCTAGTGAATCACCCTGTACAGTCTTAACTCCAGATTTGACTAAAATTCTGTTTCATCAACAGAAGTTAGTTTTAACACGGGGTTAAGTTTGGGGTTAGGTTAACATCTACCTTGAGTTGGGTTCAATGTATAACTCTGGGTAAAAACAAAATTCCTAGGGCCGTATTCATAGACATTCTTAGCGCGGGTTTCCGGTGATGATCAGCGAACTAACGTTTTTCGTATTCATAAACCAGTATTAGCGATATGATATGATATATGATATGATATGATATGATATGATATGATATGATATGATATGATATGATATGATATATGATATGATATGATATGATATGATATGATATGATATGATATGATATGATATGATATGATATATGATATGATATGATATGATATGATATGATATGATATGATATGATATGATATGATATGATATGATATGATATGATATGATATGATATGATATGATATGATATGATATATGATATGATATGATATGATATGATATGATATGATATGATATGATATGATATATGATATGATATGATATGATATGATATGATATGATATGATATGATATGATATGATATGATATGATATGATATGATATGATATGATATGATATATGATATGATATGATATGATATGATATATGATATGATATATGATTCCTGTACAAAAGTAACCAGTCGATAGCCGGGGCTAGTTTAGGATGCTCGTAGCCCGGGCTAGCGAAATGTCTATGAATAGCACCCTAGTGTTTTAGTTGTTTGCTGGTTCTGACTGTAACATGGGCGACGCTATTGAATTCTTCTGCAATCCTTTCCGACCACTCATTCTCTTTCCTTTATTTTTAATCCGCCTGTCTTCTTACACTCTATGGTGTCTTTACCGTATTTATTTGCTAATTGAATTAGCAAAAATTTTTCTATTACCGAAAAATTTCAGCTTCTGTTTCTCTTCCTAAACTCTTCAATTTCCTTCGTCGTTGTTATGGGATGGAGTTGTGGAAGAAAACAAAAGAAATGCGCAACAAGTGCGTTCATAAAAGGGTCATTTGCAAAATTTGTATAACAAATGAACAATTGAGAACGTCAAAATGAAAGTACTATTTAGTGCATATTCTGCATGTATTAATATAGTGCAATGTCTCTGCCACTGTACACTCACCTTGCTTTACAGCACTGTTTTGAATGATGTAACAGACATGGCGGAGTAACAGATCTGACAGGTAACAGACTTGACAAAGCAAACAAGCATGTGCTAACCTACAATCTTTTTGCTTAAAAATCTTCAAAATAGCAACTTAACTACTGGACACGTGTACTATTATGTCCTCTTGATCTTGACTTTATATGTTGTTATTTGTGGAAAACACAACACAAACAGATCTGACAGAGTAAAAATGCACGCTTAGACTAAAACATAAAGCAAGAGTATGACACACAAACTCGCCAAATCAAAATGGGTAAACATTGCAGTACAATTAAAATGGATCTTTGTGCATCATCTTGGCTTGTGCTGACATCTGTGGGATTTCTTTTTCAACTGTGTGTCCATAGGAACAGAATGGTGTAACAGACCTGACTGACTTACTGGACTAGAGTAATTATGTAATCATGTTTAAGGAATTATAAACTCAGACATAAATGAAGAAGTTTTGATAATATCTTTAAGTTTTTGCTCAATTACATTATTAAACTCACCTTTATCTGAACATAATAATGCTTCATTTTAAAAACTTAAGTAGTATGGACACGGCATTTTAGCTGTCACTATGAGAATTATATTTTATTCTCATGAATTATTTCACATGAAGGAAATAATTCTTGTGACGTTTACTACATTAGTATTGAAACTACTCACTGTTAGGAATTTATAACTCTATCGTTATAAATGCAATAATGGGAAGGGTAAGAATTCATGGACATCATTTGTTATACAAATTCTGCAAATGATCCAAAAACAAATTCTCCGTTACGGTCTTCTAGATTAGTACTTTTCCTCTTTCCCTCGAGGATTAAGGTGGTGTTACCTAACTCTATGCCGAGAAAGCTTGGTGAAACGTATTAGTCTTAAGGACGAAATAAAATTTTAACCTGAAGTTAATAAACTCAGGGTTACTATACAGGACGGAAGTAAAATAACCTTGGAAATTGAAAGGAACGATAGTGTATACGTAAATGAATAGAAAACCTATATTTCTTTTTGTGATTAAATGTACGGTTAATTCGAAAATTAAGTTTGAAGTTTCAGCACTCCGGCAACATCGCCGTTAACACACTCTTCTCGTGATACAGATATAAGAGGTCAACGAACTCTGTGTGTCTCGCTAGATGAGCTGTTTTCTGACACTGTGTTGCAACCAACTCGCATCGTGCAGTGGCTTGAAATTATCGGTATTTTAATTAAAATTACACCAAAACCGTCCACGCTATTGAAATACACCAGAGCGAGGGATAAATTATTCTTTTTTTTTTTTAATTTTTCTAGTGATATGGACAAAACTCACGATCCTATTCGCAATAGTTACCGAATAAGAGGCTGTGTATACGATTTTTACTAAACCTTCATTTTATTATACAGGGACATCATTTTATTTTTACTTCAATTTTTATTGTACCTGAGTTTTTGAATGTACTTCACTCCCACCCCTTCTACTAATGAAGTTCAACCGTCCTCCACACAGATCCAAGACCGCCTTACGGTCATAGTAAACAGTACGTTCCAAAAATATGTTCGCGTTTTCCAGTGACGAAAGAGTTTTCAATATTGAGTCATTTTCGCACAGGTACTGTCGTCCATTTGTCTACGTCGTATACCGGTTTCCCCCACCAGTTTTATTCGCCAGCTAGTGGCTGGGCTATCTTAGCTCTCTTCTGAAAACATTAATTTCTGTTAGGAATTGGACGTCTACGTAATATCATACAACTGTTTAAAATAACTTAAATAAAAGGGCCTCGTTAAGTGATTAAGTGTCACGTAATTACCTCCATTTTTACGACCCTACGACATAACCACTTGGACGGACAGTAGATAGTATGTCTGAGTAATTTTATCTTTTCGGATCGGGCAGAAGTGAAGATTGAATTTACAGTACGCAAGATACTCTTTTATAGAGTATGTACATAATTATTTCAACATGAGTTACTAGCACGAAGAACGAAACTGGTAATTGGGATTAGGTACTATAGTCTATAGTGTGATAATATGCACATTAGAACTGAAGCCTGTATCGAAATGACCGGCCACCATTTTAAAAAAATGTGTTTAAATATCCATATTATGATTATTTTTCAATTTAACTTCATTCTCTATATTGTACGCTAATGTGCTGTAGGCAGTGTAATATACACTGCATAATGAATACGTCCACATGGACAGCTCAGTTCGTGAGTAAAAACACTCATTGTTAATACAGTACTGTATTTTGATTAAACAAAAACCTAATGAAAATTATCAAACTCAAAAGCGCAATGCTTCCTAGTTTACGTAAATGGATGAACTACGTTTCTTCCCTCCTATACCTAGTAAAGTGATTTGTTTGTATATTACGTCAGTAGCATCGAACTCCAGTCGTGGAGTTGTGTCAGAGGAATAAGCAAGTTAATATTAAAAATGTTAGTAAAAATAAAATGATGTCCCTGTATTATTCCGAAAGAATTAAAGTTTAATGATTCTGTAATATAAAAAGGTTGCATCAGTTAAATTTTTAGGTTTGATTGTTGACGAACATTTAACGTGGGATAAGCATATTTTGCCTGTCTGTGAGAAAATTGCTCCAATGTCTGGTATTTTGAAAAGGCTTAAAAGATCTTTGCCTATATCTTGTCTCTTGGATGTATATTATGCTTTTATCCATTCTCATTTAATATATATGTCATTTATTTGGAGACATAATAAGAAAACTGCTTTGAGACCTTTACAAGTCATTCAAAATAGAGCTTTAAGAAATTTATTGGGTTTTCATTAGTTGACTCCAGTTAAATACCTATATTAATTTTCTTTCGTTCTACCAGTTGAATCAATTATCAAATTAGGTGCTGGAATTTTCATGTGCAAAGTTATTAACAATTTAATACATAGTAATATTACATTTCAGTTTAATAAAGATATACATACTTATTTAACAAGACAAAATGACAACATATATTTTTCTCAGCATAGCTCTGTAACTTATGGAACGAAAGGACTTAACCATTTTTTAACAACTTTTAACCAACTTTCTTTAGAACATAGACTTTTACCAAATTGCCGGTGTTTTAAGAATTGTTTAAAAATACGTTTTTGGGAAGATTATTTACTTTAATTCTCAGTTGATTTATTTCTTTCATGGTTTCAAACTTTTTCTTCTTCTGCCCAAAACTTTATGTCATCTTCTTATTTGTTCTTAGTTTGCTTTCTTTCTTTAATAAATTCTTGTGTTATTGTTTGTTTTCACAGACTGTAGTTTCACGACTTTTCAATTATATTGTATAACATATGTATGTGTTCTTGTATAGCCCCTATATAGGAGTTATACTCGTTGGGGCATCTATACTAATAATAAATCTGTAGCCGAAATTTTTCTGGTAATTTTCGATTTTCCAAAAATAATTGGTCCTAACAAATATAATTAACCACCCTGAAACCGAAAATCGTTTTTTTGAAATTTTTGTTTGTATGTCTGTCTGTCTGTCTGTCTGTCTGTCTGTATGTTTGTTAC
This sequence comes from Periplaneta americana, assembly GCF_040183065.1. Lineage (NCBI taxonomy): Eukaryota > Metazoa > Arthropoda > Insecta > Blattodea > Blattidae > Periplaneta > Periplaneta americana. The sequence goes on from NC_091129.1 coordinate 133,930,627, forward strand.
CTTTTCACGCGATAATGGCTGAACGGATTTCGATGAAAATTGGAATGTAAATTAAGTTCGTTGTAACTTAGATTTTAAGCTATACGAAATTCAAAATACATTATTTAAAAGGGGGGTTATAAGGGGGTATGAATTAAATAAATCGAAATACCTCGCTTATTATTGATTTTTGTGAAAAATGTTACATAACAAACGTTTCTTTAAAAATAATTCTCGATAAGTTTTATTCCTTGAAAAATTTTGATAGGACTGATATTTAATGAGATAAATGAGTTTTAAAATTAAAATAACTGCCATCTAAGGCCGTTGTAATGAATTAAAAAACAAATGACTTCGTCTATAAGGGGCCTTGGACAGCAACAATCAAAAGCTATGAAAGATAGCCTACAGAGAATGTTTCTGTGTTTGTATGAAGTAATATCGGAAGCTAAATTAACCGATTTGTATAATTAATTATTATTTCACCATTGGAAAGTGTAGTTTCTCTAGATGGACATAATGCTATAATGTTATTACAGTAACTTCTGATATAATATAATATAATATAATATAATAAAATATAATATAATATGTAACATTATATAATATAATTTAAGTTTTTTGAAGGGTTCAGAACCATACTGGGCCAAGCGCCACTTACTGAATACGTAGAAAACAAGGGTTAAAATTATGTTATTACCATAATTCAATGGAAACCTGTAACAAGTAAAATAAAATATACACATTAAATCTAAATGATGTCAATCTTCATTAAACTATGGTTGCATGTAATAAAAATTAAGAAACATGTTAAAGGAATTGTCATTGCACCAAATGAGTGTCTCTGGACCAAAATTATCGCATTTTAATTATTTGGATGCAATTCAAATTAAGTAACATATTAAACGATTTATCCTTCTATCAAACACGAATGTTCCCTAGATGAAATGTCCTATTTTAATTATGTAATTACTTTATATTTATTTCTAACGGGTGCAGCGGAGCGCACGGGTACGGCTAGTACTCAATAAATTAAAAAAAAAACATTGAGAAAAAAACTTTTTTTCTGAAATCTAAACTATTAACTTTCCATCAATATGATGATAGTTTTTTTTACATAAAAATGAGCTTTTCGCTCTGAAAGTGTGCAAGGCTACTTCACTTCCACCCTGTATATTACTCCCTGTTGATGAAACCGGGCGGTAATGATTTAAATATCAACCGAAGACGCTAGAGTCTAAAGGCATCGCTTTTCCATTGAACTGCAGTCTTCTTTCTTGTATGCGGGAGCTGCGTATGCAATCTCGTTGACTGACGAGAACGTCTGTTCTCTTTTTTACGCTATCAGACGACTATTCATTTGTCGTCATCTGGTGTAGACAATCGATAATAGCTCATCAGTCGTGCTTGCAGATTCCGTTCTGGGGCGAGGGAGCCGCAGTCGATGTTGGTACTTTCGCACAATACAAAGCTCGTGCACACAGACAGCAGCTTCCTCAGTCTTCACTCCCGAGTGTTTACTTCGTGAAATAGAATTCTCAAGGGGCAAGAGGGCAAGAATCGTGGCCTCATATTTGGAAGTTTAGCGGAAATTAAGTCCTTGGGAGAAACCATAATTTACGAAGTCCCAGTGAATACCTCTTGGATATAACCATATACAGGGCTTTCATTTCAAAACTTCCCAGTCTAAATAAGTATAGTGGAACTCCACAAATAGACACAGCAATGGTCCGTATGCGAGACGAGGTACGAACTCCGTCTTTCTACGGAGTACTGCGGACATCGGTAAACATAAGGGCTGTACAATGTCTTTTATGGCGAGCGGACCGAAACATAAATAATTAATGTACATAATTTTAAATAATATATTGTAGTACTTACTTACTCACTGGCTTTTAAGGAACCCGGAGGTTCGTTGCCGCCCTCACATAAGCCCGCCATTGACCCCTATCCTGAGCAAGATTACTCCAGTCTCTACCATCATATCCCACCTTCCTCAAATCCATTTTAATATTATCTTCCATTCTACGTCTCGGCCTACCCAAAGGTCTTTTTCCCTCCGGCCTCCCAACTAACATTCTATATGTATTTCTGGATTCGCCCATACGTGCTACATGCTCTGCCCATCTCAAACGTCTGGATTTAATGTTCCTAATTATGTCAGGTGAAGAATACAATGCGTGCACTTCTGCGTTGTGTAATTATCTCCATTCTCCTGTAACCTCATCCCTCTTAGCCCCAAATATTTTCGTAAGAACCTTATTCTCAAACACCCACAATCTCTGTTCCTCTCTCAAAGTGAGAGTCCAAGTTTCACAACCATACAGAATGACCGGTAATATAACTGTTTTATAAATTCTAACTTTCAAATTTTTTGACAGCAGACTAGATGATAAAAGCACCTCAGCTGAATAATAACAGGCATTTCCCATATTTATTCTGTGTTTAATTTCCTCCCCAATGTCATTTATATTTATTACTGTTGCTCCAAGATATTTGAATTTTTCCACCTCTGCGAAGGATAAATCTCCAATTTTTATAGTTACATTTCGTACAATATTCTGATCACGACACATAATCTTATACTTAGTCTTTTCTGGATTTACTTCCAACCCTATCGTTTTACTTGCTTCAAGTAGAATTTCCAAATTTTCCCTAATCGTTTGTGGATTTTCTCCTAACATATTCACGTCATCCGCATAGACAAGAAGCTGATATAACCCGTTCAATTCGAAACCCTCTGTGTTATATATCGTAGTACATGCAAAATATATAACAAAACAACTTCGTGATTAAGTATAATATACGTGATACATTTGAAACATAAAACAAACTTCTGGAGGGAAAACTCTCTGAATGTATCTACATACAGGGCTTTCATTTCAAAACTTCCCACTCTAAATAACTACTTCTTGAAATTGAATTCAATTTAAACAAAAAAAAACACGTAAATTTAGGTATTGAAGGGCAAGTCTTATACCAGGCTTTATTGCATTTTAGATTTCACCTCCCACGCCCCGCTACCCCCACTTTGAAATTTCAAATGCCACCCCTATATTTGTATATTTAAATATGAAAGAGCATTCAATTGTTTGTACACCTCATTCATTTGTTTTTGCATCTTTTCTGTCGTCGCCTAGCAACCTGGATTATTGTTAGTGTTGGTTAGAACTGAAGATAATATAGCTACAAAAACTTATTGAGCATTTCTTGTAATAGTTGTTTGTGTATTAAATTATTTTAAAATGTTGTATACCCTTCAAGAGAGAACATAAATCATCCTTATTGATAAAATTGATTAAATTTAGGAAATTACACAAAATAAGCAATGTTTTCATCCTACAATCAACTGATAATAGCAACGCTTCTTATAATCAGTACATAATGCCTCGTATTTAGACGAATTTAGGTCGCTCGCTGTGTTCGTTGCATTTGTCTTTCGAGTCTCGTCTCGTCATTCTCGTGCGCTTCGAATCTCGCTCATCATTCTCGAAATAGCATTTGGTAGGCGTGGAAAGATTTCGTAATTTTGAATAACATACATCATTGAAATAAATAACATTATAAATGTTTAAATGATACAAAAAGACAAAAGAGAACAGTATCTTAGTTATCAACATGTTCTGGTTCTATTATATGATATTACATATGGTTATGTAAATAGAAAAAAAAAACAATTCTCAAACAAATTTGCATTTCTAAGAAACATAAAAAAATATCGTTAATATCTTTTTACTTGAGATCGCACACTTGATCCCAAATATATGAAAAGAAAATTCCTAGCCTTTTAATAGGAGCCTAGTAATTAAATAAAGAGTGGGGAACGGATTATTATACGCTGAAAGGTAGAGATGAAGTTTCAAATAGGCTACTTGATTGTTTATATAACAGTTGCCAAATTAGATAAAAGTTCAGTCAGGTATAAACAACTGTGGCGATTCAAGGCTGCTTAACGTTCGGGACTTCGGGAGTGATCAATCTCGACATCTCGAAACACTCACAAGCAGTCTTTACGTCAACGACTCGACGTAAGTATACAACATTGTCGTGCGGGTTTTCGGCTTTGCGGGCGCTGCTAGTCTTGCTTTCTCGATCGTTGTTCATCTCTATTGAATATGTTGCAGTGTTTTAATGATTCACATCTCTCTTTAGGTCAACAATTTTAATATGTAACATTGTGGAGGTTTCTTTATTACCATAACAATTTCCTTCTAGATATTATTATATATTTTTTTTATTATTTCATAATTCATACAGCAATCCTTACGTATGAATTCAATGAGCTGAATCCCATAAAAGGAGAGCGCTTCATATATTGATAACTACAGTATCTTTGTATAGGCTACCGCTCGTAACGTCTGAGAAGAATTAATGTATTTTTATTACCGCATCCCCTTGGGATCCGTAATCCATTCTACTGTATCTAGACATTCTGCATCTTTTCTTGAACAGAACAAAGGAGATATACATACAACGGTTGGTTGAAGTTAAAATGGGTTTAGAAGAGAAGGCGGTTAGAATCCCCAGGGGTTATTTGACAGGCAGGAATAATTCATAGACCTGTGGGCAACAGGTGAGCTAGAAAGGGGAACATAAGTTCACTTTCTTATTTACTTCACTAAGATGGGCAATAGAATATCGATAGAAGCAGCGGCTAGTTGTGTGCACAGCTACCGTATCCCCCCTAAAAAAGAACTCTTACTTTTCTGTAAAATATCTCTCACAGACGAAAACATAGCTACGTTGTGCTCTTGAAAAATATTTAATACAATTATTTTCTCTACACACATTAGAGCATTTTCGTATTATACGAGGCGCATCCAGAAAGTAAGTTTCCCGATTTTTTCTCCTTGAAAGTAAACATAATTAGCCGTGTCAATTGCGCATGCGTAACAGATCTATGAGTTATCAATCATATGCCAGCCGGACAGGTCCCGCCTGGTGCCAGTAGCGTGGCAGCGGTGGTCCGAAATGGAAGCTCTTATTCCTTCTCCGGCCGCCTACGAGGTTCGGTGGGTGATAAAGTACTTTAATGCACAAAGCATTGCGCCAATTGAAATTCATCGGCAGCTCTGTCAGGTCTATGGGCCGAACATCTCTCTCTCTCCCTTTCTCTCTCCCTTTCTCTCTCTCTCCCTCTCTCTCTCCCTCTCCCTTTCTACCTCTCTCTCCCCGTCTCTCTCTCCCTCTCTCTCCCTCTCCCTCTCTCACCCCCTCTCTATCTCCCTCTCTCTCCCTCTCCCTCTCTCTCCCTCTCCCTCTCTCTTGCTCTCTCTCTCCCTTTCTCGCTCTCTCTCTTTCTCTCCCTCTCTCCCTCTCTCTCTCCACCTCAAGAAATTCCTGTCCTCCGGTGAGCGTTTTGGCAACGACGAAGAGCTAAAGACGTCTGTCACACGCTGGTTCCATTCACAGGCGGCAGAGTCCTACGACAGAGGGATACAAAAGTTGATCCCACGATACGATAAGTGTCTCAATTCTGATGGTGGCTATGTTGAAAAATAGCTGAAACATTGCTGTACCTGTTGCCAATAAATGTTTTCCTGAAAGTGTGTGTTCTTTTTTTTTTTAAATAGGGGAACTTACTTTCTGGATGCGCTCGTATATTCAAGTTTAACTGTATATTTAACATTTCTTCTACTAAAATTTCAATCAAGCGAATAACATAAATGTTGCTGGCAGTAATACAGGGCGAAGCAGGGAAACAGGAAATTTGAATTAACGTAAATACCACGAATAAACATAGTACAAATATTTATTGATGGAAGTGCATGTACGTAATATGCCATTTATGTTGCCATTATTACACAATGTCACTTGTCATGTTGCTTCTCGAAGATGATATCGAAAAGATGTGCTCCATTTCGGCGTACCATTCTGATGGTCAGGTGTGGAAACTCTGGAATGCTCTGTGTATCATGTCTAGAGGAACGGCAGTAATTTCGTCTTCAATCCTCTGTTTTAGTTCGGCGATGGTTGCAGGACGTGTTGCTACGCATTGCCTTTAAGTTATCCCCACAGAAAGAAATCACAAACACTGAGATCAGGAATACATCTTAATGTATCTCAAAAATCTAGAGCTAAAAATTATGCAAATAAAAAATATGAATGAATAAATGTCTGATTTCTCGAAAATTTAATATGACTAAATTAACCTCCTATACGTTTAAACACTGTCAGTGAATCAAGTTCCATAAGGAAAAATTATGAACTTCCTGTATTTAAATATAATGCGCACGGAACATTTTGATTACATCACTGATGTGCGTAATTAAAATATAATTAATTTCGAAACTAGCAGTTCGTTTGAGCTGAAAATTTGCTGGCAAATTAATGCGTATAATAACGAGTTTTAAATTAAATAAAACGGATTAAAATGATAAATATTTCAAAACTCAATCCCAGTTTTATTTAAGCGAGCATAGAATATAGTTTTATTTCTGTAGTACCTTGCTATAACAACACAGAACTGCACGCATTGTATTCTTCACCTTACAGATGGGCATCGTGCCTCACTTGAGCATTTGTGCCTCACTGACCTTCACAGAGCTTATCGCTCTGAGTGACATCATCTTCACAGTCCCCGTTCTTCCCTCACGTAGCTCCTAGGCGTGGGCAGGTTCTATGTCAGTTTCATAAGCAATATCAGTGATGGCATAATGGCATTATCAAAGCAGTGTGTACGCGTTAGAAAACGATTTTTTCACGAGAAATGGGAGGAAGAGTTTTTTTGCTGTTTAGAAGGGGAGAACATACGATGTATCTTATGCTCGAAAATCCTATTAGGCATTAATAAATTTAATATACAACGACATTACTCCGTATGTCATAAAGAACATGTTGAATTAGAAGGTAAGACAAATTAAATGTTATTTTTTCGTACTATTCCGAAAAAAAATTTATGACCTTAACATTTGCATAGTATACTAAATATAATTTTTGAAATTGGTTTTAGGTTCAGAACGTGCAAAACTATTAAGTGGCCTTAAGAAACACCATAATATTCAAGAGAATAAAATTTGTAGAGAAGACAGAATAGTACTGGCTAGTTTTGCAATTTCTTGGGAACTCGCCCGTGATTTAAAACAGTTCAGGGACGGGTATACAGTAAAGAAGTATATGATTAAAGCTGCAAAATTAATCTGTCCGAGTGAAACACAAAATTTCGAGAGTATTAAGTTATCCAGGACCACTGTGAACAAGGAATTACAAAAACAGTGCACAAAAATAATTAATTAAAATAATAATAATAATAATAATAATAATAATAATAATAATAATAATAATAATAATAATAATAATAATAATACTTACTTACAAATGGCTTTTAAGGAACCCGAAGGTTCATTGCCGCCCTCACATAAGCCCGCCATCGGTCCCTATCCTGTGCAAGATTAATCCAGTCTCTATCATCATATGCCACCTCCCTCAAATCCATTTTAATATTATCCTCCCATCTACGTCTCGGCCTCCCTAAAGGTCTTTTTCCCTCCGGTCTCCCAACTAACACTCTATATGCATTTCTGGATTCGTCCATACGTACTATAATAATGATAGAAACATTAAATCCAGACGTTTTTTAATAATAATAATAATAATAATAATAATAATAATAATAATAATAATAATAATAATAATAGTTTTATTTTCCCTGGCAGAGTTAAGGCCATCAGGCCTTCTCTTCCACTCAACCAGGATCAAATCACATACAGAAAAAATACATACCGGCATACAAATATGAACTTAAAAATAATAATAAACATAATTGAGTAAAAAAGAGAGATTGAATACATATACACAATCAGTATTAACTTTTAAATAACAATAAAAGAATATGTGTAATAAAAAAGAGACTGAATACATAATCACAAACAGAAAAATACATTCTAGTATACAAGTATTAACTTAAAAGAAAAAAATATGGGCAGGGCATGTAGCACGTATGGGCGAATCCAGAAATGCATATAGAGTGTTAGTTAGGAGGCAAAAGGAAAAAGACCTTTGGGGAGGCCGAGACGTAGATGGGAAGATAATATTAAAATGGATTTGAAGGAGGTGAGATATGATGATAGAGACTGGATTAATCTTGCACAGGATAGGGACCAATGGCGGGTTTATGTGAGGGCGGCAATGAACCTCCGGGTTCCTTAAAGCCAGTAAGTAAGTAAAAACGTAAGTAAGTAATTATCACCATTTAATACGAGAAAAATTCGTATTAAATGGTAATAATACACATTGGCTACTTCATAGTAGACGTGTAATATTCAATGAGGTGGGCGAGACCTCATACTTAATGAATATTGATGTAAGTAAGTTAAGTAAGTACCTTGCTATAGGTAATTTTTATTAAAACACTTGAAGGTTGTAGAATAATGTATTTTATTCACTCTGTGTGTCTGACTGTGAGTTTTATGTACTTACCGATGTGTGAACTAGGGCAGGTGATTAATGGTCGAGGGTGAACGTATTGTTCCCGTATGATGTATTAAGGTCATCTTTAACGGAGAAATATTCCGCACATTTCGGACATGTTCAAATAATGGAAGTCCGCCGATACAAGAAAATTGCATCCAGGAGTTTCCAGACCATAAAGTGAATGGGGAAATTTTTCTTCCCACCCTTGAAACTTTTATCTATAACTTTGTTCAGATACACGCCCAAGTAAAATAAACCGGAAAATACGGAGCTTACTACAAACTTGGTACACAAAGGTAGGCTATTCTACCCTCTAAAAACCAGACATTATTCAGAACAAGGAACAACTTCTCTTTTTATATAAACGATTATCTTCTATATTGCTGATGGATAGGCTGAAGTGATATACTGAGGTATTGTGACGAAGTTCTTTTGTTATTTTAAAAGAAAGTTTTTGTATATTTATAGTCTAGTAAGCAATTAGCTTTTTATTATGACATATTATTATTATTTATTTTTTCCTGTAACCACTACATGTTGCCATAAACAAAGAGTACCATGATACAATAAATATGGAGTAAATGCCTTGAGGCTTAATGAAACATTTATGTTGTTACAGTGAAAAATAACAAGTTGAAACAATTTGAAACACACAACAATATAGGCAATCAAGAAGATGTGAATTACAATCATGGTCCATATGTATGATGCCTCCGCCTGTAAACGTCTTACGTCTTTCTTGACAATCACAGAAGGCAAGTAATATCAGATCTGCCAAGCTACGAGAAATGAAATGTCAGACATGGGAATTTTGTTGGGGGTTATTTTAACAACAACAACAACAATAATAATAACAATAATAATAATAATAATAATGGTTGAAATAACAGCATTAAAAATCAGATGTAATAATCTAAATAATAATAATAATAATAATAATAATAATAATAATAATAATAATAATGATTATTTCAATTATTTATTTATTTACTAATATTTATTGTGCTGTACAACAGCCTGGGGCCAATACCATTTCAGAACGAGATTTACAGTAAACAAATAATTACAAAAACAGTGCATAAAAATAATTAATAATTAAAATAATAATAGTAATAATAGTAATAATAGTAATAACAGTAATAATAGTAATAACAGTAGTAATAATAATAATGGTAGGAATAACAGCAATAAAAATCAGATGTAATAATCTAAATAATAATAATAATAATAATAATAATAATTATTATTATTATTATTATTAATATTATTTATTTACTAATATTTATTGTGCTGTACAACAGCCTGGGGCCAATACAGTTCAGCACAAGATTTACAGTGAACAAGAAATCACAAAAACAGTGCACAAAAATAATTAATAATTAAATTAATAATAGTAATAATAATAATAATAATAATAATAATAATAATAATAATAATAATAATAATAATAATAATAATATTAAATCCAGACCTTTGACATGGGCAGGGCATGTAGCACGTATGGGTGAATCCAGACAGGCATATAGAGTGTTAGTTGGAAGGCCGGAGGGAAAAAGATCTTTGGGGAGGCCGAGACGTAGATGGGAAGATAATATTAAAATTGATTTGAGAGAGGTAGGATATTATTGTAGAGACTGGACTAATCTTACTCAGGATAAGGACAAATAGCGGTTTTATGTGAGGGCGGCAATGAAGCTCTGGGTTCCTTAAAAGCCAGTAAGTATGTAAGTAAGTAAGTAAGTAAGTAAGTAATAATAGTAGTAGCAATAACAGCAATAAAAATGAGATGCAATAATAATAATAATAATAATAATAATAATAATAATAATAATAATAATAATTTATTTATTCACTTACTGATATTTATTTTGCTGTACAATAGCCTGGGGCCAATAACAGTTCAGCACAAGATTTACAGTGAACAATTGTAAAAACAGTGCATAAAATAATTAATAATTAAAATAATAATAATAATAATAATTATTATTATTATTATTATTATTATTAATTTACTAATATTTATTGTGCTGTAAAATAGCCTAGGGCCAATAACAGTTCAGCACAAGATTTACAGTGAACAAGGAATTACAAAAACAGTGCATAAAAATAATTAATAATAATGATAATAATAATAATAATAATAATAATAATAATAATAATAATAATAATGTCCTTTCAATAATAGTTGAAGCAAATAAACTATGAATGGTAGGTAATGCATGATAAAGAAACAAGGAAACTCGGAAACACGTAATGAGAAAATAAATCTAATCTTCGCGACACACATTTTTAAATTTATGGCGATTAGAATACAAATACAAAATTACAACACTAGAAATTTTATGACACACATTAACGGAACTTCAAGGGACTGTAAGGAAAGTGAAAGTTTAAAGGAAAGAAAGGAAGCACCGGTAACAAATACCTAATTAACGAAATTTGTAAGCAGAAGATAAGTAGTTTCTATGTTACCACTGGTACTCAAGTGTACAGAACTTGTTAAGGATTCGGTAGTTAAACTTACATTTTTCTTCATGTAAGCAAAAGATTGGGAGGAATACGGATTTAGCCATTGATATTTAATCCAGCAAGTTAAATGTAAAAACCAGCAATGACGAAAGTCCGATCACACCTCTTCAGAACAATTATTGCTTCCTTCCTTACTCAGAAAGTTATAACTCGACAAAGAGGAGAAAGACGTGGTCATCATAATAGTCCAAAAAAATATAGAGGTTCTACAAATAACCACTAGAGAGACAGATCAATTTTTAAATTTCGTTATGAACTACAAAATTATGGTAAAAAGGGGGGGGGGGAAGATTACATTAACTTTCGTATTAAAACAGAATTAGTTAATATTGCAAAAATACATGCTTAAATTATAATGTAAATCCAACGATATGTTTCCATGTTTCTAAGAATTTCACTATACGTTACGGACGCCATTTCGAACAAACAAAATCCTCTTATTATTAATCACGCAAGAGCTGTTGACGCGTCGGCATAAAACAGCAGAGCGCATGCGCTGTCCTTGTTGCAATTTGCATGTTTTAATTACCTAAACTTCACAGCAGAATACATAATATTACACATAACATTTAATTTTAAACAATTCACTTGCGAACTTAATCTTTAGTTACAAAAGACAATGACATCACAACACTAATGTTAACACAAAGTGCACTTAGAATTGAGATATTTTCATCATTCTTGCACAAAAATGAAGCTGATTATTGTAGCTAAGTGCCAAACTGCAAACAGTGTCCTACTGCTTAAACTCCAAGATTTCAAAATTTTATTTATATGTTTGCAATTTGAAAAAAAAGTAATTGACATTTTTCTTTAATCGGGTAAAATTGGGGAAAATATTTTCACATACTATTATGTATTCCTTTAGGAGTAAGACAGTGAAAGAAATTTTGTTCTAACAAACATTGTGGGTCAAGGAATAAAACAAACAAATTTTAGTTTTTGCTTTAAAAATTGCTACCCCTTCTCCCCCTTGAAGGGTTTGTTTTATGTGAAAATCCTTCATTTTTTGTCAAGTAATCAGGGAAAAAAAGTTAAAAAAAAATCGCATTAAAATTGAAAATTTTTCTCCAAAGATGTGCCTTAATTCTAAGTATTTCCTTTCTTTTTTTTGGTTATTTTACGACGCTGTATCAACATCTAGGTTATTTAGCGTCTGAATGATATGAAGGTGATAATGCCGGTGAAATGAGTCCGGGGTCCAGCACCGAAAGTTACCCAGCATTTGCTCGTATTGGGTTGAGGGAAAACCCTGGAAAAAACCTCAACCAGGTAAAGTGCCCCAACCGGGATTCGAACCCGGGCCACCTGGTTTTCCTTTCTTGTAGCCAGAAATGGATATTTCACGAAGTATAGAGGAAAGTCATGCGAAAGGTTCAATAAGCAGGAAGAGGAAGTGTAATTTTGAAAATTGACTGTCAATTAGGAATTTAATTTGATTTAGTCGACCTGGTGTCGCATCAGCTTTGAAACCAAATCCTTGAATTGTTCATGAGTGTAAAACATCAGCTGCTGTTATAACAATGCTAACAGGAATATTTATAGGTAATACTGCTCGATTTTCAAAAAGAATAACCAAAACAGAACAAAAATAAAAGTCAGCAATATGTTACATCTCAGAAGAAGATTATAGCACCTCAGAAAGTGGGCAGTTCTTCTTTGTGGGCAGTTATCCAGCTTTTGATTTGCTTCAAAAATACTTTTATTATTGTTGCTCAACTGCCCGAAGACAGGTCTGAACCTCACAAGTGATGCCACGAAGGCACCACTTATGAGGCAACTAGGCCAGGAAATAATGGGGTAGGATGGCCAGTTCCTTTCTCCTTCCAATGCATACATCGCCAACTAGCTACATATTACACTAATCAGACTTCAGATGCATACAAACAATTGTTCTTCCTCTGAAAAATATCGCCAATTGAGATATGCTGCCTGATGATAGATGTACATATCAGCCAGAATCTCAATCAGAGGATCAAAGATACTTAGAGCCAATTATTCTCATCAACAGTAGGATGATTTAGTGGCACTTCTATGATTGATTTCTCCAGAATATCACCCATTCTACGAAACGACAGTATCATCAGGAAATGCTGTTCCTGATAATGAACCTGAAATGGTCGATGGCAGCAGATGAATAATAAGATGAAGTAAAACACATAATATGTGAACTTATTTATTTACTGGCTTTTAAGGAACCCGGAGGTTCATTGCCGCCCTCACATAAGCCCGCCATTGGTCCCTATCTTGAGCAAGATTAATCCATTCTCTATCATCATATCCCACCTCCCTCAAATCCATTTTAATATTATCCTCCCATCTACGTCTCGGCCTCCCTAAAGGTTTTTTTCCCTCCGGCCTCCCAACTAACACTCTACATACATTTCTGGATTCGCCCATACGTGCTACATGCCCTGCCCATCTCAAACGTCTGGATTTAATGTTCCTAATTATGTCAGGTGAAGAATACAATGCGTGCAGTTCTGTGTTCTCCTCTAACTTCAGCCCTCTTAGCCTCAAATATTTTCCTAAGCACCTCATTCTCAAACACCCTTAATCTCTGTTCCTCTCTCAAAGTGAGAGTCCAAGTTTCACAACCGTAAAGAACAACCGGTAATATAACTGTTTTATAAATTCTAACTTTCAGATTTTTTGACAGCAAACTAGATGATAAAAACTTCTCAACCGAATAATAACACGCATTTCCCATATTTATTTTGTGTTTAATTTCCTCCCGAGTATCATTTATATTTGTTACTGTTGCTCCAAGATATTTGAGCTTCTCCACCTCTTCAAAAGATAAATCTCCAATTTTTATATTTCCATTTCGTACAATATTCTGGTCACGATACATAATCATATACTTTGTATTTTCGGGATTTACTTCCAAACCTATCTCTTTACTCGCTTTCAGTAAAATTCCCGTGTTTTCCCTAATCGTTTGCGGATTTTCTCCTAACATATTCATGTCATCCGCATAGACAAGAAGCTGATGTAACCCGTTCAATTCCAAATCCTCTCTGTTGTCCTGGACTTCCCTAATGGCATACTCTAGAGCAAAGTTAAAAAGTAAAGGTGATAGTGCATCTCCTTGCTTTAGGCCACAGTGAATTGGAAACGCAACTGACAGAAACTGACCTATACGAACTCTGCTGTACGTTTCACTGAGACAAATTTTAATATGTCAACTAAAAGCTTTAAAATATGTGTAAAAATGTGTAGGCTAAACATTTCATTCATAAACAACTGTTAATTTAAGCATTATGCTTAAAATGTTCGAGGAAAAAATGAGCTAATCAAATTTTGTAATTCTTTCTCATTTCAGATATTATTTTGATTGCCTTAAGAAGAGAATTTACATAAAGACTCTCTCCCCAACAAAACTAAATATGCCACATAGAAAAATAAACTTGTTAATTCTAAATGAGACAGTGAAACATGTGGACACTTGAAATACTTGGAGTGTACTATTAGTAGTAACATGAACTGCTGTCAGGAGATCAAAAGGAGGATAGTGGTGACAAAGCAAGCTTTAATACTTCAGCAGAGTTCCATGCACATTCACACAAAATCCTGAATTGTAGGATTTTTTTAATTTTCAAGTAGCTTTTTCACGCAACTAATTTATTGGCGTATAGCTCCTTTTTTCCCCCGAGCCCTTCATTTGTTAAATAAATAATCTCATAAATTAAATAAGTCAATATATCGACAGTACAGGTTCTCTGTTATAAAAAGTTCAAAGTTAAACAATTAATTAGGGTTTTGTAAATACCTTCAGCAATTACTATCAGCAAAAAAAAACAGCAATCGCTATATTCATGCTATGTTTAATACTATGCAAAGTAAATAGCTATAGTATTATGTCAAAATCCAGTCTTTATGTATAATCTAGTATGTTTAATAAAGCAGTTACATCGCAACGTCAATACAAAAACAATGGAAAGAGCAGCTTTCAATGTGATCCTTCATGTTTTTGTAGCCACTGCGGAAAACAAATATTAATTTTGAATACCCAATAATAATTCTGCAACACTAGGGTGTTGAATTCAGGTGATACATGCGGCAATTTTTCATCTGTGCATACAAAAGCTGTAAGGCTTATAGGATGATTTGTTCACCACCAATATGTGTACTGGTGCACTTTAATCCATTTATTTAATCCGCAGCATTTCCGTTGAAAGTTTCCTTGTTCGCATAACAACATGGCTACAATATTTTGTGAGATATTCAAAATGTCTACAGGACTTCAATTCAATAACATTTCATGATCATAATTTTTCATCACTGTTACTCTAAATTGAATACTGTCAAAGCAAAACCAGAGTTAATCGTTCATTGAAATGACGTGGTATATTGTACAATGTAATCTATTCGGTTATGCGCACTGATCAAAACATGCAGAGGTGAGTCTGCCTGGAGAGAAATAAAAAATAGGTTGCAGCCGCCAAATTACTCTTCAAGGAACGACCACTCATATAAATTGAAGGAAAGAAGGCAGAGGACGGACACTGGAAAGTTTTCTTTTCTCAATCGTACTATCAGGGACTGGAGTGCTTTACCTGCAGACTTACTAAAGGCTTTACCAACAACCAAAAATGTATTTAAAAATAGGCTTAAGGACTTTACTAACAGACGGTAGTATATTATACACACTATTTAAAGAGTGTAATTGATATTTTGTTATTGAAGTGTTGTATCAGTGAAGAAGTGTGTTGTGTCAGTGAAGTGTGAAGTGTGTTGTGTCAGTGAAGCTCTATAGTTTATAGTGGCAGTGCAAAATATTTGAACAGTGAAATGTTTTTGAAGTGTTAGTGAAATCAGGACAGAATCAGTGAAATATGTCGTAGTTCCAGTGCAGTGAGTGAGTTGACAGAGAAATGAGTGTAGTGCTGAAAGGTACTTGTGCAGATATGAACATATCATACTCGTGGGTTTTAATTCGAACTTATGGTTAAGATACAAATTAGACGATCAACAAGCCAATAACGTGAACGATGAAAAGAAGTCTATTTACAACCCATGTATTCCTCACTTCAGTGAGAGATACAAAATGAATATTAATACATGGGAAGTGAAAGGACTTCTTTTTGGCACTAGGGGAACTTCATTTAAGTTAACCAAAACCATTCTCCTTTCTCTTAAATTTTCTAATGAGGACATTAACAAAATTTGTCTAATGGTACTGAGATTCATTATGCATTTTACACAATCACTTGTATAATACTATGCAATTTTTTTCACTTCATTTCATTACTCTTCAATGTATTTTCATCTCATGTTTCTCCGAAATCAAATTGTACTTTATTTTTAAATTTATCTTGTTCCGTATTCTCTCCGCAATCATATTGTGTTTTTCATTTAACCTCTGCTTTGTATTCTGGATCCTAGTTGTCAGCCGTAGATTTCGGCCAGATGTCCCAAATTGTGGAATTTGTTGTTTTAAACGTTATTTTAAGTGATCTTGTCCCGCGCCGTGGCGTCGTGGTCTAAGGCATCCTGCCTAGGACTCTCGCTACGGAATGCGCGCTGGTTCGAAACCTCATGGGAGAAGAAATTTTCTCATGAAATTTCGGCCATTGTATAGGGCCCGGTGCCCACCCAACATCGTGATGCACTTGGGGACCTACGATAGGTAGCGAAATCCGGTTGCGAATGCCAGCTATAACGGCTGGGGGGATCATCGTGCTAACCACACGATACCTCCATTCTGGTTGGATGATCGTCCACCTCTGCTTCGGCATGTGGGCGTGAGGCCAGCAGCCGGCTGGTCGGTCTAGGCCCTTCAAGGGCTGTAGCGCCACGGATTATTATTATTATTATTATTATTATTATTATTATTAAGTGATCTTGCTTTATTTAATTAAGTATGCACCCTATTATTATTATTATTATTAATTACTGTTATTAGTATTATTATTAATTTATTATTAATTGTATTTTTATTATGTTTATTATTAATTGTCATTATTGAGTGTAATTATTTACCACTGCCACCGGGTATATACCCATTTGCAGTGTAAATAAATATATACATACATAAATAATTGACAAAATTATAGGTAACTAGCTAAGTTCTGGAATTTTAATTGTTACGTAACTCGAGAAATGCTAAACTACATACAATATACTGTTGTTTCTGATTAAAAATAAAATTAAATTAAATTTAAATTAAAATGTGTCAGTGAAGGTCAAGGTGTTCTATTTAAATGACACGAAGACGCTTGGATATAGGGATCTCTGAATTCGACACTATAATAAATGAGATAGTGTGGTCAGTAACTCGTCATTTTTACCCCAGGGAAAGACTCGGTATTCAATTTCATAGGAAGTTCATTGTATCCCGAGGCATTGCACTAACTTTTGAAAAAAAAAACAAAAAAACAAAAACAAAAACAAAAGATCATGTCACAATCGGAACTGAATCCGGAGTCTTCCACTCCTTATCCACTTGCTTCACAAACTGTACTGCCCGGTCGTGAAAATATACTTCTCTGACGTCTAATGGATGCCAGTTCAGATTTTAACTGCGGCACCAAATACAGAAAGAAAATCCCGTCGCTAACTCCTTTCCATAATTCAATTTACTCATGGAAAAGCTGAAGGTGAAGTAAGCAGACGGAAAGAAATATCTATTTCATAACGAAATCAACAAAGCCTCACCGACTTCCCATCCACTTTATATAAGCTTATTAACGTCCACGGAGAGAACTCGAAACCGTGGGGATTAAAACAGTGTGTCACAACAAATGGAGTTTCTAACTAAATTTACTGAAACAAATAGAAACCGCAACCCTTGCTGGCTACATGACATCACACTGCCCCGGCCTGCGCTTTGAAGAGTTCAGTCGTGGGCGTCAAACTGTTATCACACAGGATAAAGGCCATTTCTGAACAATGGACGTCATTATGTATACACAGTCATACAGTACTGGTCCTGACGAACATCATACATGGCTACTAGTTTAAACGTTGCTTCCTCAACTGACAGACTATCAAAGTCCTAGAGCAGAGATTTTTAAAATGCTTCCTATAGAGTTTTGCAAATCCGGTTGATGATAATAGAAATTGCATAACGATGCTGAGCGCCTGGCACTGTAGGCAATACGCAAGAGTATTCCGCTGTGCGGAGTGTCTGGTTTAACGAATGTTCGATTTGTTCGCTCTCTTTGTGGGTGAACGGCTGCGGCCTTGGGATATTAAAGACAGGTTACATTGAGCCATCCAGGTATTAGTCGACCTGGTTGGCGAGTTGGTATAGCGCTGGCCTTCTATGTCCAAGGTTGCGGGTCGATCCCGGGCCAGGTCGATGGCATTTAAGTGTGCTTAAATGCGACAGGTTCATGTCAGTAGATTTACTGGCATGTAAAAGAACTCCTGCGGGACAAAATTCCGGCACATCCGGCGACGCTGATATAACCTCTGCAGTTGCGAGCGTCGTTAAATAAAACATAACATTTAACATTTGTATAAATAATATAATTTATTTCCAAGAAATAGTCTGCCCAGGCATCCTGGGTTGCCAAAAACACAGAATAACACACATATAAGAATAATAACGATTACAGTAAAATAGATGAGTCAAATTGAAATGTGAGCTAGGAGCTTAAATTTAAGAAATAACAAATTTGTACACATATTTGAAACAATCACACACTAACGAATAGAAAAGGGGGGAGGGATTATGATATTCCGTATAAATGAATCTTCAGAATTGCCACAGACCCTTTAATGGTTGAAGTAATTATTTTTGGAATGATGTTATAGATGCCAAATGTTTTGATAGTGTTTACAATTGATCGTGGGATGGTGCCCCTCGCTCCGATCATTAAACCATGTACTTCCCAGGTGCCTTCCATCTGATATTTTTCTCGAAAATACGGAATAGTAGGCTCATAAATTTGTTGTTTCTCTTAGTTGACCTCAGATGGTTGAGTCTGGCTCATCTCAAATCTAACAGTTGGGTCCAGTATAAAGCCTTTACTATTAGTCTTGTCTAGAGCCACGATGTTCGCTCTTCTAATTCCGCCGCCTTCAGACGCAACGCAGTGCACCTCTTCATGGACGTCGAAGGATTTTTTTTTTCCAAGGGCTTGTGCAATTAGTTTTCGGATGTTATGATGGCGTGAAATTCTCAGGAGTTCTCCATGCTGACAGGATCTTAGGACGTGTGCTAAGGTTTCAATCTCGTTGCAATATCTGCAACGGAAACCGTCCAAGGATGTCCCGTGAAGACTTCTCACTGGTGCTACGTTAGCATTCATCTTAATTGCGTCCCGCCATTCATAGAAAAAATCCATTTATTTCCGGGAGTATATTCTTGAAATAAAATAACACCTTTTCCTTTATGTGGAAGCGCACACCATTTGCCGTACTCTTGTTTCCTAAGATTTTGTCGTAGTTTATGGACATTGATGTTACTTATATCCAGATATTCAGGTGTTTTACAACTATTATTATGTTTTTTTTTTTTTTTTTTCAATTTGAATCACTGGCATACAACCAGGGGCCTGTTTCACAATGTTTACAATCATTGTAAATTGTAAACTTTGCTTGTAAATTGTAAACTTCTGTTTCACAATCTTTGTTTGTAATGTTGAACTTTAGAAAGGAATTCAAATCTTTACAAATTAAATTTTGCTCACATTACAAGATTCTGTTTCACAATGAAGGGTAATTTTACAAACGTGTAAACTTTACTTGTAAAGTTAGCACATTTTCTACAACACCTCTGAGATGTGTAAAGTTTGATATTGCAACAAATTATGAATAAATACAATAAGCATAAATTCATTAAATTATTTTTTCAGTAAATGGATAATATTAACAATTACATTAAAGTAGTTCTGATGTTATTAAGTAGTTCTAATGACTCAGACGAAGATACTGAATTTAGACCTAATCAAACAAAGACGTATACGTAACATTTTCCGGCCAAGAATTAATAACACGTTCGTATCATTGTATGAATTTAATGAAAGATTTTGAATGAGTCCCGCGCTATACTTCAGAATACCGCGTAAATATTTATATACGGAGAATGTATTTAATAAATACTCGCTCTTAATAAAGAAGTTCCCTACACCAAAAATAAATAATTCAATAATGCAATAACGACACTACTTACGCGGTATTCTGAAGTCGTTTTGATTTCTGTTTCGCTAGAATCTCTCCTAAAAGATATAGGACATCAATCCAACATCCAAAAGGGAAAAGTGGTGCCCTAACCTCAAAGCGAGAACTGTATTGTTTTGCATTGGTTGCATACTAGCTGTCAGTTTCGTGCGTTAGCAGATAAGCACGGAATTTCTAAGGTATCAGTGTGCAAAAGTGCCCACAGGGTAGTTGATGTTGTTAATAGTGTTAAATTCGAGGCAGGTTTCTGATCACCAAAATGTTATTTACTGTAGCACAGATTTTGTGCGCATTTCGCATTTTAAGAATTTTTATGCTGCTGCTGGGATCGCTATGTTTGTGAGGTTATGGATGCAACATTAATAAATACACAAAAATGAATCTGATTTTGTGGTTAGACATTGTAATTATTTTATCAATTGCATATTTGTACGTGGACCAAATCTGTTATTTACTTATTTGACTTAATTTGACGCTAACTTGGTCATTTAAGTAATAGACGTATGGGTACACTCGACCAATGACATCACATGAAACTCCATTGTCGCCAATATATAAAAATCTAAATACTTTTAATTATTTTTAACAATACTTTATATTTTCTGTTGGTGAAATATGAATCAGCACGCTTAGAATAATCTATTTTAGTACAAAATATAAACATAGTGGTAAAAATACAGCGACTTTAGCTATGCTCCTTGCGATTTATGTAAACTGTTGTTGGCGATATTTTGTAACCAATTATGCGTATTTGTAAATTTCTTTAGATGATTTTGTAAAGTTCGTCAAACTTTACAAATTAATACGATAGCATTGTCAAAACACAATTTACAAGCATTTGTAATCTCTTACTTCTTATTTATAAATTGTTAATTTGTAATTTGCAAGAATTGTGAAACGGGCCCCAGGAAAGTCTCCAGTTATTTCTACTATTCCCCATAATTGTCGTAGGATCCCGTCCTGGAGAAATTGTGGAGGTGGAGATAATAATAATGATGATTATGTTAGCGATAATGTGGAAGATGAGCCGCGGAGGAAGAGGTGAATATTGTAGGTGGTAGTTCGTATGTTGTCATTGCAAAGCCCCGAACGTTGGTATTCTGAACTACAATCTAACTTCCAGAATACGCGGCCCACGTTCGCATGGCCAGAAGGTATTAATACATGTTTCAGTTGCAATTCCCGTCGTAATGAACTCCTTCCTGCCCTATAAATTATAGATTGCTCGAGAAGGCGAGAACGTTAAGCTTCTATTGTCATGAATGTTTCAAATTAACACTGCAAACACAAGACCTTTGGAAATGTCGGCACGATTCCTGAGAAGTAGTAATATTGCAACTTAATTCTGCAAAATTAAATCAAAATCAATAGTTCCATTGCATCCTCCGTTACTTTAAGAACGTTCTGCCTCCCGCAGTAATTTTGAAGTATGTGGAGTTCATCGGCAAGGGAAAAGTAATTCCAAAAAGAAGTGTTAATTATAGAATAGGCCTACATAATGTTATTATTATTATTATTATTATTATTATTATTATTATTATTATTATTATTATTGTTGTTGTGCCCAGGGATTATGATAAGCAATATATTTTCACTTTAATTTAAAGTAACGAAATCGTATTATAAATACATGCATACATGCTATACATGCGAAAGAGCTCGCTTCCTGTTTCGACAGATTACAGAGCACAGTTTAGTTAACGTCATCAAAGTCACAGTTCAGTCCTTGAACATGCAGAAATGCGTACGCTTGCATTTTGCATTTTTATCGCGAACTCAACTTAGCAACAGCTGACTTATGACCAAAGAGAGCAGATGGGGTACGTTATCAGTGGACACAAGTTTACTATACCGAGAGGTTTGATTACGTCACGAGGTGGGGGAAGGGGTCTTACCTGCAAGGTACAGTCCTTGTACGCGCAGAGCTCTCTGATGTTACACGTGCTGTCTTAGATAGTTTTCAATACCTGTACATTTCCTGGGGTATTTGAATTTCCTGTTTTCTGCATATTCTACTTTATTGGTCCTTCTACACTATTTCCTGTATTCACTTTTTTCCTATCGCAGTCCTAATTAGTTCTATTTGTGTTTACCGTAAGTGCAAAGCATTTGTTTGCCTTTGCATTACAACATAGTTTATGATATACCGAAAGAAAAGAGCCTCGGCATGTAGAAGAATTGCAGCGATTTGTTGAGGAGTTCGGATCGCAGCACTTTCCTACAGATGGTGAAAACTTACATGCATGGTATGTAAAGTCGATCTACTGGGGAACAAGAGACACCATGTACAAAAACACTACAACTCCATGTAAAAGACACAAGGAATACTTTAAGTTGCTGAATTCGAAAAAAGTCGAAGCTATTCCCACGAGTTCAAATGTGGAATGTGATTTTTACCAATACTTGTGCCACATGTTCGTTAGGGCAAATATTCCATTTAAAAAATTGGAACACCCATGTGTCAGATCATTTTTGCTAAAATATACAGGTAGAACACTACTCCAACAATTTACTCTGCGTACGGGTTATTTAGCAAAATGTTATGAAGATGTCTTACGTGAAATTAGAGAAACCTTCAAAGATGAAAAATTGTGGATATCTATAGATGAAACGACAAATATTGCAAACAGATCTGTTGCTAATGTTATTGTTGGGGCACTTCAAACTGAAGGTGTGGGCAAAAAGTTTCTATTGACATTCGAAGAGGTAGAGAAAGTAAATCGTGTTACCATCGCAGCTCTGTTTGAAAAATCAATGCGATTATTGTGGTCTGACGAAATGAAAGCAGAAAAGCTTAATCAAGTATATTGTCGTGCACTGTAACAAATGTAGTCATGAAGAAGAGCAAAGTAGTACAAAACAAAATACTATGTTTCATATGTTGTATTTATATACAATATACTGTTCTTATGTAGCTACTTTAATATCATGTAACACAGAACTATGTATGTTGTAATTAAATGCACAATATAAACAATAGGTTATTTAATATTACAAAGTGAAATTACTGAATAGTAAAAATAAATTGCTGCAGGAACTGTACTCCAGTCGTTGTTATTGTAGCGACACGATGACATTCACCCCCTCCCTTCCTTGCTCTCTAATACATCGCGATATAGTGCATGTAGCAGTTAACTTAACGGTTTACGTACACCAAATGCTCTCTCTGCTTATGACGAGACATTTTAATTGGCGATGATTCCGAAATTCTGAATTTCCATTGGTCAAGTCAAAAACAGATCCAGTCGTGAAAGTTCCTTGAATCCATATTGTTTTAAGTAACGACCGGAAACGCCGATTTGAAAGAATCAGAAGCGTGGTGTTTAGTGAGTGCAATACCGTTTTTTCAGAAGATTCGCGGGTAAAATAGCGTCACTCTGTTACGTCACAAAGGACGCGGTTCGAGAGTTTATAAAAGGAAATGAAACGTCGAAGACACGGTCATTAGTTATTGGTCAAGACAGCGGTCATGGAGTAGCGCTCCCGACGTCCAGTAAGGGGTTCTGAAAATGGCATCGAAAATGGGATCAACCGGGACCAGCATTTGGGTTCGCCCTACTATTTATTGTAAGTAAAATCATCAGATCATTCTTTAAACTTTTCATTTAACTAGTTATCTTGGTACTTCAGAATTAACAGAAATTTTCATACTTTCCAAATCGTTCAATACTCAATATATTATCTGTAGTAAATTGATATTTTTTTACTAATAAACTTAGTAATAGTGAATTTCTACACTTGTGATTATTCCGAAAACCTGAGATCACCTTCTAAGTAGGAATCCCTCCTATCCACAAGAAAGAACAGTTTATAAAGTATAACGCAGTGTTTGATTAGTTTGTGTTAGTTTGATAGAGGTTATAACTCGCGATTATTTCGAAGATAAGCCATCCGCCCTTGTCGCGGCAAGAGCCACGACAAATTACTGGTGTCAGATATGATAGAGCTTAACAATAAATTATGGTGTCAGAAATGGTACAATAAATATTGGTGTCAGAATTAATATAGTATAACAAAAAGTTGGTGTCAGAAATGGGCACAACATTATTATTATTATTATTATTATTATTATTATTATTATTATTATTATTATTATTATTATTATTATTATTATTGCATTTAATATAGTGTATTTGATTGTGAGAGCGATTTTTATATTTTTGAGTGCCACTGATATTTCTTCTGTATTAAATAAAATGATTGGAATCGCTACAAATTATTTCTGTTTTAAAACATCTACATTCTACAGCTTTATTTCCCATATCTTGCCTTGTTTAAGGCGATGAGCTACTGAAATCTACACTATTTCGGGCTAGAGACTTCAAATTTTTACTGTATAAGCATAGCAATATCATAATCATACATTGTAAATTTCAACTTTTTTCATGAAAACTTAAAAAAGAAAATAAACATTTATAATTTTTTTTTCCTAATTTTCAAGTGAAAATCCTATTCCTAAAAATATTATGTTTTAAATATAATTTTTTCTTGAAAGAAAACTGAATATTGTACAATGGATCATTAATGATGTCCTACTCAATTTCTTCATTTGTAATATATATACAGGGTGTTTCCGGACTGGTGTTACAAACTTTCAGGGTTGATGGGGAAGGGCACATGTATCAATTTGAAATAAGGAACCCTGGTCCGGAAATGACCGAGACGAAAGTTATAAGTAAAAATAGTTGTGTGGAAATGAAATAATTTTATTCCTCTGTACACCTTATTTATGTGTATTTATCTGTACATCTTACACATACTGTATTCATCTGACTTTGTTTACGTTGTCTACTTACAGTATTCCATTCAGTGTGCTGTCTGAGGGATGGGGACAGGAAACTACACTAAAGCAATGCAGATAGCGTAATGTGTAACGGACATGGTCGGTCCTGATATGCACGTCTGTAGACAGCAGTGTATGTGTACAAGTTGCAGTGTCCAGTCGATCAGTCCTAGTGAAATGGAGGAGTACACGAGAGCGGAATATGCAGACCTGATTTTCGAATACGGATGAGCAATGGGAACAGTAGACAAGCTCATAGATTGTATCGGACAAGTACCCACGTAGGGGACATCGGACCCATACCATCTTTCCACGACTGTTCCAAAGGTAAGGGAAGGAAGGCACGTGGCGCCAATTTACAATTCCATTTCCACGCAACTATTTTTGCTTATAACTTTCGACTCAGTCATTTCCGGACAATGGTTCCTTATCTCAAATTGATACATGTGCTATTCGCCATCATCCGTGAAAGTTTGTAACACCAGTCCGGAAACATCCTGTATATATAATTCCTTCAATGTTCAAACATTATTAAAAAATAATACTGCTTCACATATAATTCTCTAGCAATAAAACTATGCTCAATACAGCCACTCCAATGCTCCATTTCAAAACAGAGATATTAATGAATAAGTATGCCAAGTTTCATAAAATGATGAAAATTTTATCTTAATTATAAATATACTTTTATATTATCTATTAGGAATTTTCTTAAGGTTGTAGGTTGTATTTTTAAAACGATCCTTGTCCATTACATAAAAATAAGAAAGAAAGAAAGAAAGAAAGAAAGAAAGAAAGAAAGAAAGAAAGAAAGAAAGAAAGAAAGAAAGAAAGAAAGAAGAAAATAGTAATGTTACAAACATACCGAATTATAAACAAGTATTTCAGTATCGGTAGTTGATGAAAAGTAAGAATGGCTTACTATTCTAAATAAATATAAAGAGGCAAAAATGAATCACAGAAAACAAACCTGGCAAACGAGAATTATCATCACGGATACAATCATCCTTTCCTTACTTTTCAACAGGAACAACAATAAATTTTGCATCAATATACTAAATTAGATCATTACCTCATCCTTAATAGCAATGTGACATTCATTTTTTTCCTCTGTACTCTTGACATATTTTATTGACGAAATTATTTTGTGGGAAATCACGAAAAGCGTTTTTAGGGCTAAAATTTCTTACCAGCTAGGCAAGAAACATTATGAAACCAAAGAATCTAGGTGCATTTAGAATCAAATGAAAGCATGAGACTCTTTTATTCCAAAGCTGGAACTAATATTTTGTCGCAATTTGATTACAATAGTCACTCTTAACGCAAGATTTAGAGATTTAGAGGGCGTTCTGAAACCAAATCATGACAGTGTATTCATTCATTCATAGTGTTCTGCCCAAGGGCAGGTCTTTCACTGCAAACCCAGCACTCTGTCCTATTTTCTGCCTTCCTCTT
The DNA here is from genome assembly GCF_040183065.1 of Periplaneta americana. Taxonomy (NCBI): domain Eukaryota; kingdom Metazoa; phylum Arthropoda; class Insecta; order Blattodea; family Blattidae; genus Periplaneta; species Periplaneta americana. Next base: position 133,956,917 of record NC_091129.1, read on the forward strand.
TGTCTCTTCATAAGACTCATATATCTTAATGTAATCTCATCTGATATCTTCTTCTGCGTCTAACTCTTCTCCCGTTCACGGTTCCTTCCAGCGCACCCTCAGAAGGAAGTTTGTTCTCAATCAGTGACCCAGCCAATTCCTTTTCCTCCTTCCTGATCACTTTCAGCATCATTCTTTCTTCATCCACTCTTTTCAACACAACTTCGTTTCTTATTCTGTCTGTCCATTTCACACGCTCCATCCTTCTCCATATCCACATTTCAAATACTTCTATTCGCTTCTCTTCACTTCGTCGTAATGTCAACGTTTCTGCCGCATACAATACCACCACAGTCTACTATATACAGTCACGAAGCTCGAGTTTTGTGGGTGCTAGAAACAATAGACTGTGTTTAGTGAAATTTTTTAGATAAGGGCGCAAATAGCCATAGTAGCTGACGCGCCCTTTTTAAACCCCACTAACTAACAATAGACTGTGACGGTAGTATTTTGCATTGCCTGTAATGAGGCGATATTAGCGATCCTAGTGGTGAGCAACTATCTAATGTTTGCATATTTACTACGTATTGAACTTCGCGACTGTATATACAAGACTGTGATACCACACTCCACACAAAGCACTTCACTAGTCTCTTCCTTGCTTCTTTTTCCAGAGATCCGCAGAAGATGCTCCTTTTTTTGTTAAAAGCTACCTTCGCCATTGCTATCCTCCTTTTCACGTCCTGGCTGCAGTCTATGTTACTGCTTATAGTACACCCCAAGTATTTGAATCTGACCACTTGCTCTACTGTCTCATTCAGAATTCACAAGTTTACCTTCTTTACTTTTCGTCCTATGACCATGGTCTCCGACTTGTTGGCATTTATCTTCATTTGAGAATGCAGAGACACAGGAAGCTCATTTTCGTTATGAGGTGACAAGATACGTTTTGAAAATGAGCTCCGCATTTGCTCTTTCGAGAGCACTCCTGAAGACAAGGTTGGGTTCTTGGAGAGTGAGTTATAGCAATTTTAAATTACGTGTATGTTTTTAAACAAGAAACTAGTTCGATTAATTAAAATGTGTCTCAGTGAAACGTACAGCAGAGTTCGTATAGGTCAGTTTCTGTCAGATGCGTTTCCAATTCACTGCGGGCTAAAGCAAGGACATGCACTATCACCTTTAATTTTTAACTTTGCTCTAGAGTATGCCATTAGGAAAGTCCAAGATAACAGAGAGGGTTTGGAATAGAACGGGTTACACCAGCTACTTGTCTATGCGGATGACGTGAATATGTCAGGAGAAAATAAACAAACGATTAGGGTAAACACGAGAATTTTAATGGAAGCAAGTAAAGAGATAGGTTTGGAAGTAAATTCCGAAAAGACGAAGTAAGTTATGTTTGGAAGTAAATTCCGAAAAGACAAAGTATATGATTATGTCTCGTGACGAGAATATTGTACGAAATGGAAATATAAAAATTGGAAATTTGTCTTTTGAAGAGGTGGAGAAGTTCAAATATCTTGGAGCAACAGTAACAAATATAAATCATACTCGGGAGGAAATTAAACACAGAATAAATATGGGAAATGCCTGTTATTATTCGGTTGAGAAACTTTTATCATCCAGTCTGCTGTCGAAAAATCTGAAAGTTAGAATTTATAAAACAGTTATATTACCGGTTGTTCTTTATGGTTGTGAAACTTGGACTCTCACTTTGAGAGAGGAACATAGGTTAAGGGTGTTTGAGAATAAGGTGCTTAGGAAAATATTTGTGGTTAAGAGGGGTGAAGTTACAGGAGAATGGAGAAAGTTATACAACACAGAACTAAACGCATTGTATTCTTCACCTGACATAATTAGGAACATTAAATCCAGACGTTTGAGATGGGCAGGATATGTAGCACGTATGGGCGAATCCAGAAATGTATATAGAGTGTTAGTTGGGAGGCCGGAGGCAAAAAGACCTTTAGGGAGGCCGAGACGTAGATGGGAAGATAATATTAAAATGGATTTGAGGGACGTGGGATATGATGATAGAGAATGGATTAATCTTGCTCAGGATAGGGACCGATGGTGGGCTTATGTGAGGGCGGCAATGAACCTCCGGGTTCCATAAAAGGCAGTAAGTAAGTAAGTAAGTATGTTTTTAAATTTTCACAGAAGAGCTGAAATTTCCTACTCCTACTCATACTGCTACTGCTAGTCCTTTAAACTATTTATGATTTCATCTATTTTCTGCTTTTAACTTCGCTGAATGTAATTTTTCGTTCGAAAACTTCTCCATCAGCTTAGAGAGTGCAGCAGTGATGGTCTGCCACCTCAATGCTCTTGATCCCACTCTCCTCTGTGCAGGAAATCCCACAGAGCCCAGTAAGCCCATAGTTTCGAATTTCTTACTCTTTGCCAAACTTGCTGCTGAAGACTTCAGCAATTACTCTGAGAGAGAAACTCTCAACTACACTACCCCTCAGAGACTCGAAACTAAAACTCACAATTGCAGAAGGTTAATTATTCTTCGGCGTGGATTGTTTCTAAGTGAGTTCCACTCTTTAGCTAAAGATATTAACAGCCCTCATTTTTGAGCAGTCAGCCGACATTTGTCATCTGCGTGTCCATGTCCTCGTGCGAGGAAATAACTGATCATTCCTCAGAGCAACAGATTGACCAACGCAGTTCTTCAGAAAGTGCCCTGTTGTCACTATACCGGTAAGAAAACAAGATCTATTGACACTATACTAACTTAAAAATGTCTTTTAAGAAACCCAGAGATTCAATGCCGCCTTCACATAAGTCCGTCATCGCATCGGTCCCTATCCTTAACAAGATTAACCCAGTCTATACCATCATATCCCACCTCCCTCAAATTCATTTTTACATTGTCTTCCCGTCCATGTCTCGGTCTCTCCAAAGGTCTATATCCCTCCGGCCTCTCAACTAACACTCTATAGTCTATGTATTTCCGGATTCTCTCATACTAGCTAAGTGCTCCGCCCATCTCAAACGTCTGGATTTTATATTTATAATTATGTCAGGTGAGGAATAAAATGTGTGCAGTTCTACGTTGTGTAGCCTTCTCCATTATCCTGCAACTTCATTTCTCTTAGCCACCAATATTTTTCTAAGCACCTTATTTTCAAATATCCTTAACCTCTGTTCCTCTCTCAAAGTGAGAGTCCAAGTTTCATAACCATATAAAACAACCGGTAATATAACTGTTTTATAAATTCTAACTTTCAGATTTTTTGACAGCAGACTGGATGATAAAAGCTTCTCAACCGAATAATAACAACCATTTCCCATATTTATTCTCCCTTTAATTTCCTCCCGAGTGTCATTTATATTTGTTACTCTTGCTTCATATTTGAACTTTTCCACCTTTTCAAAGAATAAATCTTCAATTTTTATGTTTCCATTTCGTACAATATTCTGATCACGAGACATAATCATATGCTTTGTTCTTTCGGGATTTACTTCCAAACCTATCTTGCTCCATATTTGAACTTTTCCACCTTTTCAAAGGATAAATCTTCAATTGTTACGTTTCCATTTCGTACAATATTCTAGTCACGAGACATAATCATATGCTTTGTTCTTTCGGGATTTACTTCCAAACCTATCTTGCTCCATATACGAACTTTTCCACCTTTTCAAAGGATAAATCTTCAATTGTTATGTTTCCATTTCGTACAATATTCTGGTCACGAGACATAATCATATGCTTTGTTTTTTCGGGATTTACTTCCAAACCTATCCCTTTACTTGCTATAAGTAACATTTCCGCGTTTCCCTAATCGTTTGTGCATTTTCTCCTAACACATTCACGTCATCCGCATAGAAAGTAGCTGATGTAACCCGTTCAATTCCAAACCCTCTCTGTTATTCTGGACTTTCCTAATGGCATATTCTAGAACAAATTTAAAAAGTAAAGGTAATAGTGCATCTTCTTGCTTTAGCCCACAGTGAATTGGAAAAGCATCAGATAGAAACTGACGTATACAAACTCTGCTGTATGTTTCACTGAGACACATTTTAATTAACCGAACTTGTTTCTTGGGAATACCAAATTCAATAAGAATATCTTATAAAACCTCTCTTCTATTGACTTATGCCTGTAAGAATAAAAATCACGTAGAAAACTGTAGGTATATTTAACAGACATAAATTAAAATCCAAAAGTAACATATTTCCGACATAAAGCTTTGAACTACTAATTAGATACTACTGTGATATACAGAGGATTCCGCATAATAGGATCATGTTGGGACCATGACTTTAGGTGTCCAATAAAGCGGCTGATATTCTTAACCGAATATATATATATATATATATATATATATATATATATATATATATATATATATATATGCTATACACAGAATGAACCGTAAGTAATTTCATCATAAGGTAATGCAGAATTCCTGCATGGAAATATGATACGTAAGTTACTTCAGTACATCACAATAATACAGTGATTTAAGACGGCGCTCATTCCGTCGGATCCCGCCCACTTAGTCATTCATAATGAGTGCACCTCTGCACATAGTGTGTTGGACATTGCGCGACTGTCACACATCTGTGACACAGTGCATGAGGGTTGGCCACTAAAGGGAAACTAAGAAATGGAACTTAAACTGAGAGAATTCAATCCGGCATCGGAACTGGAATCCAGTGTGGCTTAGTAGATAAAGCGTCAGCACGTAGAGCTGAAAACCCGGGTTCGTGTCCCGGTGCCGGAGAGAATTTTTCTCCGCTCCACTCATCCTTCATCATATGGTAATGCAGAATTGCTGCACGGAAATATCATACGTACTTCGGTACATCACATTAATATGAATTTCTTTAGCTGAATTTTAGAATTTTCCAGGAAAACGGCAGACGTTAGATAAGTGATGCTGGGACTTTTGTATAGCAAATACCGATGTGTCACTTATTATTTTGTTCCGAAAGATTGACGGTTTTTCCACTAATATCATTGAAGATCGGTAATAAAGAGTGCGACAAGAAGACGTGGCAACCATGCATTCAGTGACGGTAGAAGCAAGTCGAAAGCAAGAGTAGAGCGGAAAGGAGGAAATGCACAGCCACCAACATCCCTCTGTGACGCATTAGGTTACTCTGAACTTTTGGTGGTGTTCCGCATATAATTTTGCGACAAAACTGTTACTTACTCTTACGTGAATATGTATTACAATGTTGCCGTCTGTTCGTTGTCATTCGTATGAATATAAAAAAATAACAAAAAAAAGCTCACAAACGACCATAATGATGTTTACTTTTATGTCAACTCCTCTCCCCGATTCGTCTCACAAAAGACCCTATTTAGTTTCCTACCACCCATGAGATTCTGCGGTAGGTGAAGTCTCAAACGAGACATCTGTATATTAAAACGTGAGTGATAACTTATATATTAACTTGCTGCTGTGAACAGGTGAACATATCGAGGCATTTCTCCGACAAAAATGTTTTCCACTGTAAATCTCACGTTCAACTTGATGCGAACGCAGAAGTACCTCAAGAAATATATCCACTATCGTCAATTTCCATCACTATCACTAATAATGTATTTATGAAAGTGAAATATAAAAAAAAAAAATCTATCCTAAAATATAAACTTACGTCACAAATTTCACGTCAGCTTGATACAGCTGCGAGGAACTACGAAACACGGCCAATTTCACCACATAAACCACTTTACGAGTAACTTTCCTCTATCGAGAGAAAAGTGTCAAGAGAAAGTTTACTAACTGCTTTCAATGTCCATTATGAATTTAATTTTGACCTTTTTCTGAGCGAAAATAATCCTGTAGGTCGCCTATGTTAGAAACATCATAGCAGCAACATTGTTTCATTTGCATATGATTCCTGTCAGAGTTTTATTTAATTCAAAAACAAAAAATTCCGTTTTTCATATAATTTCTAGAAAGTACACTCTCTTTGAAAAGCTAATACGACTGGGTAATGATTAGGGATAAAAATTCCGATTTTGTTATATTCTCTTTCAAAAGAAAATACAAAACTTGCTCTCCAAATAATATATCTCTACAGATAAGCCCTTTAAATGATCTCTTTAAATTTGAGGGCGCATAATTTATACGCCCTTCTTATCTTTAAATGCAGTTTTCCGTAAGTTGATTATTTGTTTTTAAACTTAAGCACATTTTTCTCTGAAACTACTAAATCTATTTACATTAAATTTTACAGTGTTCTCTGCAGCCTATATTCTACAAAGTAGGACTTTGGATTTATATCATACACATAACGTGAGAAAGAAAATATGTAAGCATTGAAAAAAAGTAGCAAAAATTGTTCAAAGTTCAATATTTTTTTCTCTTTCACTAAGGGTGAAATACTTAATTAAATTTTGCTTTGGAATTTACTATATACATTAATTGAAAACTTAAAAAAAATTACAAGGTATGAGTGAAGATTGAAGCAATTAATGTGCACTTGAAGACTGAGATACATTTAGCAAAGTGGGAAAACAGGTTATCAGTTAAGGCCTTTCTTCTGCATTTGGATACGAAACTAATTAGTTGTCTTTTATACCTCTGAATTCAGAATGATTTATTGTATAACCATGTAAATTTTTATTTCTCTCAGACCACTAAAAGCCTAGAAATAATGAACTAAACTTTTGTACCGAAATTATTTAATTGTACAGGCATCACTACGCACTCCCCTTAATATGAATATGAACATGAATTTGAATACTTATTGTCAACAGCTGTTACATCTATATCTACACTCTACTCTCTAATCTTTGTTCTAATATTATTCTATACTTTCTACTTTATTACAATTTGCCTGTTACTTTCTATCATTCCTATTCAATATTTACTGTATATATTGATTTTCATATTGTCACAATTTCCCTTACCAACCACTTTTTTTAGTACATTCTCCAGCTTAAGCTTTTACCTATTTTTATGGACTGTCTTATTCCCCCGTTCATCATTATACTTCATCACTTATCCACTGTAATTCCCTCATTGCCTACTACAGAGAGAGGCAGTGAAAAGTTACCGCACTATGCAAGGGACGTCGTGGACCAGATTGCCCGCAATCCATTGCCCGCCTCTCCGGTAAGCTGTAGCAGCGCGGACGGGCGTTCAGTTTCATTACTTTAGGCCTAAAATTCAAGAGTGGTGGGGATGGAGTGCTCGGACAGCGGGAAGCGTACGGAGTGTTTAGTCGACGAGTGGAGTCACAAATAACACAAATAATGTTCAATAACAAGTGTAGTAAAGCAACACTACGTAATAACATGCGCTCAACAAACACGTCCCCTGTATAGTGCGCTGCCTTTCTCTGTATTATATACCCAGGTACTTATCTTATTATTATTTTAAGTGTTACCTTTACTTTTTAACTTTTCTCTAGAATATGCCATTAGGAAAGTTCAGGATAACAGAGAGGGTTTGGAATTGAACGGATTACATCAGCTTCTTGTCTATGCGGATGACGTGAATATGCTAGGAGAAAATCCTCAAACGATTAGGGAAATTGCGGAAATTCTACTTGAAGCAAGTAAAGAGATAGGTTTGGAAGTAAATCCCGAAAAGACTAAGTATATGATTATGTCTCGTGACCAGAATATTGTACGAAATGGAACTATAAAAATTGGAGATTTATCCTTCGAAGAGGTGGAAAAATTAAAATATCTTGGAGCAACAGTAATAAATATAAATGATACTCGGGAGGAAATTAAACGCAGAATAAATATGGCAAATGCCTGTTATTATTCGGTTGAGAAGCTTTTGTCGTCTAGTCTGCTGTCAAAAAATCTGAAAGTTAGAATTTATAAAACAGTTATATTACCGGTTGTTCTGTATGGTTGTGAAACTTGGACTCTCACTTTGAGAGAGGAACAGAGATTGAGGGTTTTTGAGAATAAGGTTCTTAGGAAAATATTTGGGGCTAAAAGAGATGAAGTTACAGGAGAATGGAGAAAGTTACACAACGCAGAGCTGCACGCATTATATCCTTCACCTGACATAATTAGGAACATTAAATCCAGACGTTTGAGATGGGCAGGGCATGTAGCACGTATGGGCGAATCCAGAAATGCATATAGAGTGTTAGTTGGGAGGCCAGAGGGGAAAAGACCTTTGGGAAGGCCGAGATGTAGATGGGAAGATAATATTAAATGGATTTGAGGGAGGTGGGATATGATGATAGAGACTGGATTAATCTTGCTCAGGATAGGGACCAATGGCGGACTTATATGAGGGCGGCAATGAACCTCCGGGTTCCTTAAAAGCCAGTAAGTAAGTAAGTACTAGCATTACATGTTACTAATATTTATTGTATTTATCTGATGCATGTAGCCTATAAGATAAAACATTGTAATATATATAAATAGATCACTTTCTTAATTAATAACAGTGCATATCTCCAATAATTGATTTCTTAGCATCGCCACAAATACACTGGATTGTACTTGTCAGTATCTCTGTCACTAGAGAGTTCTTGAAATTTATATTTTCCCCGCCATTCATAAAATATTTTGATATGATACCTCTTGCACAAAAGGGGAGATCTATAATTGAAACTTGATTAATATATTTGAGTATTATTTGTATTATCCTGATAATAATGAACAGTTTGACTCGTAGACATTTTGTTTTTCAGCATTAACTTCCCATGATTTTATGAGAAGATTCGAAGAGAACGGCTCCCCCCTACTACCAATAATTCATAGCACAATGTCAATACGGCGGTTGCTGTCGTCTGCGTTACAACGAACTTTACTGTTGATTTTCGAGTTCGTCATTTTTTTCCTGGCTATTATATGCTTATTTAAATTGTGTTAACTCTCGCTAAGTGGTTTTATATTTTATTTTATCCGCCTTAATATTTATTTTATTATTGCTAATATTTTTGTTTTATTACTATTATTATTATTATTATTATTATTATTATTATTATTATTATTATTATTAATGAATTAATTTGTATTACTATCTTTGAATCATCTCCGTCACGGTTATTCTATTATTATTATTATTATTATTATTATTATTATTATTATTATTATTTCTACTATCAACATTATTATTGATCTCTGTAAAATTTATGTAGACTACTGGACTGTACCCGAGCACGAGCATATGCTCATTTCGGGTATCAATTCATATGTATCATTTAAAATGTAAATTGTAAATAAATTAGAATTATCTACTTCAGTTTTACTTGTTTCCATGTCCGTCTCACTTTCACTTTCTCCTTGTCACCGCCCTTCTGTTTATTCTATCACTTTTTTCATCCCCGACTTTTTTTTCCTCACTTTTTTCTCTCTCTTTCATCGCTACTTCCCCAGCACTAAGTATTATGTTCTTAGTATTCTCACACTCTTTCATTGTCACATCATCAGCCCTTAGTATTCCGCTCTCAATATCCTAACATTCACTTTTAGTTAATTCTCCTAACTCCCCTTAATATAAAATGCATTTGTGGAAATTGTGTGTAGTTTGGAGCAGAAGCTTGTGTTATATAATTAATGGACTAACACCTCATGTCAAGCCGGTTGAATGAAACCCATTAGAACTGAAAAGGTGTATTCTGTACTTACAGTGTAGAGTTACAGCATTGCTTGTCCGTAACTACAACCGCACTTAGTAACTATGGACACTCTTTTGGATATACCTACATCGCATAATAGCACTTCCTTAGCAAATCCCTCCTTGTTTATTTCATCCAAACGGATGTTATTCTCACAACAATTATAGAAACTGTCACTATATCACCATGCATTTACTCTTCTGAATTAGACTCAGATTACTGTCTATTCTGTCCGAAATAATTATTAATATGCTTCCAGTAGCTTGAAATCCAAATGAAAACGCCGCAGCTTAAAAAAGGCCATAGTGTTCCCCAAATATTTACTCAGTTACTAATTGAAGATCTTCCAGAAAAAAGGATGTAATATCAGATTCTTTAAATATGCTATGTAGGTGGAAAAAGTAATTTTTAAGCATTTATTTGTACTAATAAATTATTCCGTTCAGCGGCTGAATAAGGGTACAGTACATTAGTTATTCTTAGATTTCAAAAAGGCATGTGACTCGGTTAAAAGAGAAGTTTTATATAATATTCTTATTGAATTTAGTATTCCCAAGAAACTAGTTCAATTAATTGAAAAGTGTCTCAGTGAAACATACAGCAGAGTCTGTATAGGCCAGATTCTGATGCTTTTCCAATTCCCTGCGGGCTAAAGTAAGGAGATGCACCATCACCTTTACTTTTTAACTCTGCTCTAGAATATGCCACTAGGAAAGTCCAGCATAATAGAGAGGGTTTGGAATTGAACGGGTTACATCAGCTACTTGTCTATGCGGATGACGTAAATGTGTTATCAGAAAATTCACAAACTATTAGGGAAAACACGAAAATTTTACTTGAAGCAAATAAAGCGATTGGTTTGGAAGTAAATCCCGAAAATACAAAGTATATGATTAGGCCTACGTTGATTTTCGAGTTCGTTATTTTTTTTTCTGATTATTATATGCTTATTTAAGCTGTGTTAACTCTCGCTAAGTGGTTTTATTATTTAATTTTATCAGTCTTAGTATTTATTTTATTATTGTTAATATTTTTGTTCTGTTAATATTATTGTTATTATTATTATTATTATTATTATTATTATTATTATTACTACTATTATTAATTAATTAATTTGTATTACTATCTTTGTATTATCTCCGTCACGGTTATTCTATTTTTATTATTATTATTATTATTATTATTATTATTATTATATTGTTATTATTATTGTTGTTGTTGTTACTATTATTTCTAACATCAACATTATTATTGATACAGTATCTGTAAAATTTATATAGACTCTACTGGACTGTACCTGAGCACGAGCATATGCTCATTTCGGGTATCTATTCTTATGTACCATTTCAAATGTAAATTGTGAATGAATCTGAATTTGAATTTCAATTTGAATCTGGATGTCTTGTGATCAGAACATAGTATGAAATGGAAATATAAAAATTGGAAATTTATCCATTGGAAACGTGGGAAAGTTCAAATACTGTATCTTGGAGCAAAAGTAACAAATATAAATGACACTCGGAAGAAAAACTAAACCCTGTATAAACATAGGAAATGTCTGTTATTATTCGGTTGAGAAGCTTTTGTCATCCAGTCTGCTCTCAAAAAACCTTAAGGTTAGAATTTATAAAACAGTTACATTACCAGTTGTTCTGTATGGTTGTGAAATTTGGACTGTCACTTTGAGAGAGGAATAGAAGTTAAGGATGTTTTAGAATAAGGTTCTTAGAAAAATATTTGGGGATAAGAGGGATGAAGTTACAGGAGAGTGGAGAAAGTTACACAACGCAGAACTGCAAGCATTGTATTCTTCATCTGACATAATTAGGAACATTAAATCCAGACGTTTGAGATGTGCAGGGCATGTAGCACGTATGGGCGAATCCATGCATGCATATTGAGTGTTAGTTCGGAGGTCGGACGGGGGAAAAGACCTTTGGGGAAGCCGAGACGTAGATGGGAGGATACTATAAAATTAGATTTGAGGGAGTTGGGATATGATGATAGGGACTGGATTAATCTTGCTCAGGACAGAGAACGATGGCGGCAATGAACCTCTGGGTTCCTTAAAAGTCATTTGTGATTGAATGGGTAAGTAAGTAAGTGGTTGAATATACTTGTGTCCTTGTTTAGTTAAATGGTTGTAATGGTAAATATAGGTTGAATGAAATAAAGCTGTGTGTTCCATGTTATAGATTCAAGGAACGTAAAAGAACCTGTTCCTGACAGAGGCCCCAAACATAATAAAATTGATTGTCCATTTTTCGCCAAGCTCAATTAAGGTGCTCATTAACCTTTATATTTGAAAGAGTCGTTAAATGGAATACTAATACTGCTCGCATTCCCGATTCCATATACCGCGTAGAAACTGAATAGGAACGCTCGTGTTTTCTGTTTAGCTCAAAGCTTCCGTATTGTATAGGTTTATTATCCAGCGAGAAAGAGAAGCTTCACAAACGGCTGACAATAGAAGATAAATATTCCCTTTTCATGCCGGAAATCGATACACGTAAACTCTCAGAAGATATGCTAGTCATTGATAGATGCTGATGGTGCGATACTGGATACTGTACTTGTAGCTTATGCTAATACAACTGAACCAGAAAAAAAAATCGTTGGCACTCGACTATGCCAATTTGTTTTTGTTCCATGATCGTTATGGTAAAATGAGCATATCGCCATATAAAATGAGCCTCGTACCGTACAAGAATTCATATAATAGGCTTGATGTTTTAAGAAGATTACACGATTACCATTTAACAGATGTATTTGCAAACACAAAGCGATGTTAATATCGGAAATGTGTAGCTCCATACACAATGTCACGGCATTATCAATCTAGTAAATGTTTTGCTTTCAAGACCAATTTTCAGATACATTAGTTTACATAGCCACCATTATCTGGTCTTCACATACCGACCAATTTCACCAGCTTAAATCACAAATTTATTACCAAAGCGTAGTTATAAAGTTATCGCAAAATATAATGTTAAAGAAATAGAAAGATTTATTAGAAACTAATTGTTAACAGATAAATAAAACTATAATGAACATGGCATTTACGTAAGCAATTCAGTAACGAAGACGAAAAAGAACTGTAACATAATAGTACATTATGTAACGAGCCTATGATGGTAGTAATTAAAACGCGAGTATGTTTATGAAACGAGCGCAAGCGAGTTTCATAATTTTCATACGAACGTCTTAATTACCATTATAGGCAAATTCCATACGCCTTTTTATGTTCGACCATTTTTCTAACTTGAAATTATTCATAAGTATTCATGTTATTCTTATCTGACTGGGGAGCGGAACTGACCTTGTGCAATATCTCGTAAATTGTGAGATGTGCGCAGTTGCGAAAGTATTGATTTTTTCCGAGAAACAAATGTCATTGACCTTGATATAATCTAGAGACTAAAATAAACATTAATCTTGATGTAACTTTGAAATTGATTTAGACATTGAAAAACGAGATGACAAATTGAATTTATTTGAATATTATTTACAATTAACGCTAATTATTATAGCAACAGAACATAATCTTCTGCGATAATATTGGATTTCCAGCCTCCGTGACGTTTCGCTAGTTGTGTTTCGATTGAATATCCGAGAATAATCGATACTTGCGCTTTCATATTGCTAAAATGGTGTTTTCTGATTGGTGGAACACCTGAACTTTAATGAATAGTTGTACTTTAATGAGGTCCATTAAAGGGCTGCCGCCAGGTGTATAAATACTACATTTCGGCATGGTCGAGCATAAAATATAATAATTACCTACGTGCAATATTTTGTGGATATACAGGGTGTTTCCGAGGTGGTATTACAAACTTTCATGGATGATGGCGAAGGGCACATGTATCAATTTGAGATAAGGAACCATGGTCCGGAAATGATTGAGTCGAAAGTTATAAGCAAAAATAGTTGTGTTGAAATGAAATGTAAAGGCCGGTTCACAATAAACCGGGAACGGAAACGACAACGAGAACGAGAAGGGGAATAATGTTAAAATAAATGCATTTAAATGTGAACATTCGCAATAGTTAATTGTGCCCTCCTTCCCTTAACTTTTGGAACAGTCGTGGAAAAATGATACGAGCCGGATGTCTCCTACTGGGTACTTGCCCCGATACAATGTGTGTCCTTGTCTACTGTTCCCATTGACTCATTCGTATTCGAATATCTGATCTGCTTATTCCGCTCTCGTGTACTCCTCCATTTCACTAGGACTGATCGACTGGACACTCCAACTTGTATAGTACGTCCGCTCAAATGAGAACCACTTGCACCTACCTTGAGCGGGAGGCGTCAGGTGTTTCAGTCTTGAAGCACGCGGCTGGTTATTGGTACGCCAGCGCTGTTGACAGATCTAAGTCAGTGCTCCGAGAACAAGTTCATAGAGCTATAATATTCGGTTTCAGACGAGCCCGGAAGTATAATACAGTTAACTCAGAACGAGGCAGAGGACAGTAAATGTATAATGCGGCTTTTGTGTTCCATATAATATAAATCAAAAATAAAATACGACGAAAGAGTAATGGAACGGAGAAAAATTCTCTCCGGCGCCGGGATTTGAACCCGGGTTTTCAACGCTACGTGCTGACGCTTTGTCCACTAAGCCACACCGGATTCCACACCGGTGTCGGAAGAATCGTCTCAGTTTTAAGTTCCAACTCTTGGGTTCCCTCTAGTGGCCGCCCTCTGCACTACGTCATAGATATCTATGAACCTAGGACAGAAGTCCACACATGTGCTGAGGTGCACTCATTATGAGTGACTAGTTGGCAGGGATCCGACCGAATAAGCGCCGTTTTAAATCACGAAGTGATTTACGCATATCATATATATTGTTTCTTTAACGTACCGAAGTACATATGATTTTCCATGCAGATATTCTGCTTCATCATACGATGAAAGAGTAATGGAACGGAGAAAAATTCTCTCCGGCGCCGGGATTTGAACCCGGGTTTTCAGCTCTACGTGCTGACGCTTTATCCACTAAGCCACACCGGATTCCACCCCGGCGTCGGAAGAATCGTCTCAGTTTTAAGTTCCAACTCTTGGGTTCCCTCTAGTGGCCGCCCTCTGCACTACGTCATAGATATCTATGAACCTAGGACAGAAGTCCACCCATGTCCTGAGGTGCACTCATTATGAGTGACTAGTTGGCAGGGATCCGACCGAATAAGCGCCGTTTTAAATCACGAAGTGATTTACGCATATCATATATATTGTTTCTTTAACGTACCGAAGTACATATGATTTTCCATGCAGATATTCTGCTTCATCATACGATGAAAGAGTAATGGAACGGAGAAAAATTCTCTCCGGCGCCGGGATTTGAACCCGGGTTTTCAGCTCTACGTGCTGACGCTTTATCCACTAAGCCACACCGGATTCCACCCCAGCGTCGGAAGAATCGTCTCAGTTTTAAGTTCCAACTCTTGGGTTCCTTCTAGTGGCCGCCCTCTGCACTACGTCATAGATATCTATGAACCTAGGACAGAAGTCCACCCATGTCCTGAGGTGCACTCATTATGAGTGACTAGTTGGCAGGGATCCGACGGAATAAGCGCCGTTTTAAATCACGAAGTGATTTACGCATATCATATATATTGTTTCTTTAACGTACCGAAGTACATATGATTTTCCATGCAGATATTCTGCTTCATCATACGATGAAAGAGTAATGGAACGGAGAAAAATTCTCTCCGGCGCCGGGATTTGAACCCGGGTTTTCAGCTCTACGTGCTGACGCTTTATCCACTAAGCCACACCGGATTCCACCCCGGTGTCGGAAGAATCGTCTCAGTTTTAAGTTCCAACTCTTGGGTTCCGTCTAGTGGCCGCCATCTGCACTACGTCATAGATATCTATGAACCTAGGACAGAAGTCCACACATGTGCTGAGGTGCACTCATTATGAGTGACTAGTTGGCAGGGATCCGACGGAATAAGCGCCGTTTTAAATCACCAAGTGATTTACGCATATCATATATATTGTTTCTTTAACGTACCGAAGTACATATGATTTTCCATGCAGATATTCTGCTTCATCATACGATGAAAGAGTAATGGAACGGAGAAAAATTCTCTCCGGCGCCGGGATTTGAACCCGGGATTTCAGCTCTACGTGCTGACGCTTTATCCACTAAGCCACACCGGATTCCACCCCGGCGTCGGAAGAATCGTCTCAGTTTTAAGTTCCAACTCTTGTGTTCCCTCTAGTGGCCGCCCTCTACACTACGTCATAGATATCTATGAACCTAGGAAAGAAGTCCACCCATGTCCTGAGGTGCACTCATAATGAGTGACTAGTTGGCAGGGATCCGACGGAATAAGCGCCGTTTTAAATCACGAAGTGATTTACGCATATCATATATATTGTTTCTTTAACGTACCGAAGTACATATGATTTTCCATGCAGATATTCTGCTTCATCATACGATGAAAGAGTAATGGAACGGAGAAAAATGCTCTCCGGCGCCGGGATTTGAACCCGGGTTTTCAGCTCTACGTGCTGACGCTTTATCCACTAAGCCACACCGGATTCCACCCCGGCGTCGGAAGAATCGTCTCAGTTTTAAGTTCCAACTCTTGGGTTCCCTCTAGTGGCCGCCCTTTGCACTACGTCATAGATATCTATGAACCTAGGACAGAAGTCCACACATGTGCTGAGGTGCACTCATAATGAGTGACTAGTTGGCAGGGATCCGACGGAATAAGCGCCGTTTTAAATCACGAAGTGATTTACGCATATCATATATTGTTTCTTTAACGTACCGAAGTACATATGATTTTCCATGCAGATATTCCGCTTCATCATACGATGAAAGAGTAATGGAACGGAGAAAAATTCTCTCCGGCGCCGGGATTTGAACCCGGGTTTTCAGCTCTACGTGCTGACGCTTTATCCACTAAGCCACACCGGATTCCACCCCGGTGTCGGAAGAATCGTCTCAGTTTTAAGTTCCAACTCTTGGGTTCCGTCTAGTGGCCGCCATCTGCACTACGTCATAGATATCTATGAACCTAGGACAGAAGTCCACACATGTGCTGAGGTGCACTCATAATGAGTGACTAGTTGGCAGGGATCCGACGGAATAAGCGCCGTTTTAAATCACAAAGTGATTTACGCATATCATATATATTGTTTCTTTAACGTACCGATGTACATATGATTTTCCATGCAGATATTCCGCTTCATCATACGATGAAAGAGTAATGGAACGGAGAAAAATTCTCTCCGGAGCCGGGATTTGAACCCGGGTTTTCAGCTCTACGTGCTGACGCTTTATCCACTAAGCCACACCGGTTTCCACCCCGGCGTCGGAAGAATCGTCTCAGTTTTAAGTTCCAACTCTTGGGTTCCCTCTAGTGGCCGCCCTCTGCACTACGTCATAGATATCTATGAACCTAGGACAGAAGTCCACCCATGTCCTGAGGTGCACTCATAATGAGTGACTAGTTGGCAGGGATCCGACGGAATAAGTGCCGTTTTAAATCACGAAGTGATTTACGCATATCATATATATTATTTCTTTAACGTACCGAAGTACATATGATTTTCCATGCGGATATTCTGCTTCATCATACGATGAAAGAGTAATGGAACGGAGAAAAATTCTCTCCGGCGCCGGGATTTGAACCCGGGTTTTCAACTCTACGTGCTGACGCTTTGTCCACTAAGCCACACCGGATTCCACCCCGGTGTCGGAAGAATCGTCTCAGTTTTAAGTTCCAACTCTTGGGTTCCCTCTAGTGGCCGCCCTCTGCACTACGTCATAGATATCTATGAACCTAGGACAGAAGTCCACACATGTGCTGAGGTGCACTCATTATGAGTGGCTAGTTGGCAGGGATCCGACGGAATAAGCGCCGTTTTAAATCACCAAGTGATTTACGCATATCATATATATTGTTTCTTTAACGTACCGAAGTACATATGATTTTCCATGCAGATATTCTGCTTCATCATACGATGAAAGAGTAATGGAACGGAGAAAAATTCTCTCCGGCGCCGGGATTTGAACCCGGGTTTTCAGCTCTACGTGCTGACGCTTTATCCACTAAGCCACACCGGATTCCACCCCGGCGTCGGAAGAATCGTCTCAGTTTTAAGTTCCAACTCTTGGGTTCCCTCTAGTGGCCGCCCTCTACACTACGTCATAGATATCTATGAACCTAGGAAAGAAGTCCACCCATGTCCTGAGGTGCACTCATAATGAGTGACTAGTTGGCAGGGATCCGACGGAATAAGCGCCGTTTTAAATCACGAAGTGATTTACGCATATCATGTATATTGTTTCTTTAACGTACCGAACTACATATGATTTTCCATGCAGATATTCTGCTTCATCATACGATGAAAGAGTAATGGAACGGAGAAAAATGCTCTCCGGCGCCGGGATTTGAACCCGGGTTTTCAGCTCTACGTGCTGACGCTTTATCCACTAAGCCACACCGGATTCCACCCCGGCGTCGGAAGAATCGTCTCAGTTTTAAGTTCCAACTCTTGGGTTCCCTCTAGTGGCCGCCCTCTGCACTACGTCATAGATATCTATGAACCTAGGACAGAAGTCCACCCATGTCCTGAGGTGCACTCATAATGAGTGACTAGTTGGCAGGGATCCGACAGAATAAGCGCCGTTTTAAATCACGAAGTGATTTACACATATCATATATATTGTTTCTTTAACGTACCGAAGTACATATGATTTTCCATGCAGATATTCTGCTTCATCATACGATGAAAGAGTAATGGAACGGAGAAAAATTCTCTCCGGCGCCGGGATTTGAACCCGGGTTTTCAGCTCTACGTGCTGACGCTTTATCCACTAAGCCACACCGGATTCCACCCCGGCGTCGGAAGAATCGTCTCAGTTTTAAGTTCCAACTCTTGGGTTCCCTCTAGTGGCCGCCCTCTGCACTACGTCATAGATATCTATGAACCTAGGACAGAAGTCCACCCATGTCCTGAGGTGCACTCATAATGAGTGACTAGTTGGCAGGGATCCGACGGAATAAGCGCCGTTTTAAATCACGAAGTGATTTACGCATATCATATATATTGTTTCTTTAACGTACCGAAGTACATATGATTTTCCATGCAGATATTCTGCTTAATCGTACTATGAAAGAGTAATGGAACGGGGAAAAATTCTCTCCGGCGCCGGGATTTGAACCCGGGTTTTCAGCTCTACGTGCTGACGCTTTATCCACTAAGCCACACCGGATTCCACCCCGGCGTCGGAAGAATCGTCTTAGTTTTAAGTTCCAACTCTTGGGTTCCCTCTAGTGGCCGCCCTCTGCACTACGTCATAGGTATCTATGAACCTAGGACAGAAGTCCACACATGTGCTGAGGTGCACTCGTAATGAGTGACTAGTTGGCCGGGTTCCGACGGAATAAGCGCCGTCCTAAATCACGAAGTGATTTACGCATATCATATATATTATTTTAATGTACCGAAGTACATATGATATTTCCATGCAGATATTCTGCGCCATCATACGATGAAAGAGTAATAGAACGGAGAAATCCCGGCGCCGGAGAGAATTTTTCTCCGTTCCATTACTCTTTCATCGTATGATGACGCAGAATATCTACATGGAAAATCATATGTACTCCGGTACATTAAAACAATACATAAAAAATAAAATAGCTTCAACGTCAAACATCTCAATGCAATGCGCAATAAAACACAAGCTACCCAATATGAGTTTCCGTATCAAAGAAATACTTTAATGGAAGTATTAGGTACATTCAATGGGGTTTAAATATAAAATTCATGGATCTCAACCAGCAGCAATGGAAACATTACGAATGCGGATGTGGCATTTCTCGTATTTATGGAATATAGAGTATTATCGAAAACTGGTTTATGAAGAAGTATCTTAGACGAAACATGGCATGATACCCATGACGTTGTAAAATGTCGTTGCTGAGATGGGTCAAGTTATTGTGATGACAATTTTTCTTCAGGTAAAGGACAACGAATAGTAATTTTACATGCGAGGGGAAGAAATGGTTTCATTCCAGGAACATTATTCGTTACCCACCAAAGTATGTGTGATGCTCCGGCTGATTACCGTGGGACTATGGATTCTAAAATCTTTGAAGAATGGTTTGAGGAATGTTTGCTAAAACGACTGGAAGAACCGTTTGTCATCATTATGGATAATGCCCCTTACCATTCCCGTATTGTGAATCCTGTACCTACCACTAGATCAACAATAGATGTCATTAAAACGTGAAAATAACATCCCTTTGCCCACGCCAGTCCCAACAACAAAGTTACATCTGCTACAAGAGATAAAACGTAGACATTACAGAAAAAAGATGTATGTAATTGACGAACTATTATCAAAATACGGCCATGTTGTACTACGACTGCCCCCCTACCATTGCCATAGAATTCGTTTAGTCGGAACTGAAGAAAAATGTCCGGTCAGAAAATGCATTGGGAAATAAAACTGTTCAAGAAGTACGCGATTTAATAGTAACTGTGATGGACGACATTAACAATAAAAAGCATTGAGTAAAGTAGGCCTATATCGAACATGTAAAGGCAAAATAAAGTGATTATCGCTCCTTAGAAGCTAGCTTGGAATCTTATGTAAATGATTTAAATAGTGATTCAAAAGACTCTGAATAGGAGGTGTTCATGTTTTAGTTCTGTATTTACAAGACGCACAAGAAGGTTCACTTCAGTCTTCAGAAGGGAGAGATGGCAACGCAGCGTTGTTTACATGGAACCTGCTCGGAGTCGCGTGCCTACTTGCTCCTTGCGGTAAGTGTGTCCAAACGCACGTTCCAAGTGGCTCTCATTTGAGCGGACGTACTATACACACATACAGTACACTGCTGTCTAAAGACGTGCATATCAGGACCGACCATGTCCGTTACACATTACGCTATCTTCATTGCTTTAGTGTAGTTTCCTGTCTCCATCCTTCAAACAGCGCACTGAATGGAATATTGTAAGCAGACAACGTAAACAACGTCAGATGAATACATTATGTGTAAGATGTACAGATAAATACACATAAATAAGGTGTACAAAGGAATAAAATTATTTCATTTCCACACAACTATTTTTGCTTGTAACTTTCGACTCGGTCATTTCCGGACCAGGGATCCTTATCTCAAATTGATACATGTGCCCTTCGCCATCATTCCTGAAAGTTTGTAACACCACCTCGGAAACACCCTGTATTGGGTTAACCGTAAGTAATATCGTTAATTTAAGCAGGTTATTCTTAGGAATATTTCAAACAAAAAAGTCAAATACAATTTTTCTCGTTTTTGCGTCCTTTTGGAGATAAAAATTGTTTTATATGAAACATTTCATAGCGAGTTTAGGGAAAGTGATTTAATCCCCAATATGCTCGGTCAATTTAAGAGAGCAGAGTATTGTGATAATAAATGATTCAAAGAATTTTAGTTTTGTCCTTTAAATGTGCAGAAATTTGATTCCGAGAAATGTAACATTTTAAAATTACTTTTCAGAACGAAAAGTAACATTTGTTCGGATGAAATTTCTGAGCATTTATTGTCATAATACACTGTGCTCTTAAACTGACTGAGCATATTGGGAATTGTCCCGCGCCGTGGCGTCGTGATCTATGGCATCCTGCCTAGGACTCGGGTTACGGAATGCACGCTGGTTCGAGTCCTCATGGGGGAAGAAATTTTCTCGTGAAATTTCGGCCAGTGTATGGGACCGGTGCCCACCCAGCATCGTGATGCACTTGGGGAGCTACGATAGGTAGCGAAATCCGGTTCCGAATACCAGCTATAACGGGGGGGATCATCGTGCTAACCACACGATACCTCCATTCTGGTTGGATGATCGTCCACCTCTGCTTCGGCATGTGGGCGTGAGGCCAGCAGCCGGCTGGTCGGTCTAGGCCCTTCACGGGCTGTAGCGCCACGGATTATTATATATTGGGAATTAAATCAATGGCTTTCCCAAAGTACGTTATGAGATGTTTCGTATAAAACAATTTTTATCTCGAAAAGTAAATGAAAAGGAGCAATCTTTTATCTAACTTTCTTGTTAGAAATATCTCAAAGAATAAACCCCTGAAATTAATGACATTACTTAAAGTTCACTCTGTATAGTGTGAGTCATTGAATCGGGCGCTTTTGAAAGCATTATGATTATTTTAGCTTTAGTACGTAAGAGTAGACTATACATATAAGTAATGTATTTTATATATCTAGTCTATTATTAAATTTAATACATTTAAATAAAGATCCTATTTTACGTAAACGTTTCATGCACTGTTTCAAAATTAACAGAGCTGTTGAAGACAGCTTTAAATACGAAATGATGCAAACTCATTTCTTAATATATCGCATTTAATTAAAATCACTAATTAAAGATTTCATTTCTCTTAGTCACCTAGTTTGCAGTCTTCATTATATCTCAAAGCGAAACGTCTTCCATTTGTTTATAAAGACAAGAACAGAGAATGTATGACAATGACAGTCTTTCCAGTTGTGTTTAAACTCCTTATTCAAACTTGAATATTTAATACATTACTAAGACACAAACGTACTGTATGTATTATGAAACGGCTAAACACAAAGCCGTGTACAAATCCTACAAAACAAACTAGCAATGTCATCTTTTGCATAAAGGGAAAAGTATGACTTCTAGATACAACCCCGTGGAACACACGGTCGTAAATTCTATGACTTGTTCATGTAATCACATTTCCATCTTATTTTACCATGTCCTCTTGCATCGACTTACATGGTAATGCGGTGTAATGTATACAGGATGGTAATCTCTGGACTAAAATGAAACTAGTAATAGATCGTGAGGAGAGACTTGAAAAACCTAAATAAGTTGTTTCTCTAACATTCACCGTTTAGAGGAAATAGTTATGTTTCTATGAAACATTTGGCAACATCACAGCTACTGCAATAATTCTAGCAAGCAAGACGTGCACACCTTACCTTCTCCCTCTCCTCTGCTGTACTCAATCGGTTACACGCGACATTGCGCTGCGTTGCAAGATTTATTTTATTAATATGATGTACCGAAATACATATGATATTTCCATGCAAGAATTCTGCGTTATCATATGATGAAGGATGGCTGAAGCGGAGAAAATTTATCTCCGGCACCGGGACTCGAACCCAGGTTTTCAACTCTACGTGCTGACGCTTTATCCATTAAGCCACACCGGATTCCAGTCTCGATGCCGGATGAATCCCTATCAGTTTAAGTTCCACCTCTCATGCAACCCTCATGCACTGTGCCACAGACGTGTGACAGTGGCACAATGTCCAATGCACTATGTGCAGGCGTGCACTCATTACGAGTGATAAGTGGCCGGGATCCGACGGAATGAGCCCCATCTTAAATAACTATGTGATTATTTTACGCATGTCATATTATTATGATGTACCGGAGTAGGCCTACATATGATATTTCCGCACTGCCAAGCGATCCTGTCACCAATAGGCACTTTTCGTGTTAATTACAACGTATGTAATAACCAGGCTTCGATCCTAGGCACAGAAACGCATGAAGTTCAGAACGCACCGACGATAGTGTTCTGTGGAGTGGAGTGGGGTGGAGTGGAGTGGAGTGGAGTGGAGTGGAGTGGAGTGGAGTGGAGTGGAGTGGAGTGGAGTGGAGTGGAGTGGAGTGGAGTGGGAGATGAAGAGCGCCGTTACTTCGTGTCTCAACATGTAAACAGTCCGTCACAGTACGGCACATATTAACGTGAGTTGTAACCTTCAATCAGGTGTCCCTACGCCGAAGCCTGTTACACGTACCGCAGCCAAGCAACAATAGGCCTACACACAACGGTAATGCACATTACGGACCCACTTGTGCTGTTGCAGTCGGGTGACTGCACACGGGTCATGACGTCATTTATACTCCGTGTACTCTAAACCTAATACTGGTTACTCTGTGTCCCTAGGCCAGCCGCGCGAAAATGCGACTCACGAGCACATTGTGGCTCGCAGTGCTTTTCTCTCGCTTCCTACCTACAACCCCCACCCTCTTACTCACTGGATTCAAACTCCGTTCTATTCGTATTTGTCTCGGACCTGCGAGTGGCGTATCGTCGCAATATCTCTCTCGAAACCATGTACCTCTATAAAAAAACGAAAGTTTCAAGTAGGATGGGAGGATGCATTCTTTTGCTTACAATATGATGAAAATATTAAATGTATGATTTGTTCACAAGTATTACTAGGAAAACGGTTGTATAACATAAAACGGCATTATAAGTTACTACATGTTACTGATGAAACATTAAAAGGTTAAGTGTTATTATTATTATTATTATTATTATTATTATTATTATTATTATTATTATTATTATTATTATTATCATATCTGTACGTAGATTCTTTTACAGCAGATGTACGAATAATGCGGTTAGATTTTCAATTTAAACTCACAGATTTACAATGTGACGTTAAATGAAAGCTAGATGTAAGGACTTGAAAGATATTGAACTTTTCAAATCTTTGGAAAAAAATAAATATTTGAAGCTTCGTTCTTTCGCTTGCTCTGTTGAAGCCATGTTCGCTGTAACTTACGTTTGTGAAAAATTATTTTCAACAATGAAAATAGTAAAAATCAAATTTAGATCACGACTGACAGACAAATACCTTCGTGATCAACTACGATTGGCAGTAAGTGACATAATTCCTGATTTTGAAACTTTGTCGCAGAGACATTCTGAAGACAGTTAATTTTAGGTCGTGATAATGTGTCCTATGTTTTCTTGTTCATTTCTTTCTTCGTTACACGTCCTAAACATTAACTTCCCCTTCGGGTGTCCGCCTCCCTCCATAGGTGCTATGCACGTTGCAGCTTACACAGTGGCTCGGCGCACCATGGCCTTTTCGCCACGGCTGCCCTAGGCCGAAGCCTCGTAATAACTAGGACAACACAAATAATAATTGTTTTTATAGCTATCTAAGAAGGGTTTCTATTGTTGTGAAAATAAAATGAGCACTTACAGAATTGTAAAATTCCACCGCCGTGGAGTAATGGTTAAAATATGCGACGCGAAACAAGCGGGCTTTGGTTCAAATTCTAGTTGGGACAACATACCTTGTTGGGGTTTTCTTCCTGGTTTTTCTTTAACCCATGAAAAGCAAATACTGGGAAACTATCGGCGCTGAATTCTGGACTCATTTCCTTGGCATTATCACCTTCACTTCATTGGGAGGCTAGATAACCATTGCCGTTGGTAAAGTGTCGTAAAAGAATTAAAAGAAAAAATGAATTATAGAAGCGTAGCTCCTGGATAGGGAACTCACTGTTCTATTTGAAGCCAAGACTAGAAATTTTTCTGTTCGTCATAAGTCGAGTCCCCTAGAATCCATTCAGTCTTCTGTGAAATAAGGACCAATTGTCTTTCCTTGTCGGAATGACCGGAACGTGGTTCTGACCATGCCCTCTCCATCTCCGCCGATGTTCCGAAAGAACAAAAGCTCTATCTTCCCATCACATACAGTACAATGGCGTTCATTCCAGGAAGAAAGAACTCGGTCTCCATCCACATGACTTCATTCTCCGCCTTCCCTCCACCACCGAATCGTCCACAGTGTTTTGTTTACTATATCGAGATTAAATCCGATATTTATGGGTTCAAATTGGATTGAGGGCGACGAAATTTCTTAGCACAACTGGGTCTCACATTTACAATACCTATGTAAAATAACTTTGTCCATGAATGAAAGGCCTGTGGGAAAACTTTATGACATTTCTCGCCAAAGACAGAATTATGAAAGAGCACAATGAGCCCTTCTAAACCTGCAGGGTTAGCAGTAAATATAAAGAAAACTAAAGAATTACGCATAAGTCCTAAAACACTGAGACCTCTGATGATGGAAAATCAAATTATAGAACAAGTTGAATCATATAACTATATGGGAAGTATAGTCTCCACAACTGGAGGAGCCATTGACGATGTCAGATCCAGGATTAAGAAAGCAAATTCGATATTCACTCAATTGTATCCGGTTTGGAGAAATAAAAACATTTCTAACCACACAAAATTGAAAATATTCAGGAGTAATGTTAAAGCTGTCCTATTACAATGGATCTGAAACCTGGCTATCAAACAATACAATTATAATAAAGTTGCAATCCTTTATGAATAGGTGGCTGAGGAAGATTTTAAATATCTACTGGCCAATGATAATAAGTAACGAAAATTTATGGAGACTAACAGAAGAACCAATAGAGATTCAAATTAAAAGGCGGAAATGGAGGTGGATAGGACATACTCTGAGAAATCCTAATGAGGCTATAGAAAGACAAGCATTGGAATGGAATCCCCAAGGAGCTAGGAAGGTGGGGCGACATGGAGAAGAACGCTTAATGAAGAGTTGGAAAAGTGTGGGAAAGTCTGGAGGGAAGTGAAGGCTACGGCAGCAAATCGTGTTCGTTGGAAGGTTCTCACCGAGGCCCTATGCTCCACATAAGGAGTGAAAGGATATACATACATACAATGAGCCCTTATATAGGATCTTTATTTTTCACTAACGTGTCTACTGATACAAAGTTCTATCTAATAACTTATCTTCAGGTTATAAACTTTATCAAACGATCGTTTTCACCTTTCTCTAAGGCACTTTCAGGTTACAATCAAATCACTGTTTATATATTAATTTGTGCGCAACTTCTAATCACTAGATTGTAAACAAATATGCCTGGATTAATTCCGAAATCTCTCCGAAGTACGTATTATGAAGAGAAGGCGTATGTCACTGTTGACGGAGACGTTAAACCTGGCGGCCCCCTTGGTGCTATTCAACAGGAGTAGGCTATATGCCGGCACCGGGTTTCCCCTTCCTTCCCATCATCATTCTCACCCATTCTATACACTATACTTTCACGAACACACACACACACACACACACACACACACATATATATATATATATATATATATATATATATATACACACACAAACACTCACCTTAGTACACGACATAACTCTTGACAGACACACATCATGCACAGTGTGGCCCGTCGAAGTGGTGTGCAACTTGAAAATGAGTCACAGTCCTGCCATCTACCTGCAATGTGCAGATCTCGAATCACGCAAGTGTAATGAGTAGGCGTTGGATACACACACATATTTCAAAACCGTTAAAATTATCTAGTAGTAGTAGTAAAAACCGGTTTCACAACGTTGTTCGACGTCTTCCAGTCCCCCGACGCCATTCTTCTCTATCAATCCATCCTTTTTCCTTCAACCCTCTTCCTTCCATTATTCGTTGCATTTCGCTCAACCACTTGACCCTGGGGCGGCCTCTTTTTATTCTTTCTGGTGTGATCGACTCAAATTGAGGAATTTAACATTGCAAGATTTGGAAACTAACACCATTTTCCTGCCCTTTCTCATTTTTGTGACATTGGTGTACTTTTCTCAGAAAGTATTGTATCCAGAAGGCTGAAATTAATATAAATATCAATGTGATGGTATTTTACACAGTGGGTTAAAAAAATTAAGACTATTTCTATCTTCAGCAAAAATAAAAAATAATTTGTAGCAATTCTCAATGCAAAAAATTTTATCAAGGAATTTTTTCCCAACCGCTAAGTGGAATTTTAAATTTATTTACATAAATTTAGTTACATACTCTCTATGAGGGTGCTAGAGGGTTCATATATAAAAAAATCAATACATATCCTTGTTCTGGCAATAAAATATTATTATTATTATTATTATTATTATTATTATTATTTAACCGGTGGTATACATAAAGGTATGTTACATACGCCCTACTTTTCCTACACTTGTATCTTTTATGACATCTGAGAAAAGTACACTCAAAATTGAGGAATTTGACATTGTAAGATACGGAAGTACAGTCTCCCTTTAATCAAGTTTTTTTCTAGGACTGTGTGAAAAGTCTAATATAAGAAATAGTCCTAATAGTAAACAATGTGGAGGGACCTTCATTGAGATTTTTCGCCTCTTCTGTTGACACTGAAAAAATGCAAGTATCGTTGATAAACATTGTTTTCTTTCTTAATATCATCCTCGGATAAGGATCACGATTCAAATTGAATGCATGAAGATCTGGAACTTTATTTGCACTTAACAGACCTAACATCTAGGGTCTATATGACTATAGGATATCGGTAGTGTGTTTATGAGAATATACGTTTTGGCTAGATTGGAGAATGGAGTGATGTCATGTAGTCGACGTATGTGAGAAGGTTAGTGGGTTAGTTGAAGTGATATCTCAGTGACATGAGGTCAACTTATGTGAGAAGGTTAGTGGGTTAGTTGAGGTGATATCTCAGTGACATGAGGACGACGTATGTCAGAAGGTTAGTGGGTTAGTTGAAGTGATATCTCAGTGACATGAGGTCAACTTATGTGAGAAGGTTAGTGGGTTAGTTGAGGTGATATCTCAGTGACATGAGGACGACGTATGTCAGAAGGTTAGTGGGTTAGTTGAAGTGATATCTCAATGACATAAGGTCAACTTATGTGAGAAGGTTAGTGGGTTAGTTGAAGTGATATCTCAGTGACATGAGGACGACGTATGTCAGAAGGTTAGTGGGTTAGTTGAAGTGATATCTCAGTGACGAGGTCAACTTATGTGAGAAGGTTAGTGGGTTAGTTGAGGTGATATCTCAGTGACATGAGGACGACGTATGTCAGAAGGTTAGTGGGTTAGTTGAAGTGATATCTCAGTGACATGAGGTCAACTTACGTGAGAAGGTTAGTGGGTTAGTTGAGGTGATATCTCAGTGACATGAGGACGACGTATGTCAGAAGGTTAGTGGGTTAGTTGAAGTGATATCTCAGTGACATGAGGACGACGTATGTCAGAAGGTTAGTGGGTTAGTTGAAGTGATATCTCAGTGACATGAGGTCAACTTATGTGAGAAGGTTAGTGGGTTAGTTGAGGTGATATCTCAGTGACATGAGGACGACGTATGTCAGAAGGTTAGTGGGTTAGTTGAAGTGATATCTCAGTGACGAGGTCAACTTATGTGAGAAGGTTAGTGGGTTAGTTGAGGTGATATCTCAGTGACATGAGGTCAACTTACGTGAGAAGGTTAGTGGGTTAGTTGAGGTGATATCTCAGTGACATGAGGACGACGTATGTCAGAAGGTTAGTGGGTTAGTTGAAGTGATATCTCAGTGACATGAGGTCAACTTATGTGAGAAGGTTAGTGGGTTAGTTGAGGTGATATCTCAGTGACATGAGGACGACGTATATCAGAAGGTTAGTGGGTTAGTTGAAGTGATATCTCAGTGACGAGGTCAACTTATGTGAGAAGGTTAGTGGGTTAGTTGAGGTGATATCTCAGTGACATGAGGACGACGTATATCAGAAGGTTAGTGGGTTAGTTGAAGTGATATCTCAGTGACATGAGGTCAACTTACGTGAGAAGGTTAGTGGGTTAGTTGAGGTGATATCTCAGTGACATGAGGACGACGTATATCAGAAGGTTAGTGGGTTAGTTGAAGTGATATCTCAGTGACGAGGTCAACTTATGTGAGAAGGTTAGTGGGTTAGTTGAGGTGATATCTCAGTGACATGAGGACGACGTATGTCAGAAGGTTAGTGGGTTAGTTGAAGTGATATCTCAGTGACATGAGGTCAACTTATGTGAGAAGGTTAGTGGGTTAGTTGAGGTGTTATCTCAGTGACATGAGGACGACGTATGTCAGAAGGTTAGTGGGTTAGTTGAAGTGATATCTAAGTGACATGAGGTCAACTTATGTGAGAAGGTTAGTGGGTTAGTTGAAGTGATATCTCAGTGACATGAGGACGACGTATGTCAGAAGGTTAGTGGGTTAGTTGAAGTGATATCTCAATGACATAAGGTCAACTTATGTGAGAAGGTTAGTGGGTTAGTTGAGGTGATATCTCAGTGACATGAGGACGACGTATGTCAGAAGGTTAGTGGGTTAGTTGAAGTGATATCTCAGTGACATGAGGACGACGTATATCAGAAGGTTAGTGGGTTAGTTGAAGTGATATCTCAGTGACATGAGGTCAACTTATGTGAGAAGGTTAGTGGGTTAGTTGAGGTGATATCTCAGTGACATGAGGACGACGTATGTCAGAAGGTTAGTGGGTTAGTTGAAGTGATATCTCAGTGACATGAGGTCAACTTATGTGAGAAAGTTAGTGGGTTAGTTGAGGTGATATCTCAGTGACATGAGGACGACGTATGTCAGAAGGTTAGTGGGTTGGTTGGAGTGATATCTCAGTGACGAGGTCAACTTATGTGAGAAGGTTAGTGGGTTAGTTGAGGTGATATCTCAGTGACATGGGGGCGACGTATGTCAGAAGGTTAGTGGGTTAGTTGAAGTGATATCTCAGTGACATGAGGTCAACTTATGTGAGAAAGTTAGTGGGTTAGTTGAAGTGATATCTCAGTGACATGAGGACGACGTATGTCAGAAGGTTAGTGGGTTAGTTGAAGTGATATCTCAATGACATAAGGTCAACTTATGTGAGAAGGAATCCCCTCCTGAGCACGAGTCTTACTCTTTCAGGAGTGGGCTAGTTTATCTTACATTGTATTTATTAATTCGTATTCATTTCAAACTTACTAGCAATAATAAATAAATAAATAAATTTAGCGTCGATGGGATTGGTGATGGCGAGAAGAGGCCTTACAGTTCAGGAAAATCTCGGAAAAACTCAACCAGGTAATCAGCCCAAGCGGGAATCAAACCCGTGCCCAAGCGCAACTTCGGATCAATAGACAAGCGCCTTAGCCAACTGAGCTACTCCGATGGATGAAATGAGTGTTACATGTTATAGATATGACTCCTAAACCAGTAGTGTCAGATTTGTAAGCTCCAAAAACCGGTTGTGGAGCTAGATCGGAGCTTGAACTTGCTTATGTCTGTGGAAACACCGGAGCACGCAACCAGTCTAGTGGAGCGCTCCGCTCCGTTTAGTCTATGTCTGACAACGCTGTCCTAAACTATCCCGTTTTGCGCCATCCAATTTACGAAGAAAAGTTCTTTAACAACAGTGCAAAGCAATTCTGTCCACGTTTCAGAATTAAGCCAGAAGTTCAGAAGACCAGATCATTGGTAGACTCTGTAATATGTTTGGCGATGCAAGTTGTATGTGCGAAGAACGGAACGCGGGTCGATCTCATGTATCGGAAGAGAATATGAACTAAATTAGAAGTCTTCCAACGAAAACGTTTCCTCTGAAAATACACGTCCGAAGCTACTCGTCAGATGTAGTTTCCCAATCATCCATTATTACTTGTTATATTTTTAGCGACAGTAATAAAACCTTACAGTTAATATATATTATTTTAATGTACCGAAGCACATATGATATTTCCATGCAGATATTCCGTCGGATCCCGGCCAACTAGTCACTCATATCGAGTGCACCTCAGTACAGTGTGGACTTCGGTCCTACATTCATAGACATCTACGGCATAGTGCAGAGGGCGGCCACTAGAGGGAACCCAAGAGTTGGAGCTTAATCTGAGACGATTCTGTCCGACGCCGGGGTGGTATCCGGTGTGGCTTAGTGGATAAAGCATCAGCACATAGAGCTGAAAACCCGGGTTCAAATCCCGGCGCCGCATCGTTGTCTAGAATCCAAATTTAGCGGGACATATTAATAACTTTTCAGCTACCTAACAGATTTTTATGAAATTTTACACAGTAGTTACAGGTAGCATATATATTTTGTATACAAGCTCTCGTTACGTTGGTATAAGGGGAACTACCCCTTATAGGGGGGCGCAATTAAACAAAATTAGTAGCTTTTCTCGTATTGATAGATTTGTACGAAATTTTACAAAACAGTTACAAGGAACATATATGTTTTGTATACAAGTTCTGATTACGTTGGTGTAAGGAGAACTACCCCTTTTAGGGGGCACAATTAGACAAAATTAGTAACTTTTCTCCTATTTAACAAATTTTTATGAAATTTTACAAAGTAGTTACAGATAGCATGTATGTTTTGTATACAAGCTCTCATTACGTTGGTCTAACTGTAACCACCCCTTATAGGGGGGCGCAATAAGACAAAATTAGTAACTTTTGTCCTATCTAACAGATTTTTATGAAATTTTATACAGTAGTTACACTTAGTACATTTGTTTTGTGTACAAACTCTGTTTACGTTGGCATGAACAGAAGTGCCCCTTACAGGGGAATGCATTTAGACAAAATCTTATGGGGGGGGGAAATTTTACATTTTAGGTACTATTGCACCTTTTGGACACTCGGGAAGCTTATTTGGTACATAATTAACAAGCTGTCATCTTGAATTCCCTGAATTATACTGCGGAAGCAGATTCGGTTCACATATATTGAAATAACTGCAACCGAGAAAAATTGCACTACTGCACCTCGAAAGAATAGTGCTCATAAATTATTACTTCCGCAAATCTGCGCACCTTAAGACTAGATTTAAAATAGAGGTAAATAGTGGAGGAAGTGAAAAAAAAATCATTTTTGGACGAACCAAAGGGTTTTTTTTCTCTACCTTAGCAAAGTCTGCACTCAATGGTTAAATTTATATTTTGTCCCGTGTCCATTCATGCTAATTTTACATACTATAATAACATTAAATGTAACAAAAACAAACAATGCTACATACCCAAAGAACTACTTGACATATTGATACCAAATATGAATGGAATCGACCACTTACAACAGAGTTACAGCTCAAGGAAAACGGCATACTCGAGGCGCTTGCTGAGTAAGAATGCTGGGTGGCGAAATGTGGCATGTTACCGGCTTCTTATCTCGCTATACAGCCACCTCCGCTGATTAAGATTATCAATTGAGTGTTACTCAGTTATATAGGAAAAATAATTTAAGGGTTTAATTTCATTTTTTTACATGTCATTTTTCTGCATTTGTCCTCCTAAATATGGATTTTAGACCACTGTGCGCCGGAGAGAATTTTTCTCCGTTCCATTACTCTTTCATCTTACAGTTAATGATAAAGACAAATGATGCAGTTTCTTCTGTATGCAGACGCACGGTGACATGAAAGGTGATACATTCTCCACGTAGAATTAAAATTCAGTCACAATAATGTACGCGTCTGAACCACTGAAAATCACAATTTTACTATACAGTGTGTCCCATTTATCTTGACCACCCAAAATAACTTTATACGCAAGCATATAACAAAAAATTGTGTATAACTGAAAGAGAGAAATAATGCTGATGTAATACTGATGGGGAGGCAACACTGTAGAGTTATTTATCAATGAGATACAAGTATTTACACTGTTTGTTTAAATAGCATTATGTATTTACTATTCAATATTTCTGTATTACGTTATGGAATTGTTGACCGCTGGATTTACTACAAAAGAGATTAATCAAAATTTCTCTGTAAAAGTCTATTGATTACTCTACTAAATGCCTTTATTTGGATTTTAACGATTTCAAATTGGAGCAGATATATAGTTATACATTATTAACATTCTTTGATAAGAACAAGAAAAATTTCAACACATATTGGCACAATAATAATGCGAGAAGGGACATATTATTTCATTTCACAGAATCCAGAAGTTCAACGGCTGCTGGTATGAAACACGGCTTCAACTATGGCTTAAAACTTTACAACAAATTAATTCCTCAGTACCCTGTTTTAGCTAACATAAGTATGATTAAATTTAAACTGAAAATTAAAGAAATTATTAAAGGAACTTAACATAGGGTTAGATAATTAAATTGGTAAATATTAGTCTTATATTACAATACTTGTGAATATTGGTTATGAACATTTTCAATTGAGATTGTTCTTTACCATATAGGCTCTTGTTTTTATAATCTGTGCTATTTTATTGCTTATATTAATTTGTTTATTTTGTCTTTTTCTTTCTGCTTATCTACAGATCAGTTTACTCCCGAACATGAGCGTTTTCTCACACGGTATAAATTCTATAATTTGTATTTCTGTTTTACGTATAAATATAATAGTTTCTTAATGTAAATCGACAAATTGTTCTTTTAAAATATTTCAATTAAGCTCGTCGAGACCTTTTCAAAAGTGTATCACAGCGGGCCATTCTGATAAACAGAACGTTACTGCTGCCTTGACGACATAGTTTCTGTGCATAATATGAAGTGGTTTGACTTTAATTTGGTGTAAACAATACGTATAATCTTTTCGCTGTAAGAAAAATCCTAATGTAAACAATAGCACGTGACTGAAGTGAGGCTTCATTGGCCGCTGTTTGGCGCCATAGATTCTCAGTACGTGTTCCCGCCTACTGTTGTACATTCTGTTCCATGTTAAACATTTCCCGTTACTCGCCAAGTAGGTCTAACTTCACTACTATGCATTCTTTTTTTTTAGGAAATATTTATTGTATAATTACTATAATTAAATTATTTTTAAGCCTTATGTCTTCACAATGGACAGTTGAGGTAGTACAGGGACATCGTTTTATTTTTACTTCAATTTTTATTGTACCTGAGTTTTTGAATGTACTTCACTCCCACCCCTTCTACTAAGGAAGTTACAACTCCACACAGAACCAAGACCGCAGATAGTGAGCAGTACTGAGTTACTGAGTATAGTACGTTCCAGAAATATGTTCGCGTTTTCCAGTCACGAAAGAGCTTTCAATATTGAATCATATTTTCGCACAGGTACTGTCCGTTTGCCTACGTCGCATCCCGATTTCCCCCACCTGCTTCTGCTCGCCCCTCTGTAAAAGCTGGGCTGTCTTAGCTCTTTTCTGAAAACATTAATTTCTCTTAGGAATTGGACGTTTACGTAATATTATACAGCTGTTTAATTTAACTTAAATAAAAGGGTCTCGTTAAGTAGTTAACTGTCACGTGATTTCCTCCCTTTCTACAATCCTGCGGCATAACCACTTGGACGGACAGTAAATAGCATGTCTGAGTAATTTTATATTTTCGGGTCGGGCAGAAGTGAAGATTGAATTTACAGTACGTAGAGTAGGTACAGAATTATTTCAACATGAGTTACTAGTACGAAGGAAGAAACTGGCAATTGGAATTAGATGCAATAGTCTATAGTGCGATAATATGCAAAAAAGAACTGAAGCCTGTACCGAAGTGAACGGCCACCATTTTCAAAATTGTGTTTAAATATTCATATTATGATTATTTTTCAATTTAACTTCTTTCTGTATATTGTACGCTAATGTGCTGTAGACAGTGTAATATACACCGCATAATGAATACGTTCGCATGGATAACTCACTTCGTGAGTAAAATCACTTATTCTTAATACTGTACTGTACTTTGATTAAAGAAAAACCTAATGAAAATTATCAAATTCAAAATCGCGATATTTCCTAGTTTACGTAAATGGATGAACTAGTTTTCTTCCTTCCTATACCTAGTAGAGTGATTTGTGTTTTACGCCAGTATCATCGAACTCCAGTCTTGGAGGGGGGGGAGCAAGCGGTGTCTCCGGTTCTCTAAAGGTATAGACAGGTTAATATTAAAAATGTTAGTAAAAATAAAATGATGTCCCTGTAGAAGATATACTTCAGTACCACGTGCTTACGTAAACTACGAGCTCAAGTGACGCCAGCTTGTTACAAGAACAGATTACCTCGGTATTACTGTTGGTATTCATCCGCGTTCATAGTACATAACAAAATATAAAAGTAGCTTTTCTTTTACATAGCGGTTTACATATGAGTAAAGTTAAATGTTTCATCGTATTTAACAACTAGAATTCAATTTTTTTATTTTCAAATAATACAAGATTGTGGTTTCCAAATACGAATTATATTTTCCTGCGGCATGTGAGTGTTTCGACTGGGAGCCAATCACGGGTATGACTGCAACGTGCTTATGTTTACATTAGGATTTTTCTTACAGCGAAAACAGTATAGTACATTGCAGATGATATTCATGGACGCGTAAGCCGTTACACGTAGCTTTGGTTTTATTCCGCTGAACACTGATGCCCGAGTAGTGGTCTGTGCTACATTTGGTTTCAGGTGTGTATTGTAACCCAAAGCTACGTGGAGTAGGTTACGCGACCTTGGTATTGCAATGTAGGCCTACTACGTATTGTTTACACCAACTTTAAGTCGAAGCACTTCCTCTGCACGTACTACGCACAGGAACCATGCCGTCAAAGCATCAAATAACGTTCCGTTTGTTAACTTTTGCTTATTAGAATGACCCATTGCGATACATTTCTGAACAGGTCTTGACTAGCTACTTGAAATACTGAATAGGACAGGACAGGGACAATAGAATGAAAATGGAGGAAAATATAGTAAACTACACTGCAAATATGCTTGAATTTTTAGCAACTTTTAGTGCGAAGGGTTTCTGGGGAAAATGTTCCTAAAGTACCTATAATTTCTATTTAAATTTAATTAATACTTTTAAGGTTTAAAATACTTCATAATCAAGTATATGAGGTAAAAAGATAATTTAAAAGCCAATATATACCTGCAAATATTGTGTGTATGCTGTAAAATTTGCAAATTGATAGGTAAAAAGTTGAAGAGTAAGTAATAGTAAAATTCCTTCACTCACACACAACACCCATATTCTCAGACTACTCAGTCCCCTTAATCTGCCTAAAATTTCTACTGAGTCTCTTGAGAGAAGGCAGAAGGGAATAGAGTTACACAGTTGGAATACTTCACCTTCAGAAAAGAAATACGTCTTAGTGCAAAACATGTATTCAAAACAGTAGTCTTTCTACAATGTCTTTACGCTTATATCATCCCAGACAGTACTGTAAACATTGAAAACGCATTATCTTTTCGTGAGAGCAGGTACTACGCTTGTTCTAACAGGAAGTTAGCTATAAAACGCTTCAGTACAGCTCTTTATTTGCACTTATATTTGCAACTTTCAGCACGATAAATTGAATTATACTATACTCATTCGATTTTAGTAACTCAATTACAATGCGATGTTATTCACGCTATTTCATTTCACTGAATACGTAATGCAATGGTTTCTGCGAAACACGAACACGTATTGGTGATCCCATTGCGTTTAGCTGGTTTCGTGACAAGAGATCTGTTCGCCACTCCGCCATAATGCGATCCTAATCATCGTGTCTGAATAGCACTAAAACAGTACTACACGGGTAACAGTATCTGACCTACTTCTAAATGTTTATGCTTTACATATGTATGAGCGGCAAACTAGTCCAAATGAATACCTAAAAACAGTAATAATCTATGAATAGGAACCAGAGCCAATAACTTCTATCTTATATAGGATATAGGCTTACGGACTGAATAAAGAGCGAGTATGAAATCTTCTGGTTCTGGTTCCATTATGTTGTGTTATATGAAACCTCAGATCACACATACCATGAAAAAAATTCTGCATAATTTCGGGGACACTATAGGCCTACTGAAATGTC
Source organism: Periplaneta americana (assembly GCF_040183065.1). Taxonomy (NCBI): domain Eukaryota; kingdom Metazoa; phylum Arthropoda; class Insecta; order Blattodea; family Blattidae; genus Periplaneta; species Periplaneta americana. The sequence continues at coordinate 133,993,826 of NC_091129.1, forward strand.
CAAGTTCCATATTTTTAAGAGTTTACAATAGTGAAATCAATAACTACCATACTTAGGAAGCTAGATTCACCAAATTTTGATCACTGGCATATTTGGTTAATAATGACAAATGTACAAAATTCCATCCGCCTATGATAAGTGGTTTGCGTTTTATGATGTCTTATTGAAATATTGAATCGCTTTATATAAAAAGTCCCTTGCCCCACAATTTACATTATTCTTAACTGATATTCACTTATATGGATCCTTATATCCATTGATCAAAATTTACTATAGGATTTTCTCTAAAATTAATCTAAATTACTAGAATTGTTCATTATAAAAGAATAAAAAATTGAAATATTAATAATCATAAAAACATTCCTAGTGATTTACCGATTCATTGTACAGAAAAGCCAATATTAATTTTTGTTCCAAGTATATGAAGGATTCAGGTCAACTGATGAATTGTTTATGATTATAAATTGATTTAATCTACTTGACATGAATTGCACAAATTTGTATAGGTTAATGAAAGTATGCTTGTAAATTGAATTAATCTGCTTACTTTGTATTGTATATGTTTGTATAGTTTTGGCTGATGAATTGTATACGCTTTAAATTGAATAGTAATCTGTATAGCTCTACTGATGAATTGTTTGTGTTTGTAATTTGATGTACTTTGCATGATATGTATTATCAATTTCTGTATATCACAATTTATTGAATTGTTTATGCCTTAAATTGAATTAACTTACTTCTTTTGTAATATACATATAGCTCAACAGATGAATAATCGTTTTCGTTTGTAAATTTAATAATCTGATTGGCTATGTATTGTATATTTTTAGTAGAGCCATCGATGTAGCTCAGTCGGCAGACTTGCTGGGCTGCTGATCCGGAGCTGCGTTCGGGCTTGGGTTGGATCCCCCTTTGGTCTCATTCAACGAGTTAGAAATAGAAAGATATAGAGTGGTCATGCGCCGCCATCTTTGAAGAAAATTGAACGACCGTCCGCCATGAACTTATGCGCCCAAAACAAAGTGGGCGTGGCGATAAGTGACATTAGAATCGTCTACTGTCAAAATTTCGTTTGCATAAATCAGTTAAACTGAAGTGGAAAAACCTAGTATTTCGTCAAATACGTGCTAGACTCTTAATCTAAACTTATGTACTCTAAATTTAAAACACTTGAGCTATTCCTAGAAGGAATGCTTAAAAGAATAACCTAAGCAAAATTGTCATATAGTATGACAAGAAGTCCTAACAAATATACTGTAGAAAATGTTAATATTCCTAGGTTCTTTTAAATGCGACCTGCAAGTTTGCCTATAAAATGAACGAGTATAATACGAATAATTTTATTAAATTGTTTTCCCAGTCTCTACACGTTGAAAAACTATTTATTATACCATAAGATATAGAATGGAAGTAGGCCCTAACTGCAGTAAACAACCTTTATCGCCAAGCTTGTAACTTGGGTAAAACATGACCAAACACGCTTTCAGTTTCTTTTGTTACAGTAGAGTATAATTATCGAAATGTGAATGTGAGGCCAACAGCCGGCTGGTCTGTCTGAGCCTTTCAAGGGCTGCGGCACCACAGATTATTATTAGTATATAATTAAGCACCCACGTACAATATGTAAGTTCACACCTGTGGAGTAACGGTCAGCGCGTCTGGCCACGAAACCAGGTTCGAATTCCGGTTGGGGCAAGTTACCTGGTCGAGGTTTTTCCGGGGTTTTCCCTCAACCCAATATGAGCAAATGCTGGGTTACTTTCGGTGTTGGACCCCGAACTCATTTCACCGGCATTATCACCTTCATATCATTAAGACGCTAAATAACCTAGATGTTAATATAGCGTCGTAAAATAACCCAATAAAATAAAATAAAAATAAACGTACAATAATTGGGTAAGTAGTTACGAAATATATTCATACTTACCCCATTATTGCACGTGAGTGCTCAATTATGTTCTTTCATGTCTTTCCAGTCAAAATACCAACAACAATATGAACTACCCCAGAGGTTTGCGTTATTTTGGATGCGAGTGTCGAAATAGAATTTTAATATTTGATTGCTATTATTGGGTTTGAAAAGGAATTGTAGTGGTTTTATCCGTATTTAGTTTAACTTTATTACTAGTGAACCATTCATTTGATTAATCGTTTGTCTTCGAAATAGGCCTACTTTTTATAAGCTACAGCTCATCGTCTTCTATAAGCAGTAAGGACAGAAGGAGCAGAAATAAAGGATGCCTGTGTCGAAATACAATTTTAATATTGTACTGGTATTTGTTTTTCACTGGGTCTAAAACGGAATTGCAGTGGGTTTATCCGTATTTAGTTTAAGTACATTACCAGTGAACTATTTATCTTGTTTATGCCGGGAGTTGTTACACATTTATGAATGAAAAAAAAAATGCTGCTAATTAACAAAACTATGGACTTAACTTCATAAAATTTACATGAAATATGATATATCAGTTGTCTTTTTCCTTTTGACATTACAGTTATATGCAGCACACACAACAGGCATGTTTTTTCTTTGTTTTTTTTTTTTTTTGTAGTTCTTACCTCCGTTATACAACATTGTAAGCAGACGAATTTTTACAAAGGTGGGCGCTTAGTTCAGATCTGCCGTGTTTCGCGGTGGCACCGCAAAGAGCGCTGTACAGGACAACATGGCCACTCTATATTCTTCTCTTTCTATCTCGTTGGTCTCATTGAATGGTTTTTTCCGAGGTTTTCCCCAGCCGTGGGACTGAAGCCGGATGGTCTATGGCGAGTCCTCGGCCTCACTTCATTTCACCCCCTTTGGGGTTTTTCCGAGGTTTTCCCCAACCAAAAGGCAAATGCCGGGTAATCTTTTGGCGAATCCTCGGGCCTCTCCTCATCTCACTACATCTCGCCAAACTATTGAAAAAAAATTGTAAAAATTGTAGAAAATTGTAAAAAATTGTAGAAAATTACAAAATTGTAAAACTGTAAAAATTGTAAAATATTGTAAAAATTGTAATTGTAATATTGTAAAATTTGGACTTGTTTCACATCTTACTCATGTAAGATATATGGAATGTAATAAATGAAATGAAATGGAATGGAATGAAATGAAATAGTGGGCTAAGCGTCATTTATTAAAAGCGGAGAAAGCAAGGGTTAAAGTTAAGTGAATACCATAGTTTAATGAAGATTGATATATCATTTAGTTTTAATGTGTATACTTTATATTACTTGCTATATGTTTCCATTGAATTATGGTAATAACTACATTTTAACTCTTGTTTTCTACGGTTTTAATAAATGGTGCTTGGCCCACTGTGATTCTGAACTCTTCATATCGTCATTGTTCCTGCATTAACTCTTACGTGGCATATTTATCGATTTTCAGATTTTTGCTCTATTAATTTTTTTAGGTAGGTTATTTTACGACGCTTTATGAACATCTCAGGTGCTCTATTAAATAACTTAAATAGTGATACAGCAAATAATAAAATCTCTTATAATAATAATTATATTTCTTTGTTTCGAAAAAGTAAGAATTCACAGTGTCCTATGTACGGCTGCCATAGGATGAATAAATGCTTTTTTTTCTTCCTACTAAAAAATTTTATATTTTGCACATAGGAGTTATTGCAGGAACAACGACGATATAAAGAAACATATAAGTGAATATCAGTTAAAAATAACGTAAATTGTGGCGCAAAGGATTTCTTATACAGAGTGGAAGTGAAATAGTCTTGCGATTTACAGAGCGAATAGCTCACCTTGTGTGTAACAAAAAACTATATCATATTGCTGAAAAGTTCATAGTTAATTAAAAAAAAGTTTTTTATTTTACCAAATGTTTAACAGTCCCTTATTCGGTAACCGTTGCGATTAGGATCGTGATTTTTGTTCATAGGAAATCTAATAAAGAATAATTTTCAATAGCGTGCACGGTTTTCAAGTAAATTTAACTTGACTTCTAAATTCAAGCCATTGCACGACGCGAGCAAGTGGCAACGTCTTAGCAGAGAGCAGCTCACCTATCTAGACACATCGCGTTCGTTGACCTCTTACATTTGTATCACGAGTAGTGTGTGTTAGCGACGAAATTGCCGGACTGCTGAAACTTCAAACATAATTTTCTAATTAACCGTGCATTTAATCACAAAACGTAATATAGGGTTTTCTATTCATTTACGTGTACCCTATCGTCCTTTCAATCTGCAAATTTATTTAACTTCCACCCTGTATAAAGCGGTACAATATATTATTAAGATATTACTTAATAAAATGAAGAGCACTTATCATAGAGGGATGAAACTTTGTAGTTGTGTTGTTATTATTATTATTATTATTATTATTATTATTATTATTATTATTATTATTATTATTAGATTTTCTACTCCTATGTGTTTATTAAGTTTATACTAAGGCTTATACACTGGTCAGATCCAAGTTTGAATATACATCTGTAGTATGGAACTCTTACTTCCACTGACTCGGCTAAGCTAGAAAATATTCAAAGAAAATGTATTTCCATGTGTTCTTATAAATTTTTACCTAATTCTGATGATTATAAATATGAGATTAACTGCAAATATTTTAATTGCTGTAGTTTATTTGCCAGACGTTAAGATCTTGATAATTTATTTTTTTGTAAAGTTCTTAAGGGTGATATTGGTTGTGAATCTTTCCTAAGCAATTTCAGTCTTCGTATTCCTGTTAAGGGTTTAAGATATCATAAAATGTTTTACAATAGAAATTCTAAATCTCTCTCTCCGGTCTGCAGATGTATAAAATATGCTAATTTGCATGGATCTAACTTGGATCCATTTAATGTGTAGTATATACTTTGGAGTTTCATATCTGTTTCATTTATGTCTTTTGTTTGAATATGTATTTTAATATTATTCCCGCTACCTTTTATATCATTTTGTTTTTTATTAATTTACTTGATTCCATCCTTTAATTTTCAAATACAATTACTTTTAATCTCATTATGCTATGTAGTTTAGTCATCCATTTTATTCCGTCCATTCAATGTCATTATTATCGTTGTATTACAATCTTATACGAGTATCTTTGTAATATTATTTTATGCTCGACCATGCCGAAATGTAGTAATTATACACCTGGTAGCAGCCCTTTAATGGACCTCATTAAAGTACACCAGTTCATTAAAGTTCAGGTGTTCCACCAATCAGAAAATACCATTGTAGCAATATGAAAGCGCAAGTATCGATTATTCTCGGATATACAATCGAAAGACAACTAGTTCTGTTACTATAATAACACTGGACAACAAAAAAATTTTTTTTGAATGTTTCTTGCACTTCATGAGTCAATTCTTACTAATTTTGGGTTGAGAAAAACGAATATGACAATAAAAACATTTTTCTTAGCTCTAGTTTCTGTGATACACATTAAGTGGAAGTATTTCAGTTTAACGGATTAAGAGAAAATGATACATTTTAATTGCATTTGCCAACAACATTGAAAGCACATTTACATTTTTTTTAATGGCAGTTACATTCTGAGTTCTAAATTTATGGAAGAATAACTGGCAGATGGTTGGGTCTGAAGAGAATCATGTGTGGCCTCATGAGATCGTCGTCTTTTAGCTTGCCTCTTGTAAGTGAGTTCCGGAGCATCCCTACACAAAGACAGCAGTAATCCACAAGCATTGTCTCATTCCAGCGGCCCTGATATCTTTGTTCCATAACAGAAATATCGTGATGGAACCTTCCTCCGTGTTCATCACTGAAAGCTCCACAACTAGGAGGCAAAAAGTCTGGGTGGGAGTGGAGAAATGGATTTTAAGGGACATGTTGCATCCGAGTTGATGGTATTTTTGCAGGATCACTGTCACCAACCGAGTGTAGTTATCATCTCTTTTGTTGCCTAAAAATCCATGAATAACTCCCTTGAAGGCTTCCCAAACTTCCTGTCCTTTCCCCTCCAAAACTTGGTGAAATGCAGGATCCTTTACAAATTCTCGAATTTGTGACCCGACAAAAATACCTTCCTTAACTTTGGCATCAATTAATTTCGGAAATTCCTCTCTTATATACTTAAAGGCCTGTCATTCTTGGTTTATACCTGTGACAAAATTTTTTATCAAACCCAGCTTAATATGCAGGGGTGGAAGAAGAATATCTTTTGGGTCTACGAGAGGCTCGGCAACGACATTTTTCTCACTAGGGTTAAGATTTCTTGCAGGCCAGTCTGCTTGAATATAATGTGATTTCCTATCCCTGCTGTCCCACATACATAAAAAGCAGCAATATTTTGTGTTGCATTCCTAAGAATACAGCAATGACTTTTAGATCACCGCAGATTTTTCACTCGTGTTCATGATATTTGATTGAGTCGAAGAGGGCTGTCATATTTGCATAAGTCTCCTTCATGCGAACTCCATGACCAACAGGAATAGAAGGAAGACGGTTGCCATTGTGAAGTAATACAGCTTTCAAACTAAGCTTGGAGGAGTCTATGAATAGCCTCCATTCAGTTGGATCATGGTTCAAATTCAAACATTTCATAAAGCCATTAATGTCGCAGTAAACAATATTGTTTTTCTTCAAAAAAAAAAAGGGGGGGGGAAGCAGATCCCTGTGACGTTGTCTGCACTGTGAGACCCTGACATCACGTTCGAGAAGATTCCATTGCTGTAGTCTAGACCCTAGAATTTCTGCCTTCTCCTTTGACAGGTCAAGGTCTCTAATGAGATCACTCAATTTCGCTTGACTCAGTCTGTGCGGTTTATAATCTTTTTTTCCTCAAAATCAGGGTCACGGGATGTGGAAGCCTTGTTGGGTTCTTCTTCTTGTTCCACACTGTCTTCATTTTCTACTTCAAACACACAATTTTCGTGGCATTTTTACAAATTTTACACTTTAAAAACACTTCCAAACCAGAAATTCTGCCTTAATTACAGCACAAATAATATGAAATTCACAGTCACAGCAATAATATCTATGTTTGTAACTTACAAACAGCTGAAGAACATTTGTGTTTTGTTATTTGACAGGTGTGCCAACTCGCAAAACAAAATTTCCCCCAAATTTTCCCCAAACTGAAAATGTTGATTCTAAAAACTGAAATGTCACCTTATCTCCAAAGTAAGAGCTAATCTGTCATTTTTATGGTGATTTTTTAATTCAGCAGGTGCAAATACATAATAATTAGCTATTTTTGAGCAAGAAACATTTTCATTGTTGACCAATGTAATTAGCGTTAATTGTAAATAATATTAAAAAAATTCAATTTCTCATCAATACAACGCTCGTATGAAAATTATGAAACTCGCTAGCGCTCGTTCCATAAACATACTCGCGTCTTAATTACTACCATTGTATGCTCGTTGCATAATGTACTATTATAAGATTCCATTCTTCATTATATGATTGCATAATTTCATACGTAATTATCATTTTATTTAATTGCCATTATTTTAATTATTTTTTGTACTTTTATTGTAAATTATTCCTAATGTTTTTGTTGCATTCTTTGTGCTGAACTGTAATTGGCCACTGGCTGTTGCACAGCACATTAAATATAAATAAACAAATAAATATAAGTAAATAAATAAACAAATAAATTATTATTATTAACCAGATACATCAGTGACAAAAGTTTTGTGAATTTAGCTTTAAAAACATGGAAGTTAGTAAGTTTAGTATAGTGTCTCCTTAAAATTTGACATGATTTTTGACAATCGAATAATACAACTATCACAAGGAATAACCTCGAAGCTTTCTAAACAATTAAAATTTGTATTAGGGCCATTTGTACTGGCACTAGAAGAACCCCCCGTAGAAAACGGTATTTCTTTTCGTAGTCACCCTGTACTTCGGTGTACACAGTCGTGTAATCATCAGGCAGTTCAGCATGAAAACAAGGTACCAGTGTCGCTACAGCGTTTAACGTTACGTCGCTCATCTGATGTAGTCGTGCAGACATGTTTATCCCGACTGTTACATTTGCACTTGTTTTCAGCAGTTGTTCCACGTCTGAATTTAAATAAAACATTCTGGCTCGGAAAATAAACGATTCAACTTTATGACTCGTTTGCTGTATACATCTAACATTCATGACAACTTTCTAAGTGAAAGTGGTAAAAAGACGTTAAGCTCTAAAGTAGGTGCATTACAGATACGATTATTTTATATATTCCACGAAAATTCTCAGATAAAATTGCTACGTGAATAGACTAGTTCGTATGTATTTGAGTGGAAGCATTATCATCGCTCATCAAACTTCGAGCGCTGCTGGGTCTTTACCTCATTTCGTCCTTACGTCCTCGCCAGCATTCAACCTTCATAAATTGGGAGACTCTCTGAGTACCCCATATGTTTAATGACAACTTATTAACGGGGGAAAATAGGACAACTGAATCAAAATTTTTAAAAGTAACACAGAACGTATAAAAGTGACAGACCGAGTTATAATGTAAACATGGTACACGACTCCTCACTATTTTGTGAATGGCAACATCTTCATTTTTGTGTGAAGAAAAATCATCACATTACTTCCGTGTCCATCTCCACTAGACATTTTCACACTTAACCATATGTCGCTGTTTTCTAACCATAAAAGCTACTGAAATTAAACAACTTGATATTGTGCAGGAAGAGGACAAATGCGCAGTTAGCCAAATAACAAGACGCCGAGGACAGTGACAAGGTCAAAGTGTTGTTGTTGTTGTTGTTTATTGACATTTCTGGCTCTGAGCCAAAGGCCGATTTAGGGTCTTATACGAGCAGGATGCCCTCTCCAGCCATTGTACATAAATAACAATATAAATATATTTACACATATGAAACTATTTCTGGCATAAGTGCCAGAAGGTGTGTGAATGCAGTGACTGATTCCTTTTATTTTGTGTAGGCCTAATTTGTTAATTTGCTATATTTGTAGGGGTGGATTTAATATTAATATAATATACATATGGTACATATCAGGAATGGTGAATGGGAGAAGAGTTCGGGGTAAAAGATATCACCTGATAGACAACGTTAATGTATTACTATGGGGAGATTAAGAGGAAAGAAAGAATTTGGGAAGAATGAAAGTTGCTGGGTTTGCAGTTTAAGACCTGCTCTTTGACAGAACACTGTGCGTGAATGCATGCATATATTCATACATATGTACGTACGTACATACATATTTTTTGTTGAGATTTTAAAGTTTCCCCTTCCGGTGGCAGAAGCGTCTGAATGGATATGGAGACTTTCATGGTGTAGAGTTATTTTATTGATCTGCCTCTCTGTTGCTGTCGTGTGTCCTCTCAGACAGTATTCAAATTTCCAACACGTGTTTTCGGTTTTGTTTATGTGTTTTAGTTTGGTGGTTGGGGCTGGTAGTAGTTGTAGAGGAGTTTCTCCAGTGTTGTTCTGTTGTTTGTGTTCGGTGGATTTGCGAAGATGTGTTGTGTATATACGCGATTTACTGCCGAATGTGTGTATTTACTGTTTATGTTGTTTAGATGTGTGAAGAGTGGCTTTGTTTTTGTCGTAGTGTAAACTGTGTCGTTTCTGGTGCGTCTGTGCAGGTGGAAGATTTGGCGGAGAATTCTTCTTTCGCGGGCTTCGAATTTTGATTGGGTCTTTGGAGGGGCTTGTGTGAGGAAAATGGGGGATGTATGCATGGGAATCGAACCAATGCTTTGTATAGGTGGAGGAGTGTTTCGGTTATACAGCAGGGTCGATTGATGCCACTTAGGTAGCTTATTGCTCTGGTGGCTGCGTTATATTTCCTCCAGGTTTCTTTACCTACTTCGGTCCAGGAGAAGGTCAAAGTGTATTAGATGAAGGAATAGATAGCCAAAGGAGACGAGAACTGTGACAAACTATGTTACATGGGGGGACAGCTAAGAGATAGAAGGCGAGAACTGTGACAAAAGTTTAGTGAGTTAGACGAGGGGATAACTAAGTAAGTGACAGGAAATGAGGACTGTGACAAACTTTAAATGGGTCAGATAAGGGTATAGGTAAGTGATAGGAGGCGAAGACTGTGACAAAAATTTAATGGGTTAGATGAGGTGATAGCTAAGAGACACGAGACGAGAACTGTGACTGGATTAGATGCGGGGATATCTAAGAGACGGGAAGTGAGAACTGTGACAAACTTCGTGTGGGTTAAATGAGGGGATAGATAAGTGACATACAAGTTATATTGCAATGCCACTTTTTCCTATTTTCGACCTACTCTAGTAAGTACAACAAAAATAGATTCACACTCTATAAAGTCCATTTTAAACGTCATGCTTCTAAAAACCATCCTCTGTAGGCAATTTTTCATCCAAACACATCATGTGCCCGTCCCATACAGAATTTTTAGAGTATTGACATTCTCATCTGTTTCAGACTTCGTAAAATCTATATTAGAAAAATAAAAACTCTACAATCTTCAGTAATCACAAAATGTGTCGATGTCTAGTGTGTGTGTGTGTGTGTGTGTGTGTGTGTGTGTGTGTGTGTGTGTGTGTGTGTGTGTGTGTGTGTGTCTGTGTGTGTGTGTGTGTGTGTCCGTGCGTGTGTAAATAGAATCGTCCCATACTCTACAGTTATCGGTATGAAAGACTTGTAACATGGTAGGTTAAAGGACCAATAAAAATCATTTGAAATCTTTTATGTAATATATTTTCCCAGCATGTTTTATTACTGATTATAATAGTAATATGCGTTACAAGAGCGGTATGTTGAAGTTTTCATGTTCGAGGAAAAGTTTGAAAAAGCGAAACGTAGTTGAGCTTTTTTAATTTACGAGAATTGAAAGAAAACATACCGTTCGTGTATCGTACATTATTTTGTGCGAAGATCGTTTATTACATACCTGAAAGAGGAATTTCTAATTAGTTGCAATGAAATCTCCATCTTGGTTTCTGTTCAATGACGGCAAATTTGCAAAACAAAAATATCTGTCTTCAACATTGTTGCTTTAAAATGTTTTCTGTGTTTACTATACTCCAGAAGGCCGTGATATACGTCTGTCTTTTTTTCCCCTAGTCTATGGAATCTTGTTGATTTTTTCACGGCTTCCTTAATGTTACTTGCATCACGAACGCAGTAAATTTATTGGAGTTGTAGAGTTTACTTAATTTTTGAAAATATTTGAAAACAATAATTAACAGTGCAATTTAGGTGAAATTGCAGTGGTAAGTTTCCAATTTATGATTATTACTATATTAAACGTCTCTAAAATGATATGTTAAAAGCCTAAAGCAGTAAAATCAATATGTCACTTAAGCGGTAAGAAGAGGGAAATTGTTATGTGTGTTAAGTTGGGAATATTGAATGTAGAATTTTAGACTTTCCGCGGATTGGTTTTGTGCGGAAACCAAGCAAATACGCACGATCTCGCACAAATATATTATTTGTTATATATTCATAATACAGCCTGACGAAATGCGTAATATTTTGGACTTCACGCAAGCAGAAACGTAAAAATGTTGTACGAAGTTGTCATTAATATAATCATAATGGAATGTAAATACTACATAGATCTGACATGGTTCTAGGTGCTAATTCCCATTTTCGCTTTCTATTTCTTATTAAATTCCTTTCAGTATCATATAATACAGTATAAACAAAATTTTAAACATAAATTAAGATGGTAATTACCTAAATACGTCGGCCTGGGTAGCGTAGTCGGTACAGCGCTGGACTTCTGTGCTCGAGGTTGTGAGTTCGATCTCGGTTCAGGTCGATGGCATTTAAGTGTGCTTAAATGCGACAGACTCATGTCAGTAGATTTACTGGCATGTAAAAGAACTGCTGTAGGACAAAATTCCGGCACATCAGCAACGCTGATATAACCTCGGCAGTTGCGAGCGTCGTTAAATAAACCGTAATTTAAAAAAATTACCTAGATTACTACCTAATAATATACGGCTTGATGATGATGATTATGATGATGATGATGATGATGATTAGAGACAGTCAAAATTCTTGAATAAAAGAGGCTAAAATTCTTGGTTAAAAAATATAAAAATTCTTGAGTGAAAACGAACATTTCTTGAGTAAACCTGAAATTTTTACCCTGTTTTATTAAATTATTATGTTGCTTTACGCAGACAACAGTTCTAACTTTGTAATTGTAAGGTTCCTTCTTCTATTTGTTAGCACACACGAGAACTGTGAAAAAAAAAGAAATGTTCAGTCAACATTAGAAACTGGAACTCATAGGCCATAGCTCCATCCACAAAATCACTGTGATCTTCACGTAACGACAGCAAACCTTCTCGCACTGAAAGTCCAGGAATATTTTTAACCACGTTCTTCAGTTCACTGTATGCACGTACTGCTACAACAGATTATAGATTCTTTAAGGTTGGCACCTGATGACAGAGAGGTTACAAACTGCTTTCAGTTGCATCAAACCGTTTACGAACCATTTCAACTTACACCATCTAGCGCCAGCATTCCAAAAATTTTGCATTTTTTTCAAACAGAACTTCTAAAATTTCCAAATTTAGATAATGTATTTATTAATTGCTGAAAAATTGCGTCTTTTCGCGAATAACGACAGAAACTATGCTAAATTCGAGAGTCTCAGGATTTTTGCGATTTTTCGCGGGTTGAAACCTGTAATTAAATAATTTTTTTGTGTACTATGTTTTAAACTATGTTTACTTGATTTTTAGGTTTTTCGCGATTTCGCGAGTCACAAATTTTGACTGTCTCTGATGATGATGATGATGATGATGATGATGATGATGATGATGATGATGATGGAGCATTAATATAATAAGTCTGACTGATCAAATAAACCGTTTTAAGGATTTAATATTCTAGAGTGGTTGTTCATGGTGAAACAGCCTGTAGGCAATGCAGCCCTCATACGTCTGCAACACTGATTACAGACAAAGAGGCTGTAGGTGAGAGTTACATGCAAACGCAGATGTTTCCTGCCAGCATACATCAACGGAGCTTACTTCAGAGTAGGAGCGTCGATTTTCACACTGGAACATCCCTTCCAAAATTCTGCAATCACAAGTAATAAATTATTGTGGTATTACCTGCGGTGGCTTAGTGGTCAGACCTACAGCCTGTCACGCAGGCGCATCGGGTTCGAGTCCCGGTCAGGCATTAGATTTTTCAAAGAAAAATTCATTGTGACACACCTGACGGACAAGATCGTACTTGGGGTTTTTTCTCGGGGTTCTCCTGTTTTCCCATATTAGGCATCCACATCATTCCGTCAACATCTCTCCAACCTGTCATCATTCAATAGCATTCCCCGAATGTCGTTTAGCGGCGCACAGTGGGGGCTGGCTTTAGGGAGGAGGGAGGTTGCCTGGTCGAAACCTGCGTACGCAGGGAATCTTAGTGTAGTCAGCCGGTGTGGGTTTAGGAATGTGCCTAGCTTGAGAGTTAGCGCAATAGATCGTAAAAGGTAGAAGTCTTGGGTCATAGTGCCCCCTCCCTTCAGTATGTAGTTCCTTCTTAGCCAGTGACACAACCAATTCCTTTTCCTCTTCCTCATCAGTTTCTGCTTCATTCTTTCTTCACCCACTCTTTGCAAAACAGCTTCATTTCTTACTCTCTCCACTTCACACGTTCCATTCTTCTCCATATCCACATTACAAATGCTTCTATTCGCTTCTCTTCACTTCTTCGTAATGTCCATGTTTCTGCCCCATACAATGTCACAGTCCACACAAAGCACTTCACTAGTCTCTTAGTTCTTTTTCCAGAGGTCCGCAGAATATGCTCCTTTTTCTATTAAAAGCTTACTTGGCAATTGAGGGGTTTAGAACAAAGAACAGGTAAGTGACATTATTAAAAAAATGAGGTAAGTGAGTGTTGTGATTGCCCAAAAGAATGTTTCTTTGGGATAAAATCAGGTAAGTGATCACACTGTGCAGTGCTGCTATATGGGCATCATTTCACCAAACTAGTGTATAATATTGCATTGCTTGTAGAACTTTAACTGTAATTTCCTCAAAACTAGGTTTATGCCACTTACCTGCTTTTTGTTCTAAGCCCCTCAATTGCTATCCTCATTTTGACTTCCTGGCAGCAGCTCATGTTACTGCTTATAGTACAACCCAAGGAACTGAAACTGTCCATTTGCTCTACTACCTCATTTAGAATTCGCAAGTTTACCTTCTTTATTTTTTCTTCCTATGACCAAGGTCTTCAACTTATTTCCATTTGTCTTCATACCATACAGTTCCCAACTATCATTTATTTTCAGAAGGATATCCCTTAGTATCATGTCTTCTTCTGTTAACAACGCCATATCATCAGTAAATCTTTTTTTTTATTGGGTTATTTTACGACGCTGTATCAACATCTAGGTTATTAGCGTCTGAATGATATGAAGGTGATAATGCCGGTGAAATGAGTCCGGGGTCCAACACCGAAAGTTACCCAACATTTGCTCGTATTGGGTTGAGGGAAAACCCCGGAAAAAAACCTCAACCAGATAACTTGCCCCGACCGGGATTCGAACCCGGGCCACCTGGTTTCACGGCCAGATGCGCTAACCGTTACTCCACAGGTGTGGACCCAGTAAATCTTATAAACTTCATCATTTGTCCTCCTACTATCACTCCTCCCATATTCTGAGAACAGTTCTTCACTAAATTCTCCAGGTAGATGTTGAATAGAGTATGTGATAAAGGGTATCCTTGACGTACTCCTCTCCCTATTTCACTTCCTTCAGACATTTCTTCCGTTGTTTCATATAGAGCAGAGATGTCGTACAGCGCTCTCAAGCTGTGAAACGATTAATACTGTTTCCTACCGTAGCCGAGCTGAAACGACAGTCAGCTCGCTGTAGCAGTGTTCTGTACGCAGTGTGTTTATCAACTCTGGCGGCTGGTATTGATATGGAACGACGATTCAATAGTGATTGAATTCAGAAAACCTTCCATCATCGGGTGTTAGTAGAATAAGCTTGGTTCGTGCTAGCTACAAAATTTGTGAAATTATTGCAACGGCTTCAAAGCTATTTATTGACGGAGAATTTGTGAAAGGCTGTCTCATAGGTGTTGCAAAAGGGATATGTCCGGAATACGTTAATGATTTTAAATCTATATGTTTGTCTCGTAATATTGTTGCAGAGCGCGTGTCATAAATGGGAGATAACTTGGAGGAACAACTGATAGCAAGAATGAAAACTTTTACTTATTACTCACTACAGCTGTTGATGAAAGTACCGACCGGAAAGATACGGCACAGCTAGCTACAGTATATTCATAAGGAGTGTCGATTCAAATTTCAATGTTCATGGAGATCTTGTAGATGTCATTTCACTAAAGGATCGAACTCGAGGAGGAGGAGGAGATATTTTTAAATCTCTAACAAAAACTATGAACAAATTTCAAGTCACGTTATAATTAATTTTATACATCAAAACAGTTTACGTTTCTGAACTTGAAGTTGCACTGCTACAACAAATACACACAAAGTTGATATTTTAAACATGATATTAACAACATTATTATTATTACGATTTACCTATTTCCGTCACTAACGAACAACATTCATGGAACCACCCAGTAGATAAAACTCTATTATTATTATTATTATTATTATTATTATTATTATTATTATTATCATCATCATCATCATCATCATCATCATAATTCGTCCTCATGTAGCCTACATTCTTTGTTTATCAGAGTTCAAGTGCAAATCTAAACTGAGTTCCTAATCAATTGATAAGATGTATAAAAGTTATCAAAGTACCAGCTGCCGCAGTTTCGCTTTTGTTTACTATCATTCGGCCGGACTGCCTGCTACCTGTGTTCAACCGTTGCACGGTAAGGGAGGAGTGAAGGCTCTGAAGTTCACAGCTCGAGAGCGCTGTTCGACATCCCTGATATGGAGATTACTGAACAGCCTTCTCTCTTTCCAATCCACACCAATTATCTGTTGGATCCCCATCAGTTTATTCCAATCCACTCTATCAAAAGCGGGATGGAATAAATTGATTTCTATATCATGCATTATAAGATCTGAAAATGTTCAGATAATTTTAATATTTTCATGTTTTTCCCCTTATCAAGTGATAATAAGACTTTTATATAATTCATAAACACGAAACTTGAACATTAAAATATATTATTGTATAGTTCGTAACTTTGCAATATGTTCTATAGCTTACAAAGCTGTGAGACATTTTAGAACATTTTCTCATGCAGAATGAACTACAGTCTGGAGTCCTCGTAGCGTGTTCGTTTGCGCTGAAGCGTCCATTCTTTGAGCTTGGAGTAAATGAAACAATGTCCAGTCCAAAGTTCGTAAAATAGTTGAGACAGACGGACAAAAGGCGTCCTCAACCTACGTCAGTGTGACACCCAGACGTCTGCCGACTCGGTCCGTTCGCTCACAATTCGGAAGTAACGAGTCAACTTCACAGGGATGAAGCAGAAGTTCACCTCCATTCGATTTCTTTTTTATATAGAGAGACAGAGAAAGAGTGAAATCGTCTGCGAACTTCTGTATGGGCAGCTACAATCAACCACGGCGGAAGATAATACAATGATCCTTATCAGATTTCCGTTACAAAAAAGTTTGCCTTTGAATTACCGGTACATGAATAAGTACACAAAGACGTAACAAGATTTTTTTTCCTTCTCATTTCTGTGACAAAGAACACTCTACATTTTGTACAAAATATATATTGGTAGGACTTCAAAACTAGTTTGTTTTAGAAATGAATAAGAAAAGCTACAATTAGATTTTATTCCATTCCATAAAGTAGTACTTCAAAACTAGTTTGTTTTAGAAATGAATAAGAAAAGCTACAATTAGATTTTATTCCATTCCATAAAGTAGTATTCTATACAGCAAGCTGAAACAACAAAAGTTCACAAAACTTTTATTTACAAAGTAAGTATATTTACTGTTTACAAACAATATATTCAGCACGATGCAGTGCTTTGGTACGTTTCAATGCGCAGAATAAACATATTTCATGCAATTGGATGTCGCAGACCTAAATGCATCACTGAAAGAAATAGAATAACATCCAAGATTGCCTTCGCAGTTTTGAAAACACAAAGGCGTCTATTGCAAACGTCATAATAAACAGCTAACGATATGTTGACGTCAGTAGTGACGTATTTGGTGACATATGTTCACGTTCGTAAAACTTCTGAAAAAATCGCAAGGAATTGTTGCACATATTCCTTTAAAGCAGTCATGTCAATTGATGCCCATAGGAGCAAGCGCGCGCTTTAGAGCTCAGGAGAGCCTGAGCGCTTTACAGCGGAAAGGAAAGAGACAGACGAAAGAAGTAGTATATTATTCCGCTTGGTCGAGCTATATTCAGGGATGTCAACACTGATTCAATAGATAAAGGGAAGAGAACTTATTAAAACTGTATCCATGGTAATATTTAGATCTGTCTGAGAAGTTTAAGTGCATTATAAGAATGAAAGTTTTAATTTTAATGCTCATTTTTCACAAGTTTGATTTTTTTTATTCAAAAGAAATATTCTCTCAACTTTTTAATAGAAAAGCGAAATTTTCAGATATAGGCCTATTTATTTAGTAGCCTTACAGATTGTTTTCGTAAATCTAATAAACCGTAAATACGTATTACTGAAAATAGTGTATTGAAAATTTTGAAAATATTCGCATGGAAATTGTTTGTAAGGAAATTAATTAACAAAGTAACTACTGTTACATCATAAGCAAAAGATGGGTGCCTATGTGTTGTAAAAATGTCAGCTCTATAGTTTCAGCAGATTTCGAGAAAATAATTTAATATTCTGATGATAGGAAGTTGCTCACCAATATCACCTTAAAACCATCATGCGATAAGAGTTTTGTTATGGAATATTAGTTACACTTAAAACATATACAGCATCTAGGTAACTTTACTTTGTATTGTAATATTGTTTTGATTAGTTTATTGATTACTTTATAAGACTAAAAGTACCATCAATGTCAATTCCAACTTATCATGTCATACTCAGTCTCTTTTTTGGGGATATCAGTTTCTTTATAAATGATGTGTTTCATCCATTTAGTACAGTATAGTTGTACTACTATGGAATTTATGTGAATATTCCTTCTTAACTCTTTATTGTGTTATTAACATTTAAAAAAAACTGCAATATTAAAAAATTGATATTAGTACTTTTGTTTTACAAACAATATAGATAATATCAAACAGAAAGAAGGCATATAAAAATAACGACATAAAATTTCACGTTCCGTTTGAAGTTTGTGCATCACTGTTTTCTTAATCCAACAGGCTGCTTATTCATATACATAACCCTTCCTCTTTCCATACTTAGCACTTGATGCCCGCGCACGACGTCAAGGTCAGAAAAATGCGCTTGCTTTGACATCATTGCTTTAAAGACTTGGTTTTTCTGAACCGACGCATGCGACGTGCGAGATGCGAGGCGGGGCCTCGCACAAATCCGGACTACACTAGAGATAGTGAGTGGTTTCTATAGTTGCGAGATGCGAGGTCTGCACACTTCGCAGGCATAGAAACCACTCACTATCTCTCGTGTAGTCTGGATTTGTGCGAGGCCTCGCACGTCGCATGCGTCAGTTCAGAAAAACCAAGGCTTAACGTATTATACGATATTTCTCGCTCCGTTAAGCAAATATCATGCTGTAGCTCCTATGATAGTAAATGAATCGTGCTGTAATTTCTGTTAATTAATAGCTCAATATCTAAGGAAAGCATAGAAAAAAATTCGACATGAAAATGTGTTTTGCAAAGTGAAGAAAAAAACAATACTAGCTTCGTGAGATCTGTTCAGAGTAGACATTTACACCTTCAAAAGTTGGTAAGCGGCAAACTTTTTTTATTTTTCACGTTAGACGGGGTGCCAAAGCGAGAGAAATGTTGAGAAGGAATAGAAATTACTTTTAAAAGTGGTCGCTAGTCAAAATCTTTTCTGACTTCCTTGTTACGACGAGTTAAACAAAGTAGAGTTTTCGGTTGAGGGAGTACTAACTACTCAACCTTTTGTCTGTTGGAATCTCAACAAAAAATTCTTTCCTGAGCCTTCTTGTACTTCAGCCTGAATAATTTGTCCATCTTGAGTTGTTCTAAGTAGATGAATATCGTTCACAGTGGTGACTCTCGAACGAGATACCACCTTTCAGTACCGAATTAGGCCTACGATAAACTTCATTCGCGTCCACGTTATCCGGCTAGAGATAGCGGATCCGCTATTGAAATAACGCGAGGTGAATGGCTTTGATTGGCTCTTTCATCAATGACGTCAACATAGCGTTGGTCGTTTAGCGGACCGGGAGATTGCGAAAACTCTCTATAGTGAATGTCATACAGATATAAATTTAACCAATAACAGATTACGCGAAAGAAGTCCGCCTTACTATTAAGGGTATAAGTAGAGTTCGAATTTGAGGCCCATTTACTCTGAATTTAAGTACACACAGAATAATACATGTTTACAAAGCAGCTGGCAAGATAGTTGCAAGGGAAAAAATTAAATGTCTGCCTGTAGGACAAGCCTAAACATTACGCATTATCATGACTAGGTTTTAATATTATTCTTGGGCCTATAATAGTACATTATGCAACGAGCCTATAATGAAGGTAATTAAGAAATGAGTATGGATATTTATGAAACGAGCGCAAGCGAGTTTCATAATTTTCATACGAGCTTCTTAATTACCTTCATTATAGGCGAGTTTCATACGACTTTTTATGCTCCACCATATTTCTAACTTGATATTATTAATTTTAATTGTATCTGACCTTCAGCAATGTTCCGTATGTTGTGAGATGTGCGCAGACGTGAAAGTATTGATTTTTTCCGAGGAACAGATGTCCACATTGACCTTGCTAGGCCATAAGAACCTACAGAGATAACATTGAAATTAAATTAGACATTGAAAAACGAGATGACAAATTGAATTTATTTGAATATTATTTACAATTAACGCTAATTATTATAGTAACAGAACATAACCTTCTGCGACAGTATTGGATTTCCAGCCTCCGTGACTTTTCGCTAATTCTCTTTCGATTGCATATCCGAGAATAATCGATACTTGCGGTTTTATAACGGTAGAAAGCTGACCTGTCATTGGCTGAACAGTTGTAACCTGAGTCGTCATTGGCTGAAAGACCTGACCTTTAATGAGTAGATGTACTTTAATGACATGCATTAAAGATCTGCTACCAGGTGTATAATTACTACGTTTCGGCATGGTCGAGCATAAACAGTTATACAGGGCAATACTATTTACAAAGGTACTTTGTAATAATAATAATAATAATAATAATAATAATAATAATAATAATAATAACAATGACAATAATAAGAGTAAAAATAATATTATTATTATTAATTATACTGTGTATAGGTCCTGTATTTCTGCCATTTTTATATTTGTTATTGTTCTAATACAGGTTGAGTGAAAGAGAAGGCTTTAAGGCCTTAACTCTGCCAGTAGAAATAAATCCACTAAATAAATTTATAGTAAAAGATAAGCGAAATGATTACAAAAAAAACAAATAGGAAAGAGACGTTTATAATAAGAAAAGCCTTTCCTTTGATGGACGAAGTGTATGAAAGAACGAGGTGTAAAAGAGAAATTGACAAAAAAGTATTTATTGGTACGTAAATTACCACAGAGTACAAATTCCTTACACGCTACGTTGCATTTAGTCCCTGAAATACTGGAACAAAACACACGACTGTGTTGGGTTACTTGTGTAGTGGCAGTGATGAGGCTTCCTGTTTGCAGTACGTTCATGTAAACATATCTCCATCAAATAATTTCGTTACACAGTAAGTCTCGACAACAGGTTAATTGTGTGAAGCTGGCGGACAAAACACAGACTTCACCACGAAGCCACGTCATTGTTCGCGTCGCCATGGCAACAGAGCAGCGTGCCGCCATACCGGACCTGATGTTAATAACGTCAGAGTGAGGTTATGTCTCCAGACTCGGTTAATTCACTGAATTGTTCCCTGCATTACTACCGCTTGACAGGACTCCAGGTGAGCGGAGCGAGTCTGAAACTTTCCCGTTTGGTATGTGCAATTAGGGCTCAATTACACCTAATACAATTTGTAACCCCTATGTACAGTGGAGACAATTACACGGAATCATTTCGGCTTCACATTCGTAATCCACAGGAGATATTTACTAAGTTACATTTAAATTGCGAAATACTGTACAAGTACATGATACTGTATAATAAAAGATTACAGATTAAAATGAACGTTTCCATGTAATGACTAAGGAGCGGATTTCCATATAATTAAATATTATTTTTGCGTGTGATAAAACAGAATTAACAAAGTTAAAAATTCCGAACATGAAGTTTCAAGTTTAAAACCCGAATTTTATTTCACATAAAAACACATATTTTCACAAAAAATTATGTAAATACATATTTTCAGGAAATCTATTATAAACACATAAATCTTAGAGTTTTTTTACTTAAATAATTTTTACAAGAACTTTTAAATATTTTAAAACTAAATCAATTATATCACTCAGAAGTACGTTATCTTTTTAAGAATTCTTGGTTGCTCCGAGTTTATAAGCTCTGTATGGTGTATGGTGTATCCGTGATCCATTTTTGTAATAGTATCGCCTCAAGTTCTGAGAACTGCTAGGCAGCATATCAGTGTTATTATTAGAGAATAAATTAACATGGACAAGAAGGAGAGATCTTGCAACACATAATTAGGAATGTTTATTGTTGCTGAAGATGATTTCATTCCACGCTTTGTTTGTGAAACACAACAGATAAGAGCTCGGGTATGAACATTATTTAATTTAAACAAATCTCTCGTCTCTCGCTCATGACTATCAAGTAAGGCAATATATCTTGTTGTGATTCCCTGTTATCGGGGTTCGTCAATCGATATCCTTCAAGATATACTGAAAGATGGTTGTTTAAAAAACGATTTGGCTTTCCTATTAGCAAATCTAAGCTTTTTGTGTGACACCATGAAAAACTCGAAACATCCAAAAACCTGTTGTCTGAAACAAGGAGGTGCGTGCCGTGAAAATTAAACTAGACTTGCTACCAAGTTCAGAAGTATCTACAAGTACTAAGGGACAAATTCCAGAATGTGTTTGGGAAAAACAGTGGATATAAAAAAATGTGTAAAGTTGCTCAAGTATTGGAGGGTGTGCCTGTAGGTGAAATTGACGGTGTTTGTGTTTGTGACATTCCTCTCTTTAAATATCCACGCCTGACGTCTGTGATGTGGAAAGATCGTTTTCACAGTATAAGTCGTTCGGAGATAATCGGCATGCATTTGTGTTGGAGAATTTGGAGATGACCTTTGTTGTTTATTGCAATTTTCGGCCGACTACTAGCACTCAAGTGTGGTTGGTGAGTACCTAGTAACATTTTTTTTCCCAAGCTGAGTAACGTGTTTTTGTAATATTAAAAAATATATATATATATATATATTATTTTAGCAAATATATTCGTACTTTTTAGCACATAAAAAATAAATATATTTACATTTTTAGCACATAAAAATCCGCTCCCTAATATTGACACATACCCTCTCATGTATTACACAGATTATCAAGTGAAAATATGGTACCAGGCTGGATCGGAAAGTAACGCACAATAATTAAAAACAAACAAACAAACAAAGTTTAATAGGTAAAAAAAATTAAAAAACAACAAATGAACTCATATCTTTTAGCTACTTTTCTACATAGGCGCCAAGTTTCTCAACACATTTCTCCCATCGTGGTACCAGTTTCAATATACCCTGTTCATAGAAGTCCGTTCGGTTGGAATATAGCCATCTGCGGACAGTTGATTGCACTTCTGCATCGGTCGCAAAGCGATGACCATTAAAAAAAGACAAAATATAATCACAAGAAATCATTTAGCAAGGGAGATTTATTTCCTTGACACGCCAATGTTGGTGGAATCATAATGTTTGTCTTTTTTTTTTCTAAACATGAATACTTCCAAGTATTATTTAGTTCTCTTTCGTCTCAGGAGTTTTCTTTCATTTTTATATTCTTACATATAAATTTTTATGCTCGACCATGCCGAAATGTAGTAATTATACACATGGTAGCAGATCTTTAACGCATGCCATTAAAGTACACCTACTCATTAAAGGTCAGGTCTTTCAGCCAATGACGACTCAGGTTACAACTGTTCAGCCAATGACAGGTCAGCTTTCTACCGTTATAAAACCGCAAGTATCGATTATTCTCGGATATGCAATCGAAAGAGAATTAGCGAAAAGTCACGGAGGCTGGAAATCCAATACTGTCGCAGAAGGTTATGTTCTGTTACTATAATAATTAGCGTTAATTGTAAATAATATTCAAATAAATTCAATTTGTCATCTCGTTTTTCAATGTCTAATTTAATTTCAATGTTATCTCTGTAGGTTATTATGGCCTAGCAAGGTCAATGTGGACATCTGTTCCTCGGAAAAAATCAATACTTTCACGTCTGCGCACATCTCACAACATACGGGATATTGCTCAAAAATTAATAATATCAAGTTAGAAATATGGTCGAGCATAAAAAGTCGTATGAAACTCGCCTATAATGGTAATTAAGAAGCTCGTATGAAAATTATGAAACTCGCTTGCGCTCGTTTCATAAATATCCATACTCACTTCTTAATTACCTTCATTATAGGCTCGTTGCATAATGTACTATTGTAGATTTCTAGGCGTGACGAATACCTATAAGAATGTAATTTAGAAACCATAAATGAGAACAGCATGCAAAAAAACATTTGGAAATAAACTTTCTCTAGGAAATGAGATTTTGGTTGAAGTGATGAGTCTTCAGTTGTGGGATATTCTTCCTTTTAATGATCCAAAAATGTCCCTTTATTTGCATTATGAATGTGTATACGAATGTTTCATCGTCACTCAACATCCAGAATAGCTACATGTAAAAATCCAGCGCCCATTTAGATTTATAAGTTCATGCTATCCTCCCACACATCTCTTTGTTCTTTGTGCGCTTGCAACAGCACATTGGCACGAAGTCAACCGTCACTTGTTGCGTGCAGTAGAAGTCTCTTATCTTGCAATTATAACAAAAACAAAGCGCATGTAAATGCGTGTTTCATTAGCAAAGTTATCAAAACAAAGAATCAGCTTTCATCCATTCAAAGACGATTCTAGTGCGATTCTCCTTTGCAGAAAACATGAACAGATATGCAACAACACGATTTGAAAGCATACCAAATATTAAATATTTATTTAAAATACAACAAATGACAAAAAAGAGCTGGTATGAAGTGTTTTATGAATGGACAATTAAAAATTGAATTATTATTGAAATTTTCAAGCAGACGTACGATTCACACTATAACGAATATGAGCATTAATAATTGGAAAGTATGGACCACCTACAAAATAGCACTATTTTTGAAGAATAAAGCTGTGTTGGTCAACCTATTTCCATGATGAGGTCCCTAATTTTCTCACATTACTTTAGGGCAACCCACTTGCCTAGGGTATAAAGATAATAATATTAAATTTGGCTTATTTAAAAAACATTACAACCAACGACTTAAGATTAGGTCACAGGATATTTCTAATGAACGTAGGTGGAGAGTAATTTCTAATGTATTTTAAATTATTAATCATAAAAATAATTTAAATTATTATACATGTAAAATTATTATTATAATATTATTAATATTATTATTATTATTATTATTATTATTATCGAGACTCCCTATTAAGTAACCCTTTGCCGCAACAGAGGGTTGCTGCCCCCTATTTAGAGTCACTGGAATAATTAGTCGAAAAATATATTATTATTATTATTATTATTATTATTATTATTATTATTTGTATTACTTATTCAAGCAAACCAACAGCCATCTAACATAGGCTAAACATTAACGGTCTTATTAATAAACAGTGTAGCCAATAATTTTTATACGAGACTTGTGCAGAGTTGAGATAAAAAATGTTATTAATAAACCATGTACTGTCCATTACTCAGGAGAAGACGAGCGGAAAGAATGTGACCTTCTTGACTATCGCTGTTGATTATTATAAACATCGCTCAGATAAGCATCCCAGTAGCCAGGTTATTACTCGTGCAGGAAACATGAGTAACAATGCGTATGGAAATTAAAGCTAAGTTGAACAGAAGGAGACCTAATGTTTCCGCTTACTACTGTACAAATATTGAACGTGTTGTCATACGTTATCTGTTCACATCCATTCCTCCTCAGTCCGCTCTCGTCTTCTTCTGAGTCACCGACAGTAGGTTGTAAGCGATGGATGTGTAAAAAATATGTAACTATACATGGGAATTGCTTCGCACCAGTTATACACACGAAACCCAATGTTTAACTGTTGTATATAGAGATAAAAATGACCGCCTTTTAACAGCTGTTCGTATCGGATGTCATTTTATGATGATGGTTGCCTTGGAACCACAGAACAAAGCAAAAAACACAAAATAATTAGAATAATATTGCTGTAGCTGTACACTTTGATCAAAATATAGCGTGGTAATCGATCAGGTCCAGTTGTACTATCGATACTTACGCGGCACACTGGCACACATTGTCAGTTATTCTGTCATTCATTGAACGTGTTCCGCACAAGGGCAGGTCTTTCACTGCAAACCCAGCGTTCTCCAGTCTTTTCTATTTTGTCTTGCTCTTTGTCTCCGCATATGATCCATTTATCTGATATCTTCTTCTGTCCCGAACTTTTCTCCCGTTTACCATTTCTTGCAGTGCATCCTTCAGCACGCAGTTTCTTCTCAACCAGTGATCCAGGCAATTCCTTTTCCTCTTTCTGGTGAGTTTCAGCATCATTCTTTCTTAATCCACTTTTTCAAACACAGCTTCGTTTCTTATTCTGTCAATCCATTTCACACGCTCCATCTTTCTCCATATCCACATTTCAAATGCTTCTATTCGCTTCTCTTCACTTCGTTGTAATGTCCATGTTTCTGCCCCATACATTGCTACACTCCACACAAAGCACTTCACTAGTCTCTTCCTTAGTTCTTTCTCCAGAGGTCCGCAGAAGATGCTCCTTTTCCTATTAAAAGCTTCCTTTGCCATTGCTAATCTCCTTTTGACTTCTTGGTAGTAGCTCATGTTACTGCTTACAGTATATCCCAAGTATTTGAAGCTGTCCACTTGCTCTACTGCCTCATTTATAATTCGCAAGTTTACCTTCTTTACTTTTCTTCCTATAATTATGGTCTTCGTCTTGTTTGCATTTATCTTCATCCCATTCTGCTCACAGCTGTCATTTAGCTCCAGTGGCATATCCCTTATTATCATCTCCTCTTCTGCTAACAACGTCATATCATCAGCAAATCTTACACACTTTATTCTTCTTCCTCCTACTATCACTCCTTCCACGTTCTGAAACACTATCAAAACATTTGGAATCCATGACATCATTCCAAAAATAATGACTTCTAGCATTAAAGGGTCAGTGGCGATTCTGAAAAATAATTTATACGGGATATCATAACCCCCCCCTTTCCATCCGTTAGTGTGTCACTGTTACAATGTATGTATAAATGTATTATTTCTTAAATTTAAGCTCCTAGTTCACATTTCAATTTGACTCCTATATTTTACTGTAGGTTAATCGTTATTATTCTTATATGTGTGTTATTCTATCTTTTTGGCAACCCAGGATGCCTGGGCAGACTATTTCTTGGAAATAAATTATATATATTTCATATATTATTATTATTATTATTATTATTATTATTATTATTATTATTATTATTATTATTATTTGGATTCGGAATACTGTTATATTGATCGTGAAGAAGAAAATCTTTCAGTTCACTTGTGACCAAAATTATAGGCCTAAAGATGCAGTTTCATTCAGCCCCTCTGAAATCAAAGCATTTGCATCAATTTAGACAGAGGAGGAAACGAAAATATCGATAACGAAAATGCGCATGAAATGGGCCATTCATAGCATAATGCTTTCAAGCTCAAATGCAAGTGATACGAGAATTTTTGTGAAGCTTTCTTGTTCTACACCACATCGTCCATTGATCAATTTGTTTCAACGCAGAGAGAAATAGGCCTATCTAGAGTATCTTTTCCTTACCTGTCAACATCTCTCTTCATTTAAATGAACAGTCTATTGAATACGCTGGTAAATTGTGTACACGAAGCGTATTAAGTGCGAAATTGAATTGCTCTGATTTCAATCCACACTAGGTATTATGTGCCTTGTAGCGGATAAACCTTTCACGATTTCATAAGCTCCACTGTGGTATCAAGCAGAATTGCATAAATGGTTTGATGCAATAAAGAAGAAGCTGGCGTTACGGATCTCCAGTCCAGTTAAGATCCTGCATGATACAGGCTCGACGCGAAATCCAGGGCTCACAGACTTCATTTCTGTGTCTCTTGTTACGTTGGAACTCGTGCTAATCGATGTATACCCAGCGGTTAAAGTGTGGAGAGTAATGGCACAGTCGTGACTTCAGACCCGCTTGGAGCATGAATATTTCGTCGGTTTACAAGCAAAACACATTAATACGACAAATAATTTAATGTTGTTCCATCACTGACTTAACATATCATTAGACAGTGGATGCGGGATGAGTTATCGTTGAATGTAAGTGCACATTTGCTATATGTTACATTTTTTTTTTTCATTCAGATCATTGGCTCAACAGGTTTTAAACGTAAACAGACGACGTCAACATGCTACTGTATCTCCGTACAGTCAGAAGGAAAAGAAAAATAACGTACTGTAGTAGTGTAGCACATACCTTGCAAGTTCAGTCCTCGTCATCATTGATGCAATTGAGGCATTGACATGGGAAAGGTCGTAACTGCCAAAAATTCTAATTTTTAGGTTTTTCATTGAGAAGGTAGCAAATAGCCATGCCAATGGCACAGAGAAGGTAGTATGTCCGTATGTAATGAAACGAAGTTGGAAACGTAGTCACTATATGTTGTAAGTTGTATATGCACAGCTGTTGGCGAGGAGAAGGTAGTAACTCCTTTTACAACATCAGAGTGTGTCTAGAGAAATATGGGCTGATAACTGTGCAGGGAAGAATAAGAATCGGATGATTCTAATGGTCCTTATTTACATTATTGCCAAGAAACATTTTGATTCAGTGGACTTGAAATTCCTGGTTTCAGAACATTCCTAGATGCCATGTGATAGGGAATTTGGCATCATAGAGAAAAGAAAAAAAAGATGCAAGACCATGGTTTCAGAAGAGGTAAGGCCTAATAATGTAATAATGATGAAGGATGAGGATTTCTTCTACTTTTCTGCAGAATGTGACAAGTTTTTGAATACAACTCCTATCAAAATCAGCACCCTCAACTGGATTAGACTCTCAAGAGCTGATTTTCCTCTAATAAAAACAAGAAAGTCATTTAATGACCTTGAAATGTGGACAAAGCACAGGATTTTTAAGAAAGGACAGTCATTAACGTCAATCACTAACTTGCAGTGCTTGCAACGCCTTGAAGACCAGTCGTCCCTGATGCCAAAAAGAGAGACTTGTTATCTATGTTAGACTTCCTCGATGAAAAGTATCATGCATTTTACCGAAAAATGTATGCATAATGTTAAATAACGTTAATTCTCAGTTTGGCTAAGGAGTGATTTCAATGTTGTATTTTCATAAAATAGGATTTCACAGATAAATCTGTGCCAGATTTTTCAAATTTCATATGTAACACAAACATGTGTATGTCTTTCATTTAAAGCAGTTTCTGTAATAATGTAACTGAGAAAGTGTTCATAAATTTGTTTTTTGCTTCCCCTGAAAAATTTTGTTTTTGGCAGTTACTCCCTTTCCCATGTCAGCGCCTCAATTATCAGCGTTGCAGTAAACGACGATATATTCTCGTAAGTTGTCAAAGCTGAATCGTCTTCGCCTATCGCTTAAAGAGTTTTTGTATCGAGAGAATTTCTGAAGAAAAACTCTAAAATGGGGATCACTCAATTTCTTTAGAGGAATATTTACACTGAGCATCATTTTGCACGTGTCGTTTAGACCCGCACAACTAGATGATGATGATGATGATGATGATGGTTCCTCAGATTTCATTTCAACGCATTTCCTGTGCGATGTACTGTTGCAATGTTTCTCTATAGCCTTAGTTGTTCTGGTTTTTATTTCAATTTTACATACATTACACACGATATTGATATTGTCTTCGTTAATACATAAAATGTCATTCTCATACTACTTCTAAATTGCATTTCGTATCTCTAAGCGAATTTAAAGTTTTGACTTCGACATTATGAATGGATCAGCACTACACTACTCAAATACTTGAGCAGGATAACACAACTGCACATATTGCGTTGCAATGTGGACCGGGGTTCCTTCGTTATGTACGCTGCTGTACTCGCCAGGTACACAGAAGACGAACGACGCGGCACGTGCCATATACTCCGATACGAAACAACTTCACTTTTCCTTAAGGGTATATGTACGTGAACGACCACAAATATTATCAGAAAATGCAGGTTCTGAATTTCTAAAATTGTATAAGAAAATGAACTCACAATTGGACAAAAATTACAAGGTACCACAACAAGACTTATTAGAACTTAAATATCTGATAAAAGTATAAAAATTGTTACTAATAATATATTAAAAAAAACAGTTTTATCAGAGTATGAAAGGAAAAACAAAAAACTCTGAAGTTACATCATTGGTAACCATAACATTGTTATGGTCTCCCTGACATCTTTAATATTTTTCCTGCATGTAATAAACACTTATTTCTGAAAAGTAGACTACTCTCAGACATGTAGAGTTGTTTATTTTAATACAATTAATTTTTTATTTATCCTATATAAAATATATTAAAATTTACATAACTTTTGTGACCTAATTTTTCTATTTTCAAAGAAATGGGCATTATTTTAATCTACCTTTTGCATAAATTCATGTTAAATCAGTGTTCAAAATTTCAGAATTCTATCTCTGAAGGTTGTGGAGTTATGAAGTAATATGTGTGAAAATTTTCAAATTTTGGAAAATGTAATTTAAAGTTAAAAGTGAATTCTTAAAAATATTATTAGTAACCTTTTTTATACTTTTATCAGATATTTAAATTCTGATAAGTCTTGTTGTGGTACCCTTTAATTTTTGTCCAATTGTGAGTTCATTTCCTTATACATTTTTAGAAATTTAGAGCATGCATTTTGTGATAATAAATGTGGTCGTTCACGTACATATAACCTTAAGTAATCCTTCTTCCACTGTCTACATATCATATATAAGGTATAAAACCTTTATATTACATATTTATTTAATTATTGGTATTAATGTTTTCGTACTACATGCGACATCATCAGATACCATAATTGCATTCATAATAACCTCTGTTTCATATGTACCCTTGATACCAAAAGTTAAAAGCTTAAACTAATGTACATCTATACTAATAATAAATCTGTAGCCGAAATTTTTCTGGTAATTTTCGATTTTTAAAAAATAATTGGTCCTAACATATTATATAATTAACCACCCTGAAATCGAAAATCGCATTTTTGAAATTTTTGTTTGTTTTTCTGTCTGTATGTTTGATACCTTTTCACGCGATAATGGCTGAACCGATTTATATGAAAATTCGAATATAAATTAAGTTCGTTGTAACTTAGATTTTAGGCTATATGGCATTCAAAATACTTGATTTAAAAGGGGGGTTATAAGGGGGCCTGAATTAAATAAATCGAAATATCTCGCTTATTATTGATTTTTGTGAAAAATGTTACATAACAAAAGTTTCTTTAAAAATGATTTCCGATAAGTGTTATTCTTTACAAAAGTTTGATAGGACTGATATTTAATGAGATAAATGAGTTTTTAAATTAAAATAACGCCATCTAAGGCGGTGCAATGAATTAAGAACAAATGACTTCGTCTATAAGGGGCCTTGGACAACAACAATCGAAACAGGGGCCTTGGACATCAACAATCGAAAGCTATTAAACATAGCCTACAGATAATGTTTCTGTGTTTGTATGAAGTAATATCAGAAGCTAAATTAACCGATTTGTATAATTAATTATTATTTCACCATTGGAAAGTGTAGTTTCTCAGGATGGACATAATGCTATAATGTTATTACAGTAACGTGTGAGTAAATCGAGGACAGGTAAGATTAAAATAGCTTCTTATGCACAGAAAATTTGATAGGCTATTTTGTACATTCGTTTTCTGTATTTCTTAAAATAATATTTATGTACACTCATTTTAATTTCAGAGAATTAACGAACAACGAGAGTGTATTGATTTAGTATGCAGTAATAGTACGTTAGCTTAGCAATCCATTATTTTATAATTCAGATTTTAACTATGCTCAATTGAATCGTGTTAAAATACATAAAATATATATGCAATAAATACAATACAAAAAAATTGGGTAATGAGCGAAGCAGATTATCTTGCGCTGTTGTAAAAGTTGTTCCCTGGATCAAACGTCCTATATTAATTATGTAATTACTTTATATTTATTTCTAACAGGTGCAGCGAAGCGCAAGGGGTACGGCTAGTAAATAGATATAAAATTACGAGTCTTCATGATTTAAAACAAAATTAAAATTTTGCTAATATGCTGAGGACTGGTCAAATTAAAAACTTTAACAACTTCATAAACGCCAAAATCCGCGCTGGAGTAGGAAGAATATGCTGTTAGAATTGAGGGCGTGTTTCTTCTATACACCCGCTGGCACTTGATGTCGCCTTGACTGGGCTCTTGGGAAGATAGGCGATTCCGGGACTTTTCTGAAGTTTATTGCTGTCATATTACTGCCCGGTCTGTTTATTGATTTCTTCTGCAGGCCGACCCCGCCACGCTGTACGTACGACGGTCGCCCCACGCACGCTAGGCCAACAGCCCGCCGTGCTAGGTTTCAGAATTTCCTCAAATTATGTATGAAACCATACAATTTAATTACATCATTAACTAGCAGCAATCAGGGTTAATTAACGACAGTAATTACGAATTTTGTATATCGATTATTTATTAATAGTACTCCTCTGTGGCTATAGTGGTGCCGTTCATGGCTATAAATCCAGCTGACCCGTATTCGACCCCCGGTAGGAAGGTACAGAATCATTCTGTAGGGAATGGATGTGTAATTTCAATTGTGTTGTCTTAACAGCCTTGCGCCATGTTAACCAAATGACCGAAGATGTCTCGCGTTCACACTTTGCCACGTGTTACCACGATAGAAAGAAACAAAATGCTTATTTTTTAAGAAGATGAATTATTAGGCCTATATTATATCAGTCATTGTTGGTTAATTTTTGGTGTATTTACAAATTTATCCGGGGCTCACAAGTTCAAAGCTAAGCTAAGACCACAGTCTAGTATATACAGTCACGAAGCTCAATACGTAGTAAATATGCATCCTTAGATAGTTGCTAACCACTAGGATCGCTAATATCGCCTCATTACAGACAATGCGAAATAGTACCGGCACAGTCTATTGTTCCTAGCACCCTCACAACTCAAGCTGTATATACTTGATTGTGCTAAGACTATACTTACTTTCTTACTTACTTACTTACTCGCTTTTAAGGAACCCGGAGGTTCATTGCCGCCCTCACATAAGCCCGCCATTGGTCCCTATCCTGAGCAACATTAATCCAGTCTCTACCATCATATCCCACCTCCCTCAAATCCATTTTAATATTATCTTCCCATCTACGTCTCGGCCTCCCCAAAGGTCTTTTTCCCTCCGGCCTCTCAACTAACACCCTATATGCATTTCTGGATTCACCCATACGTGCTACATGTCCTGCCCATCTCAAACGTCTGGATTTAATGTTCCTAATTATGTCAGGTGAAGAATACAATGCGTGCAGTTCTATGTTGTGTAACTTTCTCCATTCTCCTGTAACTTCATCCCTCTTAGCCCCAAATATTTTCCTGAGAACCTTATTCTCAAACACCCTTAATCTCTGTTCCTCTCTCAAAGTGAGAGTCCAAGTTTCACAGCCATACAGAACAACTGGTTATATAACTGTTTTATAAATTGTAACTTTCAGATTTTTTGACAGCAGACTACATGACAAAAGCTTCTCAACTAAATAATAACAGGCATTTCCCATATTTATTCTGCGTTTAATTTCCTCCCGAGTGTCATTTACATTTGTTACTTTTTCTCCAAGATATTTAAATTTTTTCACCTCTTCGAAGGATAAATCTCCAATTTTTATATTTCCATTTCGTACAATATTCTGGTCACGAGACATAAGCTAAGCTAAGACTATGAATTTATAAATGCATTAAATACTGTGTATAGTTTGTTAGGGAAATAATTGGCACTGTTGTTGTTGTTTAATCAATTGTCCGAAGACAGGTCTGGACCAGAGATAGGCAAAACCTCATTCAGGCCTGCCCATGAGTGTTTACCTTCGTGAGTGGGTATACGCACGGTAAAGCTCGCCTGCCGTCAACCTTTCCTCACAAGCAGGCAGTCAGTGTGGTTGCACGTGACTCCCAAACAGTCCTAATAGTGACCCGAAAGGACTGCTTTGTTCCCCCGACCTGCTCCAGATTGTGCTGCTTTCAGGTGCATGATAAATATCAACCAAGTCTCATCCAAACCCGACAGGAAGAATACATAGACAAACTATTGAAAACTTAATTTATTGTCTTCTGAAACGTAATAAATACACAGAAAACCATTTCTCGTCAGCATAATATCCATTGAATGTCAACAGTTATTATAAATTACTTACACTTTCCTTTTCATAATAGTAATATAAGTGTAATGCAAACTCTTCAAACTTTAAGCTTCATAAATAAAAATAAATGTATCCCTCAGAAGTTAAACAGCAAATCAATATTCCGAAGAACGAGAAACTTTGTTAAATTTTACAGGTCTTCATGAGGCTTTTAATTGTTGATAAGAAAAAGTTAAATTGGAATTCCGCAAAGTTATTTTTGTGACATTAAGGAACAATTTTCTCAGGATCTGTAAGGCCATAAGCCGTAGAGCCATGAAATTTGTACAGCATGTTTGTGCATCATCTGACAATCTTTTGTCATTTTTTGAAGCTCTTGAACCCATAATAGTCAAAACTCAATTTTGATTTCGCGTAAAAATGTTGGAAAAATTTGTCTGTTGGAGAAAAATTCATAAAAAAATACACTTCGTTTTTAAAGGAGTAAAAAATTATAATATATAAAGAAAGGTTGTAAAATATAATGCACAAAATTTGGTTAATATATCGAAATAGTTTCTGAACAACATACTCTTTAATGTAGAGCGTACAGTTTAGTTTTAAAAAGTGATATACTGCTCTGTCGATTTAGTAGAATGCGTTCGAGTCTAGAGGAAGCAGAAATTCAGTATATCGCGGTCTGTTGTTGTGACGAGAATGCAAACCCCGCATACCGGTAAGCCATTATGTCACAAACACGTTCACGCCAGAGTATTTCTGACAAAGGAAATATTATTTAATGCATTGAAAACGGCGCAAATGTTAAGGATGTTGCTGGAGAATTTAAGGTAACATTTATTCATTTAGTTATTTACTTAGTATTTTTATTTATTTATTTATTTATTTATTTATTTAATACTTGTTTACTTAATTACTTTATCTGTTTTATTTTAATAATTAAATTAATTAGTTTATAATTTATCCGAACAGAATTGAATATCACCGCCATTACGGATACTATAGAATCTTACCGCAACAACTGGTATGAACATGTATTAAGAATATTATGAAAGAGTGATGGAAAGGAGAAAAATTCTCTCCGGCGCCGGGATTTGAACCCGGGTTTTCAGCTCTACGTGCTGATGCTTTATCCACTAAGCCACGCCGGATACAACCCCGACGCCGGTTAGAATCGTCTCAGATTAAGCTCCATCTCTTGGGTTCCCTCTAGTGGCCGCCCTCTGCACTACGTCATAGATGTCTATGAACGCAGGACCGAAGTCCATACATGTGTTGAGGTGCACTCGAATGAGTGACTGATTATAATATGATATGTTGTTTATATTAACGTTGTATCATATTTACTTTTTATAATGAATTACTAACTATTAAATACCCAATCCCGTAAGATCGATTATTTTACTGTCCGTAATATTCCTTGATTTTCATGCTCTACTTAAACATGATGCTTGTCGATTGCAGGGGACTTGCTCCGCGTGTTATAGCTAAGTAGGTAGACATTGGCTTTCTCCAACATCGACGGAGCAGTGTATTGATTCCATAATAAATTTTCAAAATAATTTGATTAATTATATATTTTTAAATAAACTATACATTCTACGTTACAGATTTTAGAGTATATTATTTACTTGGGAGAACTATACATCCACGCAAAGTTTCATTAAAATATATTACATAATTTTGACTTTTCATGTGAACGCTAACTGACTGGACAAAATAATTCACAAATTTTCACAGTTATACAATTAACTTGGTATTAGGTTTACAAAAAGAAAATACTGTTTTGTCATGTACAGATAGTGCACATTAAGCATGTAGGGTGCTATTCATAGACATTTCGCTAGCCCGGGCTACGAGCGTGCTAAACAGGATTCATATCATATTGTTAACACTGGTTTATGAATACGAAAAACGTTAGTTCGCTGATCATCCACCGAAAGCCCGCGCTAAGAATGTCTATGAATACGGCCCGTAATGTTTATTTCTAAAGCACATATATAGATTCTGAAAACAAATACAGAAATACTGTAAAACATATACTACCGAAAGGTCTACTACAGGTATGCTCAATCTCTGACTCGCGATTACGTTCTGTAATCACAACCTTCGAATGTAGAGCGTGCTGTTCCTGGTTCGAAGCTCGACGGATGGCTGCAAAGGCAGTTCAAGTATGTACTTAGTAACCGCACGAACAGTGCGGGACAATGACACAGTCAAAACCTTCTGTAAGCAAACGATCATTCCGTACAGTGTGGGAGGAAGACTATTTTTGTTGTACATTCGGTGAAAACGGAAAATGATGACTATATTGTAAGGTACTGTCAGGAATACTGCTGAGCAACATAAAACTACATTATAGGCTCTGCTACCCAGAACATGCCGAAGTGACAGAGAAGCTGTTTTCTGTAATATAGCCTATTTTCATATACCAACATTATTATTATTATTATTATTATTATTATTATTATTATTATTATTATTATTCTAGACGTCAAAATCTTGATTATCAATTTCTTTGCAAAGTTATCAATGGTGATATTGATTGTGAGTCTATCATAAACAATATCAGCCTTCGTATTCTACAAAACGTTTAAGATTTAAAAAAAAAGTTTATAGCAGAAATTCTAAATCACTTTCTCCAGTCTGTAGATGCATAAAATTTGCCAATTTGCATGGGCACAATTTAGATCCTTTTAAAGTATAGTTTCGTTTTGATTATTAGTATTTACTGTTCTTGTTATCAATTTTATTTATGTATGTTTTTGTTTATTTAAGATATTATTTATTTGTTTTTGCACCTTTGTATCTTCTGTTTGTATATTGTGCTGAACTATAATTGGCCTCTGGCTGTTGTTCAGCACACAAATATTAATAATAAATAAATAAATAAATTATTATCACTGCCCGTGTCTCACGTCCTGAACCGAGAGCTCCCTAGTGCTTATAACCACGCCTCTTAGGTCTGCTCGGACCGGCACGGTAGCTACAGAGTGCGGCACGGCAGCATATTACATGTGTTGAAAACATTATCTTATGTCAGTGCAGTGGTTTTTACTCTTTATAATACTGGATACTCTAATCGTGGTTAGCACTATTGCTATTATCTCTGATGGCGAATTCCGAAAATGTATTTACATACTAGGCCACTCTTCGTTCAGTCTGGACAACTGCTGAATTACCATAGAGCAGTATTTCTCAAAGTATGTTCCGAGGTTCCGTGATCCCTATATGATTTCAAATTTTATTCCATACTTTTATTTACTTGGTTATTTAACAACATTGTATTAACTACTACGTTATTTTGCATCGATGGGATTGACGATAGCGAAATGGTATTTGGCGAGATGAAGTCAGGGATTCGCCAAACATTACATGACATTCGCCTTACGGTTGGGGAAAACCTCGGGAAGAAATCCAACTAGGTAATCAGCCTAGCGGGAATCGAACCCGTGCCCAAGCGCAACCCTGGATCGATAGGCAAGCGCCTTAGCCAACTGAGCTGCTCCGGTGGCTATTTTATACTTATCGTTAGTGGTTACCACAAAAATATATAAATATTACGAAAATATGAATCCATAATATCATGAAACCACCGATAATGATGATGATGATGATAATAATAATAATAATAATAATAATAATAATAATAATATTCCAATAATATGCCTAATGACAATATGTTTGATGAACATATAAAACGAAAAATACCCATAATACTTATGACTTTCATCACTGGATTCTCTGCATAAGCCCTCTTGACTAAAACAAAATACCGAAAAGACATAATGCATAAGTACAGTAGAAATGAGACCACAACTTTCCGCCATAAAACCAGATTGCAGGCTTAAAAAGCAAATATATTCGTCCCACTGAACAATTATTGAGATACTAGCTTTCACTTGTCTGTTATTTATTAATTACTAATAAAATATTACAAGGATTCCGCAGTTACACTTTAGATTAAAAGGGGTTTCGCGGTGGAAAAAGTTTGAGAAACACTGCCATAGAGGAAAGAGTTTACTGATGTGTACACGTGATAACCGTAATCGCGATTAGGTCGATAATCTCAAACAGAGACTGTAGTCTACCACTGGTATCAGTGTTTAGTTACAGGAATTGATGAGAAGGACATAATTTGTCTTGTGAGGGGACAGCCTATACATTCGCTTGTCCATGGCTGATCTTGCTCCATAGCTGACGAAAGCAATCCTGAGAAGGTCGATGTGTTGAACATAGGGTAGTAGGCACATGCGGTACCTAGGACAGCCCACTTTCCCCCTCTGCATCTCGCCCCGCAAAGAAACAGCTCAGGAAGTGAGGCACGGGCAGTATTATTATTATTATTATTATTATTATTATTATTATTATTATTATTATTGTGGTGATATTATTCCAGCAGAAATAGATATTTTGATAAAATAATTTTTCAGGGGTGCAACGTGCACTACAGCTTCAAGAATTGAAAGCGCTTCATGAAAGGCCAAACATTGAAGAGAGTCGGACAATTCAGAGTCTATGTTTTGGAGCAAGTTAGCCTATGTAGTGTGTTGGGAATTAGCTAAGGCACTAAAACCCTTCACGGATGGTGAACTTGCAAAGAGATCTATGGTGCCTGAACAAAATATAGTTAATTATGTCTCTGTACAGTTCAAATGTGAATTCACAGAACATAGATTTAGTGATTTTAGACGTATGGAAAGTGACCTTAGTATTTGTGTTAATCTTTTCATAAATTTAGTACAATCCGTGACTGTGCAGTTCCAGGACGAGTTAATTGATTTATTAAGTAACGTAGAATTGAGAACTAAATGCAGAGAATATGACTTGACAAGCATAGAATTATTTAAAAAATGAACAAAACTAAATATTACAAGATGAGCTTATTCGTTGCCACTATGTTAGCTACCTTCGCCTCGACATATGTGTGCGAACAATTATTTTCGAGAATGAAAGTTACTAAATCCAAACATAGGTCCCGATTAACAGATGAGCATCTTTAGCGCATTGCAGTAAATTCGTTGGAAATAGATTCCCTATTACTTGCAGAAAAGAATCCAGATGTTGAATAGACCTCAAAGTAGGCTATATGGTGGAATATGAAAATGATATTATCTATGATATTATATCATGACTATATTAAATATAATAAATAATGTAATAACTGAATATTACAGTGTATACTCTTTCCTTTTTCAAATTCAGTTTATTATCCGTATTTGTAAGAGTGTAAGAACTATGCTACAGGCGGTGCTGCAATGTAGTTGCGGAGCCCAGTCCGTACACTGTGTGTGTTAAGCAGGACAACATCATCCGTGTAATCGGGGCTTTTACAATTTTGAGCATACCTGGTCCACTACCTGCCCCCATAAAAAGTAAATAATCTTGTATGTAATTTATTTTATTCCATAATAAATATTTTATACATTGTTACGTAATTACTGAAAACATGCAACACTTTCGTTCTATCACTTGCCACGCCCGAAGTACAAGAGTTAGATCTATGATACACATATGGCTATTGAAATACGCAAGTAAACACAAACTTTTCAACTATGTATTCAAAGTAAGCTTACAATACATGTTATGTACCAAGTAAGCTGGAAAGAAAGTCAAACTGCCACATGTCAGCGTCGAATTCACGACCTGTCGGACTTGGACTACCATCGCGCGCACAATGGGCTAAACCGTGCCTTAGTGTACGAGCTCGCCCCAGGATAAATCCAAGCTAAGCTCACAACCGCATATGATACAACTGATGCGTGGCATCTACATTATACAGCTCAGTGTAACGCATGCGCAGTAGGTACCAACCACTTCAAACATGAAGGTCGCTATCGATCAAGATACAGAAAGCGCTGTGTACAGTCTTAGTAAAAAGCTTAGTCGCACAAATACTTTATAAATCCCAGGAAAGAAGCAGTGCGCATGATCAGAGGACGAGAGACCTGGTTCACAAGAGAACGACTACTTGAGGTAATAAAATTAGTTTTGTTTTGTTGTATATCTGATCATGCGCACTGCCTCCTTTCTGGGATTTTAAAGTATCTGTGCAATATAACTTTTTTCTAGGACTGTACATTAGCCTACTCATTTCGATTGTAATGATTTGGCATCATATATTAATA
Source organism: Periplaneta americana (assembly GCF_040183065.1). Lineage (NCBI taxonomy): Eukaryota > Metazoa > Arthropoda > Insecta > Blattodea > Blattidae > Periplaneta > Periplaneta americana. The sequence continues at coordinate 134,033,533 of NC_091129.1, forward strand.
ATTTGTATAACAATTGAATGCTGAATTAAATATTAGCCTACACACGTCTCAAAGAAGACCAATCAATCAATCAACAAAGCAATCAATCAGTCAATCAATCCACCATTAAATAAATAAATAAAAAATGAAAAAATAAACAAATAAAAATATATAAATAAGTGGATAAATTAGTGAATAAATAAATGAATACACGAATGAATGAATAAATAAGTAGATATAGAGTTGAGACTGAGCGAAATACGAACTTTAATTTAATTAGCTAAAGAAATAAATTTATTGATTTAAAACTTCAATTTCAAAATGTAAAAATAAATAAGAGGAATAATACTCGTATATAACATTTAGTGTTTTTATTTCAGATTGAGATTCTAACTGATATGTACATCTACTATCTGGCAGTAATCTCACTTGACGATATATGTCAGAGGAAGAACAATTGTTTGTATACATCTGACGTCTGATTAGTGTAACATGTAACTAATCGGCGATGTATGCAATGGAAGAGAAAAGGAACTGACCACCCTACTCATTATCTCCTGGCCTAGTTGCCTCATAAGTGATGTCTTATTGGAATTACTTGTGAGGTACAAACCTGTCTTCGGACAATTCACTAAACAACAACAACAAACATCTGCAGTTTCAATTTATTTATTTATTTATGTATTTATTTATTTATTTATTCACTTCTTCACTCACTCACTCAGTTACTTAAGAAAATTGAAGTAGGTACTGATATTTCGCTCAATCATAATTCCCTTACCCAAATATTATTTTGCGTATTCTTCCTTAAGACATATTTAATACTTTACTTACTTACTTACTTACAAATGGCTTTTAAGGAACCCGAAGGTTCATTGCAGCCCTCACATGAGCCCGCCATCGGTCCCTATCCTGTGCAAGATTAATCCAGTCTCTATCATCATATCCCACCTCCCTCAAATCCATTTTAATATTATCCTCCCATCTACGTCTCGGCCTCCCTAAAGATCTTTTTCCCTCCGGTCTCCCAAATAACACTCTATATGCATTTCTGGATTCGCCCATACGTGCTACATGCCCTGTCCATCTCAAACGTCTGGATTTAATGTTCCTAATTATGTCAGGTGAAGAATACAATGCGTGCAGTTCTGCGTTGTGTAACTTCCTCCATTCTCCTGTAACTTCATCCCGCTTAGCCCCAAATATTTTCCTAAGCACCTTATTCTCATACACCCTTAACCTATGTTCCTCTTTCAGAGTGAGAGTCCAAGTTTCACAACCATACAGAACAACCGGTAATATAACTGTCTTATAAATTCTAACTTTCAGATTTTTGGACAGCAGACTGGATGATAAGAGCTTCTCAACCGAATAATAACACGCATTTCCCATATTTATTCTGCGTTTAATTTCCTCCCGAGTGTCATTTATATTTGTTACTGTTGCTCCAAGATATTTGAATTTTTCCACCTCTTCGAAGGATAAATCTCCAATTTTTATATTTCCATTTCGTACAATATTCTGGTCACGAGACATAATCATATACTTTGTCTTTTCGGGATTTACTTCCAAACCGATCGCTCTACTTGCTTCAAGTAAAATTTCCGTGTTTTCCCTAATCGTTTGTGTATTTTCTCCTAACATATTCACGTCATCCGCATAGACAAGAAGCTGATGTAACCCGTTCAATTCCAAACCCTGCCTGTTATCCTGAACTTTCCTAATGGCATATTCTAAAGCGAAGTTAAAAAAAAAAAATTCTATCCATCCCTCCATGTATCCATCACTCACTCATCAATCAATCATTCAATCAGCCCATCATTAAATAAATACATAAATCTTATTCAGTTTTGTGTGTAAAATTGTAATATACTTTGTAAATTTGTAGTGTTTTCTGTAACGCAGTTTCACTCCTGGTTGAGTGTTACAGAAGGCCGTATGGCTTAACTCTGGCAGGTTAAATAAATTATTATTATATTATTATTATTATTATTATTTTTATTATTGTTAAAGAAAAAATGAAAAACATTGAAATAAAAATATATAAATAATAGATAAATAAATTAGTAACCAAAATACATGAATAAATAAATAAATAAACTAAATATATATACAAAATAAATATATAAATAAGTAAATAAATAAGCCCAAATAAATCGATTAATCTATCCACCCATCTATGATCCATCCATTCATCCATCCACTCCATTCAATCCAATCCAATGCATCCATCTACAAATTTATATGTAGGTCTATATGTTGTAATTAAAAAAATTAATATTCCCTTCATGTCACTTCTTAGATAAACAGACGCTAGTTCGGCGCCCTTCCACTTCACAGCGCGCAGACCTAGTTAGTGAGAACGAGAGAGGTTATTTATGACATCGGAGAGAAATCAGTTAAAAATCATTGCTCTCTGCAGTCGTATGTACATTCATCCGGGTCCACTATGTTGTAGCTAATAAGTATTCAGTTGTAGAATGAAACCTCACAATATCAATGACACTTTTGTATCACTCCGCCCCTAAGTCGTGATTGGGTGGTTCCCTAGCTCATTATTCTGTTAGCTGTTCTTGTCTGGCGTTACCGTATTGCCTCTATATTTGTTTTGTCGATAACAATGAAATTAATTTGTTTGGAGCACAGCCTTCCTCAATTATAACCCATGTACCACGTTTGGCAAGGTTCCAGGTAATCATGTCGTTTGTGGTCTGAGTCCGAGGGATCTTGTGCAATTATTTTCTTCGCCTGAATTCAGTAACGGTATATATATTGTTGTTAACTTGCAGAATACACACAATGTCTTTATTATTTTATTTTGTTCTTTAAATCGCGATGTTTTCAACAACGAAGTTCACTAGCGTCGGACAGAGGAGTATTTGGCAGGTTTCTTTTCTCTCTCTCTCTATAAGGGCGGGAGGGGAACATCCATGCACCACGACCTGAGGTCTATTGTGCGCCTCTGGGATGAGTTGCATGCCTACCGACCCCACCTACGCCGAACCGATTTAACTGCTAACACCCTGACGACGAGTCCCGCCATCCTTCCAAACCCATGTACCATTCCACGCCAATAGTCCCCCCCCCACATTTCTCCCCTCAACGGTCTGAGTTGTAAGCCCTCTCTCTGGTGTCCACGCCTGTGGAGTAACGGTTAGCACGTCTAGCCGAGAAACCAGGTGGCCCGGGTCCGATTCCCGGTTGGGACAAGTTACCTGGTTGAGGTTTTTTCCGGGGTTTTCCCTCAATCCAATATGAGCAAATGCTGGGTAACTTACGGTGTTAGACCCCGGACTCATTTCACCTGCATTATCACCTTCATCTCATTCAGACGCTAAATAACCAAAGCTGTTCATAAAGCGTCGTAAAATAACCTACTCTCTCTGGTCTCCTCAACGGTCTGAGGTGTAAGCCCCTCACCCGTTAGGAAGGGAGTGGGTTTCACTGCTGGCCATCAACTACCATAGCTTGACATATCCACGGAGGCCGGCCGAGAGAGTCAGATCTGATCTATTCAATACGCTTATTTCCTGTGTTTCTACCGGTGTCCGTTAATTGATTTATATTGTTACATAAAATAATTACATAATTATAATAGGACGTTTGATAGAAGGATAAATCGTTTATTATGTTACTTAATTTAAATTGTATTAAAAAATTAAAATGCGATCATTTTGATCCAGAGACCACTCATTTGGTCAAAAAAATTATTTTAGGAAATACAGCAAACGAATGCCTATCAAGTTTTCTGTGCATAAGAAGCTATTTTAAACTTACCTGTCCTCGATTCAATCAGAAGTTACTGTAATAACATTATAGCATTATGTCCATCTAGAGAAACTACACTTTCCAATGATGAATTAATAATTAATTATACAAATCGGTTAATTTAGCTTCCGATATTACTTCATACAAACACAGAAACATTCTCTGTAGGCTACCGTATGTTTCATAGCTTTCGATTGTTGTTGTCCAAGGCCCCTTATAGACGAAGTCATTTGTTTTTTATTTCATTACACCACCTTAGATGGCGTTGTTATTGTAATTTTGAAACTCGTTTATCTCATTAAATATCAGGCTTATCAAAATTTTGCGTGGAATAAAGCTTATCGGAAATCATTTTTAAAGAAACTTTTGTTATGTAATATTTTTCACGAAAATTAATAATAAGGGAGATATTTCGATTTATTTAATTCAAGTCCCCTTATAACCCCCCTTTTAAATAAAATATTTTGAATGCCATATAGCCTAAATTCTAAGTTACAACGAACTTAATATATATTCCAATTTTCATATAAATCGGTCAGCCATAATCGCGTGAAAAGGTAATAAAGATTCAGACAGACAGACAGACAGACATACAAACAAAAATTTCAAAAGAGCGATTTTCGGTTTCAGGGCGGTTAATTATATATGTTAGGACCAATTATTTTTGGAAAATCGAAAATTACCAGAAAAATTTCGGCTACAGATTTATTATTAGTATAGATGAAGATAAATGTACCTGAGTGTCCAATCAATTTTATAGGTCTATTTCAAGATAACACTTTTTTTTAAATTAGGAAAAGTAAATTTCCTTCAATTATTACTCCATTTGTGTAGTCAGAAAATGTCATCAGTGTTCTTATAGGGTGAAATGCAACTAGTATTCTGTCTACTCTGCAAAACATTAGGCGCAACAGCTTGAAAATCGGATATTCGGTCGGATGTTCAACCTCTCCGGTTCTCCGACTGGTCAAATATAAGTCGGTTCTAAGTGCTGTTCTGCAGCACTATTGTGCATTCGCTTGAAACTGTCTCGGCTCGACCTGCGCCATACCACGCCGCACCGCTGCGCTGTCTGTACTACGTACGCTTAGAGTTTATCATCATTTAAACTAGAGCAAAAGTAGTTGCATTAACACAAGTTAAATTATTGGATATTATTAATAAAAATATTTTTAAAATAAGAGTATAAGTAGAAATTATCTGAAACCTGATAAACAATGTGGTTTATTTAATGACGCTCACAACTGCCGAAGTTATATCAGCGTCTCCGGTGTGCTGGAATTTTGTCCTGCAGGAGTTCACATGAGCCTATTGCATTTAAGCACACTTAAATGCCATCGACTGGACCAGGATCGAACCCGCAACCTCGAGCACAGAAGGCCAGCGCTATACCGACTGCGCTACACAGGCCGATTCTGAATCCTCATAGAAGTTCAGTTAAAAGCTTATACAGGGACATCATTTTATTTTTACTTCAATTTTCATTGTACCTGCGTTTCTAAATGTACTCGACTCCCACCCCCTTTTACTAATGTCCTTACTAACGTCAGTCACACAAACTTACGGCCGCTGTTGCTAGAAGTGAAATAAACAGTACAGAGTACAGTGTGTTTCAGAAATATGTTGCATTTTCTATAGAAGAAAAAGCTTATATTATTGAAGTTTATTTTCACACAGGTATGGTGTGTAGCATAACTGAATTTATCTGTGTGGACTGAGCACAAGTGAAGATTAGAGTTACCAAAAGTACGGTACCCTGTAATGTGGTACGGTACTTAACAACATTATTTAAACAAGAGTCTTGTTTTACTGTTTGTACTAGGTATGAAGAACAATGATGGAAACTGGAATTACAATATAACCGAATGTGAACAACAGTTTTTTTCACAATTTCCTGGTTATATCATTACGGAATATTTTCGTAGAAATGTCATTAATCTGATAGAAAAATTTAGAGCAACAGAGTGTACAGAAAGGAAGAAAAGTGTAAGATGGCCAACAAAGGTGACAGAAGATGTTGTAGAAGATGCTAGAGAAAGGATGCAGCGAGGTCCTAATAAGTCGGTCAAGAAGTTAGCTGTAGAAATTTGGGTTTCTTACGGAAGTGCTCACAAAATTCTCAGGAATAAATTAGATTAGTAATATGCTGAATAAAGTAGACATTACATAATGTATATAACCGCCTGAAGACTTGAGTTTGTGAAAAAAAAATTGTTACTATTCTACTGTTTTTTGATAAAATAGTGTGAAGTAATGACCAAATTGAAAATCGTAATACTATATTTCCCCGTAACATAAATGGATACACTACTTTTCTCTTCTCCTATAGCTAGTAAAATGATTTGTTTACATATTGCACTAGCAACTCCAAACTCCTGTATTGGAAGGAGAGTAAGTGTTTCCGAGTATAGCCAGGTTAATGTTAAAAATGTTAGTAAAAATAAAGTGATGTCCCTGTATAAGCTAACTTTTAAAGTTTTAGTGCATACTTAAGGGTTTTAATGCGTAGTTCTCTGCAAGATTTGGCAGTTTTTGAGTGCATATAAATCCTCGGTATACATATTACATTCCTAGAATCGGATTAGCGCTATGTGGAAAACATTTAAGGACACTTAGTCGCCCTCGAAGTCAAATTTCTCGTTCAGGAACGCTTTGCTGTCACGCGAGACTGCTGTTAACATTTCTGCTCCTTAAAGGCTGGTTCACAATAAACCGGGAACGAGAACCAGAATGAAAACGAGAAGCAGAGGACGTGAATATGAAAATTTTTGATTCACAATAAACCGAAAACGTAGACGACTATGCATATCGACATGTATGTCAATAACGATATGTAAAGTCGATATTACGCATTCTGATGTTATTTGTGTATAATTGACCAATGGCGTTCTCTCATGAGTACAAGGCAGCCAACATAAACACAGGTTAACCAACTTCGAAATTTCAACTGAAACATTTCATTAGGTACGGTACTATAAATATGCCCATGCATCTTCATTATCACAACCTATTTTAAGTCTACCATAACGTAAAATAATTAGAGAAGAAACATTTGTAATAGAACAAAAATGAACACAACAGTAGTTATTGAATTGAAGAGTGAATATGTAGTGTGTAATACAACCAATACAGTAATAAAATATGATTCGCTTCCGATCGGTGTTCAAAGATGCAGCTATTGAAAGCCACGTATTCTCCTTCATTTTCTCATCTTTATACGAGGCGCGCCGCTTATCGTAAACGTGAGGATTTTCCTCAACCCTCAATATTAGAATCTCATCAAATAAAACTTGCTCCATGCTGCACAGCACAGAACAAAATAATGCATAGGTTATGTCACGGTCTTCTTGCTACAAAATATACGACGACAAAATAACTTTTAGGTGGCAATGGAATGAATCTAATGGGCTGTGATCGGAAACGTGAATGCAAAAGTTGAAACTTGGCCAACACTCCGTTCCCGATCCCGGGCTCCGACAAGCTTGTCGTTAATTGTGAATGCTCACATTTAAATGTACACATTTTAACTCTTTTACCGTTTTCGTTTTCGTTCCGATTCTCGTTTCCGGTTTATTGTGAACCAGCCTTAACAGTGTTTCCGAGTATAGCCAGGTTAATGTTAAAAATGTTAGTAAAAAGAAAGTGATGTCCCTGTATAAGCTAACTTTTAAAGTTTTAGTGCATATGTAAGGGTTTTAATGCGTAGTTCTCTGCATGATTTGGCAGTTTTGAGTGCATATAAATCCTCGGTGTACATATTACATTCCTGGAATCGGATTAGCTCTATGTGGAAAACATTTAAGGACACTTAGTCGCCCTAGAAGTCAAATTTCTCGCTCAGGAACGCTTTGCTGTCACGCGAGACTGCTGTTAACATTTCTGCTCCTTAACTCGCAGCTTGTGTTGAGATGTAAGCGATACACACGGCCCCATTCATTTAAAGAGCGGGGAAGGGAGGATATAACAACGAACACCGGCAAATACATAACTGCTGAGGCAGCACTATTATGGCCCACACGAACCACGGTTTTAATTTTGTTTATATACTTTGCCTCCATAATGATTCCATTTCACGACATCTGCTGTATCTCGGTAGGCGGAGTCATTTGCTTCCGCTACATTTCCTCTGCTCGTCATGCCACCAAATGTTTCCAAATCGTTCCGTGACAAAAGAATGTGGAAAAACGTGACTGAAAGCGTGGACAAATTACAGCAGTAGAATGTACATTACGCAGAGCGATCGTTAACGATACGATTTTTCAAATGCGACGCACACAGCTACGATTTGACCTACTGTAGCCTTATTCTGAAAGAAACAGTTGAGAAATGCGACCTGTCATCCTAAAATATTGCTACTATATTATGTCGAAATGACGATCTTGTGACCTTAACCCTGTAGAATTTACATGAAAATACATTAATAATATTATTATGAGTTCGGAAAAGAATACTTAGACAGTTTTTAAAGCTTCTTAGAATTACAGTGAAGTACTTTAGCATACAATTAACCTTTAAAAAAAACTAGGAACAGGACTTCTGGATATTCTATAGTGTAATCGCCCTGAGTGGCGCAGTTGATATAGCGCTGCCCTTCTGTGCTCGAGGTTGCGGGTTCGATCCAGATCCAGGTCGATGTCATTTAAGTGTGCTTAAATGCGACAGGCTCATGTCGCTGGATTTATTTATTTATTTACTTATTTATTTACTTATTTATTTATTTATTTATTTATTTATTTATTTATTCTGGTGTAGTTAAGGCCATCAGGCCTTCTCTTCCACAACACCAGGAATACAAATACAATAATAGAAATAAACAGAAAAAAATATATCTATATACAAAGTAAAGCTACACAAGAAATAAAGAGAGAGAGAGAAAAAAAAACACTATAAACAAAGTAAAGCCACACAAAAATATACACAGGTTGCAGTCACACAAACTTTAAATGAGTAATTAAGTATAATTAATTGTATCCTAATTAACAAACATAAACAAGAAACTTGCGATTTTAATATGGAGTAAAAAAAAACACAAATCAACACTTCTAGCAATATCTAAAAAGCATTAAACAAGACAAAATTTTTCAATTTAATTTTGAATTGTGATAAAGTCCGGCAGTCCCTGACATCATTAGGTAGCGAATTCCAGAGACGAGGTATTTCTACAGTGTAGGAGGATGAGTATAGAGACGTTCTATGATGAGGGATAGAAAGAAGTGCTTGATGTCGGTTTCGAAGAGTTGTAAGAAACTGAAAGCGCGATAACAGATAATTCGGAGTAGAAGTATGCTTGATTCTAAATAGAAGAGACAGTGAATGTATTGTTCTTCGTTCCCTCAGACGCACCCATGAAAGTAACTGGAGGGAAGGTGTTATGTGGTCAAATTTACAAGTATTGCAGATGAATCGTATGCACACATTATGAGCCCGTTGTTATCTCTCAGCTAAGAGTGAACTTACATTAGTTAGCAAGGAATCGCAATAATCAAAATGGGGCATTACAAGCGTCTGAATAAGATTCTTTTTTAGACTAAGTGATAAAAATTCTTTCATATGAAACAAGGAGTGAAATTGAGAAAATATTTTTTTGCAAATGTGTGTTACTTGAGTGTTCCAATTTAGATCGCTATCCATAAAAATTAGTGGCATGTAAAAGAACTTCTGCGGGACAAAATTCCGGCACACCGGCGACGCTGATATAACCTCGCCAGTTGCGAGCGTCGTTAAGTAAAACATAATTTAATTTCTATCGTGTTTTTTTTTTGTTATTTAACTACGCTGTTCAACTAAGAGGTTATTTAACGTCGATGGGATTGCTCATAGCGAGATGGTATTTTGGCGAGATGAAGCCGAGGATTCGCCATAGATTGCCTGACATTCGCCTTACGGTTGGGGAAAATCTCGGAAAAAATCCAACCATACAAGTAGTCCAAGCATAGATCGGACCCGCGCCCGAGTGCAACTCCGGATCGGCAGGCAAGTGTCTTAACCGAATGATCTACGGCGGTGGCCTACCACCGAGTATTAGAGCTTAACAAATCTAATGTCTCGGAGCTCCATACGGGTTCTTTTTTTGAATAATATTTACAGTGAAACTTCCCAATAGCGGACACAGCCGGGGAAAAATTAAATGTCTGTTATTGAGAAGTGTCCACTATTTAGAAAATCGTTAGTATGTATACAGTACATTAAAATTTCTCATTCATATTCAACACTATATTTTACAGTACAGTAGACAGTGAGATTGTGAGATTATTTACAGTGTTCATCCAGAGAGAAATGGTACCTATAAATGTTTTGTAAATAAAATAAACATCAGTCACTGTACCACTTCACCTTACACAAAGAAATCTAGAATTGCATTCTCAGTGTATGATTTTAAAATAACATCCTTGTTTTTCAAAATTTCACTAACCTGAGATTTTCCCACGTTAAACTTTGTGACCAGCTCACGAACACTTAATTTCTCCTTCTCACTATGCTTCACAATATCCACTTTCTCTTTTAGTGACAAACGTTTACGTTTTTGTGACATTTTTAATGTGACTGTACTTCCGAACACTCAACTTGACAAATTAAGAAAGTACGGACTGCTCACGTACAGTATCACAACTAACAACTGTGCTGCTTACCTTCAATAAAGTGCAAGAACGTTCAAATGCACGATGATTGTTGCAAAGAATTCCGTTAGAATTCCGTTTAATTTACAACAGTCTTTTTCTTTTTTTCTTTCACGCTGTCCGTTATTTGGAAGTTTTAATTGTTGTTGGGAGATACATTTCAGTGTCCGCGTCCGTTCTTGAGAATGTCCGCTATTTGGAAGAATTTTATCATGTGGGCCAATGTTATTTTGCAGGGGAATTTTAAAATGTCCGCTATTGGGAAGTGTCCGTTAAGGGAAGTTTCACTGTATAATAATGTCTGAAAGTTTATCTACTCTATTTAGACTCATTCCTGGCTATTCTAAACAACTATGTATTTTTAATTCTATTAACCGTCATTAGAATCAAAGGGCAACCCAGAGCAACACTACTTATTGTTTAATAATAATTTCTGATAAATGATAACAGTGAGGAAATCAAGATGTCCACCGCTGTGGAGTAGCGGTTAGCGCGTCTGGCCGTGAAACGAGCGGGTCCGGATTCAAATCCTGGTTGGGGCAAGATACCTTGTCGTGGTTTTTTTTTTTTTCCTGGGAGTTTCCCCCTCAACCAATTGAAGCAGAATTGCTGAGTAACTTTCGGCATTGAACTTCGTACTCATTTCGCCACCATTAATTCACATACATCATAATCATCATCATCTATACAGTAGACCGTGTTAAGTTCACGGTGCGGCGTGCAGTACTTGTAGAAGAGCGCGGCTGTTCGCCTAGCCAGTAATTCACAGAATAGGAATGGTAAGCATAATAAGCCGCAGGCTGTAGTGCAAGCCTTCGGGTCCCTTCTCCGCTCAAAAAACAAAAGGGAAATGAAAATAGGATGAAATAATTTTATTATTTCCGGCACCTTCACTTCACTAGCTGTTATTTTACTATAGCCCGACCATTGACATTAAAACCTGCGCCACAAACCAGTGTTCGTTCGTGCGCAGGTTGTCATAGTGGGGGATGTTTTCTGTTTTAGATGCGCTCCCTAATCGACGTCTCGCAGCGAGTACGTTCTAAACTATTCGAAACAGCACTCGTGTCCGCGTCCAATCTTTCACTTTTCAATCAATTATTAATATTCCATTTCGACGTATTGTGTATAGTTAAAACAGATTGTGGTTTATAATAATGGAAGGGAAACCAAATGTGCACGGCAGGCTTTTGAAAAGTGACGCGTGTAAAATTATTTATAACGTTGCGAAGTATTTATGGGTTTAGGTACAGCTTTCAGCAGTAAAATTTTGGAAATATTCAACATTTTTTTCCTCCATTACCGTATCTTGTATAATAATGAAAATTGGTACATGTAAAACACTGTCCTTCTGCTATATTAAAAAAAATATTTTTACGATTTAAAAAAATTATATATATATATATATTTTTTTACAAATTCAAGATGGTGGCAGTTCACTCTACAGTGATGAAGCTTTTCCCTCATAATTCATGCATTTGTTAACTTTTTCATGTTCTCTCGCTTTTATTTTATTACTGAAATTCATGTTTACAATATCATGTTCTTTCAACTGTATTCCTTAATAAATAATATATTATTTTTATTTTGTTTTAGAAGAAAGTACTGATACTTGACCATTCTTTTAAATGAATTTATTTTTTATCAGACAATCTATCAAAGGTAGAGAAGCGATCTTGCATCATATTGTAGATATAACATGCATAAATACACACAAAAAATTTCATCACAGAATGTTGGAAGTAATGAGTAATGTTTTGAGTAATGTGGAAAATGCTTCATCACTGCACAGTGAAATAAATTTTGAAAAAAAAAAAAATATATATATATATATACTTTTTTTAAATCGTAAAAATATTTATTTCATATACCAGGACAATGTTTTACACATAGGCTACCAGTTTTCATTATTGTATAAGAATCAGTAATGGAGGAAAAAAATGTTTAATATTTCCAAAAATTTTACTGGTGTAAGCTGTACCTAACCCCTCACAAGAGAAAAAAAAAAGAATTTAAGTTGAAATATAATGTTGTCACATCAACAAGAAAGCTACGGGGGTTTCGGCCAGCTTGATAAAAAACGTTTTGAAGGAAGGGGCAGTGTCATTGTCTACCACAGTTGGAGTCAGACTAGTGTAACCCGGCCTAGCGAGCTGCTCGTATAGTGATAACGTCTCCCCCTCCATGGCCACGTGAGTATTGGAAAAGTCTAAGGTCTTTTTGTAGTTGGTCGAGCTATATAAGTTCTAATATGGTGAGTTAAACAAAACAATTCTACACATTATTTGTCTGGAATTAAGTATTTAATTGCATATACGAACAAGGAAATATCTTGATGAGGAATAAATTAAGTCTTATCGTTTCCAGTAATTTTTATAAAACCGTTAAGTATTTTCTTTCACAACATTTCATAAATTCTAACGAAATTTGTACATAGTCACACTGTGAAGCTAAATATCAATATAATTTGACACTTGACAACGATTTCCCTGTATTTACCGGGGAGCTTATTAATTAAATTCTTTGCCGCATTGTTATAAGGCGGTGCATCTTCGATAATTAAATTCCTATAAATAATACTTACATGATGAAGTTTTATCAATGTTGCGTAACTCTTCTCATGGAGAGCAAATACAGGGTGGAAGTGAAATAACCCTGCAGATTATCAGAGCGAATAGGTCATGTTGTATGTAGCAAAAAAAAAAATGTAATACGATATCTTTTCTGTGCAAGAGATTAAGAAACATTATTCACTATTTTGTTATCCTACGAAATTACTTGACTGTCCATACTTTACGACTGATTTATTTCGTATTAGTACAGGGACATCATTTTATTTTTACCTGGCTATACTTTTGCATCAACGATTAAGTACAGGAAACACCGTTTGCTACCCCCTTCCACGACTGAAGTTCGATGATACCGGCGTAATATACAAACAAATCACTTTACTAGGTATAGGAGGGAAGAAAAGTAGTTAATCCATTTACGTAAACTAGGAAATATCACGATTTTGAGTTTGATAATTTTTATTAGGTTTTTGTTTAATCAAAATACAGTACAGTATTAACTACAAGTGTTTTACTGACGAACTGAGCTATTCATTCGGACGTATTCATTATGCAGTGTATATTTTACTGTCTACAACACATTAGCGTACAATATAGAGAATGAAGTTAAATTGAAAAATAATCATAATATGGATATTTAAACACATTTTTTTTAAATGGTGGCCGTTCATTTCGATACAAGCTTCAGTTCTAATGTGCATATTATCGCACTATAGATTATTGTACTTAATTCCAATTACCAGATTCGTACTTCCTATCAGTAACTCATGTTGAAATAATTCTGTACCTACTTTATAAAAGAGTACCTTACGTATTGCAAATTCAATCTTCACTTCTGCCCGATTCGAAAAGATAAAATTACTCAGACATGCTATCTACTGTCCGTCCAAGTGGTTACGTGGCAGCGTCGTAGAAAGGGAGGAAATCACGTGACAGTTAATTACTTAACGAGGCCCTTTTATTTAAGTTATTTTAAACAATTGTATGTGTATAATATTACGTAGACGTCCAATTCCTAATAGAAATTAATGTTCTCAGAAAAGAGCTAAGACAGCCCAGCCACTAGCATTTACAGAGAGGCGAATAGAATCAGGTGGGGGAAACCGGGATGCGACGTAGGCAAATTGAAAATGATGCAATATTGAAAGCTCTTTTGTCGCTGGAAAACGCGAACATATTTTTGGAACGTACTGTTTACTATGACCGTAAGGCTACTATGATTGTATATGCGGTCTTGGTTCTGTGTGGAGGACAGTTGAACTTCACTAGTAGAAGGGGTGGGAGTGAAGTACATTCAAAAACTCAGGTACAATAAAAATGGAAGTAAAAATAAAATGATGTCCCTGTACAAGGTATATTACAACACAGTATTATAGGATGAGGTAATGCTTATAGTACTTTCCTCATGTCAATAATTCTGCTACAGAAAAGAATAAAAATATATATTAATAAACCTCTTGATTATCCTTCAGAACTGTTGTATTCAGAATTTAAAGTATTTGACTGCCATCAAATTTATAACAATGTCTTATTTAATTTCGTACATAAAACAGAAATATATTTCATTTATGTTCACAGAAATATAAAACCAAAAGATTAGACAACAATGCTTGATGGAATCTAAATGTACCACAACTGTAGCTTATAATCATAGTAGCAACTTCGGTCCAAGGCTTTAAACAAGATAATAGCTAAATTCCCAAACATTATAATTTGCTAATGCTCTTTATTTTAAAAAATCAATTAAAACTTGCTGCTTAGAGAGAAAATTTAAAGTTCAATTATTGTGATATCTGTTTTTTTTTCTCTCTGTTATTCAATAAAATGTCTTAACATTAACTTATGTGGAATGCCCCCTGAGCACGAGTATGTAACTTACTCTTTCTGGGGTGCTAGAGTGATTATCAGGGAAAGGATTTATATGTAAATACATATTTACTTATAAAGCTAATATAATTTATATTTTGCATTATCTTTATGTTTCACAATGTGTAGGGTTGAAAAATCCTACTTTTATTTTCCATATTTTTCCATATTTTAGAGTTTAGTACATATTTTCGTTAATTTCCATTTATTTTCCATATTTCATATAAAACAGTCCATATTATATTAGGTTTAACAATAAAACAAAACAAAATTCCATTAACTTTTAAAAATACATTTCAACAATAGAGATTTAAACACATGTTCAGTAATCCCTTTAACATCAGAGTTATTTGAAAATTAGCAGTCCTATCAACAATGGGAAAGTAAGTTACAAAACTGTATTAATTTAATTTAAAATTTTTAACAGACTTCAGTTGTGCAGCTCAACAGTTAAATGCCAGTCAGAGTACACATAGGTTCAGTTTTGTAAATCATACTATAAAGACGGTAAATATGCCAAAAGTACGTCATTCAGTCAATTTAAAATCAAAACTAACAAGTTACATTTCAGAATTTAAAGAAGATGGTTTATCAACTGACAATAAAATATTATTTTGTAATTTGTGTCAGTGTGCAGTATCATCTACACAAAAGTTCCTGGTGCAACAACACATTACAACTAGTAAACATCAGGCCAACAAACAACTAAATTCCAAGCAGAGACAATTGTTTTTAACACAACCAACAACATCGAATGTAAGATCTGAGTTTAACATCGACCTGTGCCGTTCTCTCATCTCTGCTGATATTCCTCTCTACAAACTAAAGAATAAGGTCTTCAGGGAATTCCTTGAAAAATATACTCAACATACAATCCCGGATGAGTCAACACTTAGGAAGACGTATGCTCCATCCATCTACGATGAGACAATACAGAAGATAAGAGATGAAATTAAAGATAGTTCAATTTGGGTTTCCATTGATGAGACTCCCGACAAAGAAGGTAGACTTGTTGGTAATGTAGTTATCGGTTTGTTAAGTGAACAATATTCTGAACGAATTCTTTTACATTGTGATGTTCTAGAAAAGTGCAATAACAAAACTATAGTTAAACTGTTCAACGAAGCTATGGGTATCCTGTGGCCAAAGGGTATTATGTACGATAATGTGTTATTCTTTATTAGCGATGCTGCCCCTTATATGGTCAAAGCTGGACAAGCATTATCTGTTGTATATCCTAAATTGACTCATTTTACTTGTGTGGCGCATGCATTTCATCGTGTGGCAGAAGTGGTCAGAGACAATTTCCCTAAAGTAGATTTGTTGATTTCATCAGTGAAAAAAGTATTTCTCAAAGCTCCCAGTAGAGTTAACGTGTTGAAAGAAATGTACCCTGAAATTCCATTGCCACCAAAGCCAATTTTAACTAGATGGGGTACATGGCTAGAAGCAGTTGAATATTATGCCGAACATATAGACTCTATTAACAATGTTCTCCTTGCATTGGACTCTGAAGATGCAGTCTCAATTGATACTGCGAAAACAGTTACCTGTGACATAAGTGTGAAGAATGACTTAGCTCACATTCAGCATACATTTTCATGCATCATAAAAACGCTCAAAAGTCTCCAAAATAGGCACCTTTCACTATCTGAAAGTTTTGAAATTATAAATAGTACTGTGGAACAACTGAATCGTGGTAGAGGTAAAGTTGCAGATGCAGTAAGAGCTAAGGTGGACACTGTACTTTCAAAAAACCCTGGATATGAAGAACTACAAAAGGTTGTTGCTGTGATGAGTGGTGAATCAACAGTGAAGATTAACTTGGACTTATCCCCAGCAGACATTGTGAAATTGAATTATGTACCAGTTACTTCTTGTGACGTCGAACGCTCTTTTAGTCAGTATAAATCTATCCTCAGAGACAATAGAAGAAGATTCACTTTTCAGCACTTGAAAGAAATGTTTGTAACCTATTGTTATGGTAACAGACAATAAAAATTGTGTTTTGTTGAAACTACATTGGAAGATAAGGTACGTCCATTATATTTTTTGTTTAGTTTGATTAAAATGTACCAATATTTAACGTACATAGTCATTTTTTTATAATTTTAAGTCCATATTTAATTCCATATTTTGGTAAAAATCCATATTTAATTCCATATTTTGGTAAAAATAACTACATATATATTTACATATTTCATATATTTTTAGTCCATATAAATCCGTTCCCTGGTGATTATTATACAGTGCAATCCAAAAGTCCCTCCGCAGCTCCATTAGTTATAGTAATCCCGTAGAAAGCTGGCACGTAATCCTGTAGAAAGTTGACACTTCCCAATTAATTCCGGTTTGACAACCTCACATCCCCAGTCCAGCATATGCTTAGCTGCCAGTGCTGCCACTTGAATTCTCTGCCTAATGGATTCTCGGCCGCATCGTGGCTACACAAGCACTGCGGAGAGACTTCTCGCTCGCACTGTATAAAAAAGCAATAAAGTTTTCTATGATTTTATGCCTGATTTAAAGGAAAACGAAAAATTAGTGAATGGTATGAATTAAATCCTCAGATAATTAGTCTGAAAACACATATTTATTTATTTAAATTTATTTAAATTTAAATACACAAAATAAAGAATATAATTACAAACAAACAAGAGAAATATAAATAAAATCAAACATGAAATCAAATTACATTTTTAAGTAAACAACACTTCAGTTTATCAATATAAGCAATATAAAATTATTCTTTGAGTACTGGCCTCAAGGACAGCGATACAAACGCAGACAAAACAGAAGTTGATGTGTAGAATTTTAAATCGAAACTTTGCGAAAAAGTCTAATGCTTTTTGTTATTGTTGCTATCACATGATGATGATGATGATGATGATGATGATTATTATTATTATTATTATTATTATTATTATTATTATTATTATTATTATTATTCATATGAAACTGACATACTACTGAATTTTCAGGGCAAACAACTGCGGCACAATTACAATTTATACTGCTCACGATGTCACAACTAATAGATAATATTTTGCAACTACAAAAGTAATACTTTATTTTTTATTCCGAGTGCATTTATGAAAAGAGATGGAATTAGTTTTGTAAATCATACATTCCTTTTTAGAGTCGTATTTTTTCCACTGTTAATAAGCAGAGATGGAATATTCGTACCGTTTCAACTTTGCGTGAAACGAGGACATACGCACGACTGTTATTGCATCGAGGTTCAAAAGAAAAATACGCAGACAGAAAACTTCCGTGGATTAGGTAATAAAATATGAAAGGATGGAAGCTGAAGTCAAAGGGGGGGGGGGAAGGATTACGAAAGTAGTTTGTATTTGAAACGAAATATAAAAATAACAGTGGAAACAGACGAGAGAAAAACTGTGTATAAAAAGTCAAGTATAGAAAAGAGGATTACTCAGAGTCAGAGGCACAAAATCCGCGTATATTATTTATCTGAAGACAGAGACATCAGACAACGTCCAATCAAACGGCCTTCTTACAAAGAAATACCAAAATAGCTTCAGCCTCCATTACAAGGCTTTAAATAGGCTGTCCCGCTGTCGCACAAGGGAAGTTCAATATCCTGGCTGAACATGTCTGTCATTTTGAACAAAAATGTTCGTAATAATGTGTGGTCTATATCAAACGGCTGTCGAGATTGAACTGTTTGTACAGGGACATCATTTTATTTTACTTCAATTTTTATTGTACCTGAGTTTTTAAATGTACTTCACTCCCACCCCTTCTACTAATGAAGTTTCAACTGTTCTCCAGACAGAATCAAGGCCGCTTATAGTAAACAGCACTGAGTTACTGAGTATAGTACGTTCCAGAAATATCTTCGCGTTTTCCAGTGACGAAAGAACTTTTAATATTGAATCATATTTTCGCACAGGTACTGTCCGTTTGCCTACGTCGCATCCCGATTTCCTCCTCCTGCTTCTGCTCGCCTCTCTGTAAAAGCAGGGCTGTCTTAGCTCTTTTCTGAAAACATTAATTTCTATTAGGAATTGGACGTTTACGTAATATTATACAATTGTTTAAAATAACTTAAATAAAAGGGCCTCGTTAAGTAATTAATTGTCACGTGATTTCCCTCCTTTCTACGATCCTGCGACATAACCACTTGGACGGACAGTAGATAGCATGTCTGAGTAATTTTATCTGTGCGGGTCGGGCAGAAGTGAAGATTGAATTTACAGTACATAAGGTACTCTTTTGTAGAGTAGGTACAGAATTATTTCAACATGAGTTACTAGTACGAAGGACGAAACTGGTAATTGAATTAGATGCAATAGTCTATAGTGCGGTAATATGCAAAAAAGAACTCAAGCCTGTAGGCTATCGGAATGAACGGCTACCATTTTCAAAAATGTGTTTAAATATTCATATTATGATTATTTTTCAATTGAACAGTGTACGCTAATGTGGTGTAGACAGTATAATACACACTGCATAATGAATACGTTCACATGGATAACTCAGTTCGTGAGTATAAACACTCATTGTTAATACAGTACTGCATTTTGATTAAATAAAAACCTAATGAAAATTATCGAACTCAAAATCGCGATATTTCCTAGTTTACGTAAATGGATGAAGTACTTTTCTTCCCTCCTATACCTAGTAAAGTGATTCGTTTGTGTTTTACGCCAGTATCATCGAACTCCGGTTGTGGAAGGGGGTAGCGAACGGTGTTTCCGGTTCTCTAAAGGTATAGCCAGGTTAATATTAAAAATGTTAGTAAAAATAAAATGATGTCCCTGTATATAAAGATTAATTTTACAGGTATCTTGAATTTGGTGCTACCGATGTGGGTACATTTCAAGGCTTCTAAACGTCTCATAGGTTACATTAGTATCGAGCTTGTTGGCGAGGGATCGACGAGGAAAGGAGAGCGATTCTGACGTCACAAGACAGCTGAGTGCGTCTAAGCTCAAATGCTTCAAAGCAGTATCTTGCGTTTTTTTTTCTTGTTTATGTTGTTCTGAACGCTTTATGCCAGGTCAAATGTGTGCTGTTGCGGTATGCAACAATTCTAACGATAAAAATAAAGAGTTGTCTTTCTTTACCATTCCTAAAGATTTAGGAATTAGAAAAAATGGGTAATTGCGTGCAAGAGACAAGATAAATTCAATCCTAATACAAGCAGACTATGCTCTGATCATTTTAAAGATGACTATTTTGTTCCTGATTTTCGAGCAGCTTTAATGAAAATAAAGCCTAAAGGTAAGTTTAAATAAATCATGTAGGCCTATAATACCAGCTTTGCATAATAATTAAATTAGGTTCATCTATGTTAACCTTCAAATTATTTCTTTTCTTTCGTAATCTTTGCTGGGTCGTACATACATAACTTACAATTAACAAAATAATCATGCTACTTATACCAAAGGGGTGGAGGGTTAGCGACTGATACCAGTAATGTTTTGTTTTCATTTTAATTTTCATTATATTGATTTTATATTAACGATTTATGACATTTTGTCCTTACGGCATATTCAGTGGGTTAATCATAAAAAGCCTCCAGCGACAATTCACTGTTGAGTTATATAATGATTATTGTCAATAAACGTGTGGCTGACATTTCATTACCGATACATGAGCCTTTTTTCAAACTTTAGAATGATATATTAAAAAATATTCAATATTAGAATTTTTATAAATACAAGACTGGAAACTAGCAGACAAAAACGGACGGCAGACACTGAGAGCAGGCGAATTATTAAGAAATAGAGAAAAATAATGCAGTGGCAAGTGTATGTGTAGTTTTTCTATACACAAATACTTTGAACGTATTTATATTAAGCCATGATACGTACACAATTGTTTTATACCCATTGTAATGTTTTTATTTCAGACGGTCATGTTTATAATGTACGTTGATATGCTATCAATTTGAAAATAAAGCACCAATGAGCATGGATTCTTCCCTCGTCATCAGCCAATTAGCCATTTGATTGGCTAATGAAAAATGAGATAACCTATTGAGCGTATAGAAGCCTTGGGTATATTCTAGATGGCTTTGAATTACCATGGAAACATGTTTAGTACACAGCTGATTTATTATTGTTGATATGATTTGGGCGCTAAAGCTGACTATTAGCTGTGTTATTAGTGCTATTTCAAATTCAAATTCAAATCAAATTTACTTACAATTCACATTTGAATTGAATACATATGAATAGATACCCGAAATGAGCATATGCTCGTGCTTGGGTACAGTCCAGTAGTCTACATAAATTTTACAGGGATCAGATAATAATGCTGATGATAGAAATAATAGTAACAATAATAATAATAATAATAATAATAATAGTGATAAAACAAAAATATTTACAATAATGAAATAAATACTAAGACGAATAAAATAAAATATAAAACCGCTAGCGAGAGTTAACACAACTTAAATAAGCATATAATAACCGGAAAAAATGACGAACTCGAAAATCAACAGAAAAGTTCTATGTATCGCAGACGACAGCAATCACCGTATTGACATTGTGCTATGCATTAATAGTAGTAGGGGGGAGCCGAAAGTCTACGTAACTGCCGTTCTCTTCGAATCTTCTCGTACAATCATGGGAAGTTAATGCTGCAAAAACAAAATGTCTACGAGTCAAACTGTTCATTATTACCAGGATAAATACAAATAATACTGAAATATATTAATCTAGTTTCAGTTATAGATTTCCCCTTTTGTGCAAGAGGTATCATACAAAATTTTTTATGAATAGCGGGAAAAATATAAATTTCAAGGACTCTCTAGTGACAAGTATAATCAAGTGTATCTGTGGCGATGCTCATTAATCATTTATTGGAGATATACACTGTTATTAATTAAGAAAGTGATCTGTTTATATTTATTACAATGTTTTATCTTATAGGTTACATGCATCAGATAAATACAATAAAAATTAGTACCATATAATGCTAGTAACACTTAAAAAATAATTATAAAATAAATATAAATGTATATAAAATAAATATTTAAGCTATTTGTTGTGACAGTGAATTGTAGACTTGGTTTTCAAGGTACCACACATATAAGGTCTACGTACATAAGTGCAGAATATGGAAATTTACTGATTTTTCACGATTTCTGCAATCGTAATGCCAGTGCTGCTGTCGAAGAAATTCATATCGAATTTTACACGAGTTTTCAATACATCGCATGGAACTGATACACTTTACAGTGCTCGTATCTCATCTGAACGAGTACATCAATGCAATGTGGAGGAAGAGGAGAACATTGGCATAGTCTAGAGATCTGATTCATTTGAAAGAATAGATTCAATTTTAATGATTCAGTATAGTAATTCGTTCATTTCGTTTATATGATTTACAATTCATCCGATACCAATATGAACGAAGGAAATGCATCTCCATTTTTATTCGCCGATAACGTTCGTTCATTCGTTACTATTTGCTTCACGTTCACTTTTTGCTCACTAGATGACAGCATATTGCAGTTGACTGAAGAGTGGAAAATTGACGCGGTAAGAAACGAAGACGGTCGTCCTCTTTGGCATTAGAGCTAATTGAGCACCGGGATAATAAATTGGTTCAAAACAATTAAGTTGTAATTTTTGTTTGCCTTTGAAAAATCCAGGAAGGTCTACTTAATAATTTGTGTGTATGTGTGCGTCTTTTTCCCATTTTTATATTTCAGTGTTAAAATGTTCTAAAATGCTGTCATGATGTGTTATAGTATAGGCACAGTCTAGTATATACAGTCACGAAGCTTGAGTTGTAGAGGTTGCTAGGAACAATAAACTGTGCAGGTACTATTTCGCATTGTCTGTAATGAGGCGATAGTAGCGATCCTAGTGGTTAGCAACTATCTATGGATGCATATTGAGCTTCTTAACTGTATATGCTAGATTGTGATATAGGTACATGTTTATTTCAGATGGTTAAAGATTCTCTCTTTTTCTGTTTAGGGCAGGGATGCAGAACTGGGGGAGAGAGGGGTAAATGCATGGAAAAAGAGTGTGTTCCCCGTCCACAATCCCCAGACCTTGAATTATGTATCTGTGACGTCCGCAAGCACACTGAATACACATTTCCTCTCCCCCTACCATATCCAATGACGTGTGGAGATGAAAGAAAGGGATGAGTCACGTGTTCTGGCTTGTGACGTGTGCCACAATTGTAGCACATTTTTGCATCGTTGGTTTAGGGTAAACATATTTTTATAAAAGAAACGCGATAATAAGCAATAATAACATTTGTACCAATACGAATAAAATGTATAACTATGAATACGTTTGACTATATAAATTCAGTTAAGATATAATCACGATTTTGATTGGGCTGAATATCGCTTTGTTTCGCTTTCCTCAGCTCCGTGTCTCCACCCGCAACCAGAAGTGAACGCTCCTACCCAGCTGACAGAGCGTTGAAGTAATCTTGTTTCAGAAGATTCATTGTAGAAAACGATTCGTAACGAGTGACGGCCGAGAAGACGAACGATTGAACTTTCGATTCGAAAAGGAACCGATTCGTTTCGTTTACTGGATCATGATTTGTTCACAATCCCCCCTCTCTAGTGTAGTCCAGCATGGCTCTACTATTTGCACGTGACAAATTTCTGCGAGTTTCATTCATTCACTTTTTTTGCCCAATGAAATCTTTCACTAAAAACGTAGAATTCTAAAATCTTTCCTCTTTTCCGCTTTCCTCTTAGTCTCCGCATAAGATCCATATATTATCTTAATTTTATTTGTTATCTGATATATTCTTCCACTCGAAATTTCTTCCCATTCACCAATCCTTCCAGTACATCCTTCAGTAAGCATTTTCTTCTTAGCCAGTTACTCAACCACTTTCTTTTTCTCCTCCTGATCAGTTGAATCATCATTCTTTCTTCACCACTCATTCTGGCACAGCATAATTTCTTAATTGGTCTGTTTATTTTACGTGCTCTATTCTTCTCCATATCCACATTCAAATTGCCTCTAGTCGTTTCTTTTCATTTTTCGTAATTTGTGAAACACTAAATTACTTTCTTCACGAAATAAACACTGCTACCCATGTGGAGATCATTTTAAAGAAGGGTATGCTTAAATGAGTATCCTCACGAATTCCAGTACCTGCCATTAGTAAAAGACAAGTTCTGGAGCTCTGAACAGGATGCAAGTTTATGCAGCTTACAGACTCGAATATGACAATTGTGTATTATAGGTAGCATTCTCCCCTTCAAATTGAAAGTTTGATATAAATATGATACGAAAATGACTGAACTAATGTTCCAGTTCTCTAAGGAAGATAAATTCATAAGAGAAATTTTCGTACCCTCAAGTTAAAATTTTGACTTATAGCATTTTGTATTTTAGGTGAATTCCGTTTATGATATCAGTATTCTTCAAAATAAGCTTTACCTGTCAAAAATATTATTCTGGTATTTTACACTATTATTTATAATTTGATATGTTTGGAGCAGCACTGCTTTTATGAATCACCCTGTACATAGAACAGGGAATAATTTCCTAATTGCAAGAAGAAGTATGAAGTCAAGATACTCAGTCTTCAAAAAACTTGGAATAAAGTCTTAAGAAGTGAACGAGTTTGTTCTAGATGGCTCCTAGGTTCCTTTGATTGATGCTCTCGAGACAAATCTTCAAGTTTATCTTGTCATCACATTAAGATCTTGTGCCTTCTAGCTTCGCCAGGGAACTGATTAAGAGTGATTGATGGCGGCGTTATCATACACATCATTTTGCAGTCAGTTTTTTATCGCGTCTGCTACTGAGGAATCTTGTGCACTCCCAACCAACCTCTACTCTAAGCTCCGACTGGTATAAAGAATGATCACTTCATAGTTGTACATTTTCGGAAAGGTTAATGCAATCTTTGTATATATTTATTTACACTGCAAGTGGGCAAGCACCCGGTGGCAGTGGTATACGCAATATAAACAATACACAATAAAATTGCAATACATAATACAATTATACAATACCCAGTACAATTATATACACAATATAATAAGGAAACACAATACAATTTAACACAATAATTACAATTAATAATAAAACATAAAATACCAAATTTTATAATACAACCTACATATGTATAGGCCCTACATAAGTTTCAATAGTCTTTCACTTTACTCTCATCTCACTCACTGTAGTGGCACTATGACGCATTTCACTGACACTCTATAACACATTTCATTGACGCTATAAATTATCACTGATCGGAACTATTCACTGCAGTGTAAAACCATAACTTCACTGACTCGCCTCGCTTCACTGATACAACAGTTCAAATAAGTCAAATAATTACACCCTTATGCATACTCATAAACAGAACTACATTTAAACTAAACATTTCTAGTCTAAGGCCCTCTTACACGCTATTTTTAAATAATTTACAATTCAAACCAAGGAAGTAACTCGTCAGGCTAAATAAATATATGTCACGTTAAAAAATTAAATGTTAAATGTCACCTTAATTTTAATTTGCACTTTATACACAACTTTTTAACTTATTATTGAATCTCCTTAAGGAAAGACAGCCCTCAAAGACGCTGCAGGTAGGTCATTCCAATCATTTATAGTTCTATTTAAAAATGAGAATTTACCTACATCCGTTTCCTGTTTCCTACATTTGATTTTAAAATCATGATCGTTCCTACCATAGTACGTTGGCTTTTCTAACCGAGCCGTTATGTCTACTCATGCTTTCTGACCTAGATGTGCTCTATACAATGGTGTTATTCTAGTTTTCCTACGTCTGTTTTCCAAAGTTTCACATTTAATATGTATTGAATATGAATGAGGTCTCGCCCACCTCATTACATATTACACGACTAGTGTGAACTAGTCAGTTTGTTTTAATACTCAGCGCGCACATCTGAGAGGTCCTGGGTTCGATTCCCGGTGCCGGTACGAATTTTTCTCGTACTTAATGGTATTAAAACAAACTGACTAGTTCACACTAGTCGTGTAATATGTAATGAGGTGGGCGAGACCTCATTCATATTCGATACATATATGATGTTAACAGTTTTCAGAAACTGTTGTTGAATATGGCCACAAAGTCATTTAATATGTGCTCCTGTATATATATATATATGACGTGTATCGTCTTAAATGCAGGTAGTAAGGCCATAATATGATACTACGAGAGGAGTTCGGCCGGCATCGTGAATCGTGTCCCGGCAGAGCTCAGTTGGTTAGAGAGCACTCAGCGCGCACAGCTGAGAGGTCCTGGGTTCGATTCCTGGTGCCGGTACGAATTTTTCTCGTACTTAATGGTATTTTCCATTTAAGTTCTTTTATCGTATCGTTTCCATCTTCTCTTTTACCTTTAACAAATTTAGCTGCCCTATACTGGATTCTTTCTAAGGAGTTTATCTGATATATTTTATAGGGATCCCAACATGTAGTTCCGTATTCCATTAACGGTCGCACTAACGTTAGATATGCTATTTCCCTCGATTTGGGGCTAGCCTTACTCAAGATTCTTATAATAAAGTGAAGTGCCCTCCATGCTTTACTTGTAACATTATCAACATGCTCTCCCCAAGAAAGTTTGGAGCTTAAATACACTTCTAGGTATTTACAACATTGTTCTTGCGGAATTACAACACCACTGAATTCGTAATTTAGACTAGTTTCCTCTCGGGTTTTACAAAATGTCATTGATTTACTTTTAGAACCATTTATTTTCATCCTATGCATTAACGCCCAGCTTATGCATTAACGTCCAGTAATTCTTAATGTAACAGCGTGTCCAGGCTGTCTTTTTTTCTGGAAACTATTGGAGTTAGAACGTTGCCCTTTGAGTTTTAAGTCCACATAGATTGAGTGTTCGTCAGTGGTGCAGTGGTTCCCGTTCTTGCTGTCGGATCCAAAGTTCATGTTGAAGATTCTCGGGAAATTGTCCATTTCGAAAACTGAATTAGGAAGAATGACCGGGAATCTTCTTTCACACATCATGAAGGCTGAGGTGATAATGGAGGTAGATCTCCATGTTTCGTGACATCAGCACTGGAGAATGAAGTTGTGTGGCCAGCACAACGATCTGACCTCGTTTTACCTCCGAAAAAGTCTCCATACTGGCTCGGCGATTTGCGGTCTTGCATTATCGCAAGGAAGCTGCCAGACTCCAATAGCTGTGGTCATTCTCTGGCGAATTTTTGGGCGCAGTTTTCTACGGACTATATCTGCATGTGTAATCTGTCTGTTTTCTTCCAACATTGGTAACAATTACCTCTGTAGTGAAGTCCGGAGATTATTACAGTCTTCCAGTGCGTTGGTTGTCCTCTTTAGCAATATGAGCTTCATAGATTCATCGAGACTATCGGGAAATGGTACTACGGTATAGTGTAAAGTCAGCACACACTTCTCTCCACGCAATTACAGTCCGCGTCACCGTTTTTGGTGTGTGAAATAAGTAATGGGAACGTTAAGTGCGAGTGTTTTACATTTTCCGCAGTCAGTCTGACAGCTGTGTTTGACAAATGGCTGGTGTGACGTGTGTAGGAAGTGGTACCATTCTCAGTTGCACTAGCAACATGCTCACAAACTGAGCACTATATATCTAGACACACGCCAAAAATTTTCCAGCGGCTTATATCCACGTAAATTTTCTACTTACTGATTGTCTTATCTCAGATTGTGATGTTACCCGAATGATTTTCGTCGTCATTCTTAATCGCTTATAGACAAAAAAAAATTAAGCAATTTAATGATTTAACTTGCACAGAATCGTTCGGAATAACTCTCACTATTAACGCAATAAATAACAACCACGCATATCCATGGATATGGGAGCGCGTTACAGGCTACCAGCGTAGCTTGATCGGCTAAGGAGCTTGACTGCACTATACCGTAATACCATTTCCCGTAAGGCGAATGTGAGATAATCTATGGAGAATCTTCAGCCTCATCTCGCCAAATACGATCTCGCTATCATCAATGCCATCGACGCTAAATAACCTAGTTGATAGAGCGTCGTTAAATGAAAACTATATACGGGAGCACAGGTGTAGTAGTAATAATAATAATAATAATAATAATAATAATAATAATAATAACAATAATAATCCAAGAGTGACAGCCCATGAAGGGCTAAGGCCGATCAACCGTATACTAGAATTACTCCTCACGTCCAGAGGTGAACGATCATCCAACCAGAACTGAGGTATCTTGTGATTAATGTGGATCCTCCCAGCCGTTATAGCTGGCCCGCGGACCAAATTTAGCTACTTATCATAGCTCACCAAATTCATCACGATAATGGGTGAACACCGGTCCCATACACTGGCCGAAATTTTATGAGAAAATTCCTTCACCATGAGGACTGGAACCAGCGTGCATTCCATAGCGCTGGTCCTAGGCATGATGCTTTAGACCACGACGTTACGGCGCGCAACAGAAGATAATTAGGCCTAAAATTCTGAAATGAGCTGAAGGAACTGCAAGCTTCGGCGCGTCGCCCATTAGATGGGGACACTGGGGTGAAAGATGGAAGTCAAATGCCCACCGTTAGTGTTAAAAATATCTGAATTGAAAGAGACTAAAGGCTGGTCCACAATAAACCGGGAACGGAAACGACAACGAGAACGAGAATTGAAATTATTATTAAAATAAATGTATTTAAATGTGAGCACTCACAATTAACGAGAAACTTATCGGAGGCCGGGAACGGGAACGCATTCACATTTAAATACATTTATTTTAACAATATTTCCGTTCTCGTTCTTGTTGTCGTTTCCGTTCCCGGTTTATTTTGGACCAGTCTTAATTTAAGAGAAAATGGTGAATGTAACAATCCAATAGTAAAACTATCGGAAACAAACAAAGAAATTAATTTTATCAATATCAAAAATACTATTGGATGTTAAGAAGATGCTTTGGAAACAAGCTTTAGTCAAATCGCGTAATAAGTGAAAGTGGGGAGTACGAATATGATGCTAATTAGTTATAGAACGTGTCGTGAAGCTCATTAAAACTGAATGTGTTTGAGGTTAATCTGCATAGTGTGTATAATGAAATTCACGCTGCAATTACTGAAATGTATATGAAACTATATAGAAAAATATCAGTTTATTACTGAAACCTCAGTTCAGTAAACATTTAATATTTAATTTTTGAATTCAATAAATATTATTTTTAAATTACAGACGTAGCTATAGTATTTTAAATTTAATATATTCATAGAATGATATTCATGATATAATTAATTACATAAATATATGTGTAACTACAGGTTTGTTACAAAATAACTACCGCTTTCCGAGGACGCCATTTCGAATTCAACATCGGCTTCCGACATAGAGGTTATGTTATGTTGGTAATCTTATTATTTCTACAAAGTTTGTTTCTTTATTTGTCCGAATGTTCCTCATTACTCTTCTTTTCTTCATTCTGTCATTTTACGTCTGGGCAGATAGTTTTGCCTTTCGATCGTGAATTCTACAGCTGCACTCTTCTGTGTACTTCTTGTGCCAGGCGTTATTTTTTTAATTGGTTGTTTTAAAACGCTTCATCAACTGCTATGGTTATCAAAGAACGAATAAAATGAAGGTGATAATGTCAGCGAAATGAGTCCAGGGTCCAGCGCCGAACGTTACTCATTATTTGCTCTTAATGGGTTGAGAGAAAACTCAGGAAAATCTTAACCAGGTAACTTGTCCTACCAGGATTTCAGTATTCAAAACATGTAGGTTTCAAGCAAAAAAAATGGTATTCCATATTTGTAAGACTTCCTCAGTACAGGATGTTAAAAAAAAGTGTCCAATATTTTAGGAGGTGATAGTATGCATCAAAACAAGAAAAAATGTCTAATAGACATGAGTCCTACAACACATACCTTCTGAGATCTGAACACTTGTTCACAGGAGGTGCTCAACGTGATGTCCATTTACGACAATGCGTTTTTCTGTCCTACAATACAGCAGACTACCAGATAATCACACCGTAGTTGATGGAATAATGATACATCGCAAGGTATAGTGAAAACAAAAGTCTGGTTGCTGATATGAGCGGGGTTCAACAGAGATGGTGTTGTGAATTTTCGTAATCAGCATGTGTGGGCTGATGAAAATCCCCATGTTGTTGAAGAAACAAGGCACCAGCACCGATTCTCAATCAATGTATGGGCAGGCGTTCTTGTCGATAAATTAAGGGCCATACGTGCTACCACGGGAATCAACTGGGGCTCGTTATCAGGACTTCTTATTAATGTATTGTCTACCTTGCTGGAGTATGTGCCATGTCAGCAAAGACTAAATATCTGGTTCATGCACGATGGCACACCAACACATTTTCTCCGCAATGTGCGTGAACACCTGACGCTAATATTTCAGGACCGCAGGATTGATCGGGGAGGCCCCACACCTTGGCGTGTTCGTTCCCCAAACCTAAATCCCCTAGAATTTTGGTTATCAAGAACAACCAGGTCAATTCCAAAGATTCCTTATGCCGAGGGGAGAGGAATGCATTGTCATAAATGGTCGTCACATTGAGCACCTCCTACAAACAAGTGCCAGATCTCAGAAAGTGTGTGTTGTAGGACACATGTTTATTAGACATTATTTTCTTGTTTTGTTGCATACTACCATCTCATAAAATATTGGATACTTTTTAACACCTTGTATATTGGAATTATATTTTTAATCGTTTGGTATATTATGGAAATGTGCACAACGAAGAAAAGGAGTTCGTTGGGAAAATAACATGAAAAAACTTTTATGCGATTTCATAAAAATTTCCTAAGATTTAGAGTTATAATTTAGGGTTAAATTCCTTTTTAAATTTCGTGATCCTCCTCAATATTATATTATGTTAGACGCTAACAAACTGAATATCCGTCAATTACCTAAATTTCAGTTTGAACCACATTTCAACTGCGCATCGCAGAGGAGCTAATGACTTTTGTAATTAAGATATTCATACAGACGAAAGAGCGAAGAGAGATAAAAAGGGGAAGCATTCTGCACTTCAATCCATTATACGACTCCACAAGCACAATTAAAAGTGGAGAGATGTACAAATTTTATAGCCTATCATAGGAAATGTTACTCGAACTAGGTTAACAGACGATAGAAATGAGTCTTAGTCACTTACAAGCAGTCGGAAGTTACAACACTGTAGTTGCGTACACCAAAGCTCAGACGATGGAACTCTGAAAATATTTATCCGTTTATAAAAACATTTCATTACTGAACAAAAATTAATCATGAAGAGAGCAATGTTTTAACAAATGAAGTTGGTTACAATGTAGGTATATTTCCTTCTCTAATGGATCGGAAAAATTTTAATGAGTAACATTAAAGGCGATTATAAAAAAATAATCCTAGAAACAGTTTTATTGTAACAAATATCTGTATTATCTGAACATTATAATCCAATTTTAATTCCAGTTACTCTACGAACAAATATGAAACATGTTTATATGGTCAAGTGTCCTCCCTAATTCAGATATCTGCACGAAATTCATAATATACAGTATTTATATGCGCAGAACTTATTTCATTATAGTACAGTAACATTCACTTGTTACATCCTCCGAGTATGGTACTTTAGCTTAGCGATTTTTACATCATGTTAATAAAATAATAATAATAATAATAATAATAATAATAATAATAATAATAATAATAATAATAATAATAACAAACAGAGGCCAAATTAAGATGTGACACTGAATTTGATATGAATTTTACACCTCCAGAAGACTTATCCAAGGATTTTCCTTAAACTCAACATTATTTAGAATACAGTGTGTTTCAAAAAGAATTAACCAATTTGAAATAATTAATTACATTTAATAATTATATTTAGGTTACAAAACGAATTTCAGACTACTGAGTTAATTCCTTAAGGCAGCCGCGGCGAAATTGCGACTCACGAGCACATTGTGGCTCGCAGTGCATTTCTCTCGCTTCCTACCTACAACCCCCACCCTCTTACTCACTGGAGTCAAACTCCGTTCTATTTGTATTTGTCTCTGACCTGCGAGTGGCGTATCATCGCAATATCTCTCTCGAAACCATGTACCTCTATAAAAACGAAAGTTTCAAGTAGGATGGGAGAATGCATTCTTTTGCTTACAATATGATGAAAATATTAAATGTATGATTTGTTCACAAATATTACTAGGAAAACGGTTGTATAACATAAAACGGCATTATAAGTTACTACATATTACTGATGAAACATTAAAGGTTAAGTGTTATTATTATTATTATTATTATTATTATTATTATTATTATTATCATCTCTGTACGTCGATTCTTTTACAGCAGATGTACGAATAATGCGGATAGATTTTCAATTTAAACTCACAGATTTACAATGTGACGTTAAATGAAAGCTAGATGTAAGGACTTGACAGATATTGAACTTTTCAAATCTTTGGAAAAAAATAAATATTTGAAGCGTCGTTCTTTCGCTTGCTGTGTTGAAGCCATGTTCGCTGTAACTTACGTTTGTGAAAAATTATATTCAACAATGAAAATAGTAAAAATCAAATTTAGATCACGACTGACAGAGAAATACCTTCGTGATCAACTACGATTGGCAGTAAGTGACATAATTCCTGATTTTGAAACTTTGTCGCAGAGACATTCTGAAGACAGTTAATTTTAGGTTGTGATAATGTGTCCTATGTTTTCTTGTTGATTTCTTTCTTCGTTACACGTCCTAAACATTAACTTCCCCATCGGTTGTCCGCCTCCCTCTATAGGTGCTATGCACGTTGCAGCTTACACAGTGGCTCGGCGCACCATGGTCTTTTTGCCACAGCTGCCTTAAGGTATGCAATGACACTTGGAGTAAAAATTTACAGTTTTCCCCTCAATTTAATTCAAAATTCACTTACTACTTGCTAACAGTCAAATGAAAAGAATGCAAAAGGAAACAAAAAGGTAAAAAATACAATTTTGGGAGCACAGGGAAAAAATTTTGTGAAAAAAATCATATAGTCTTTCGGCAAGCATTACTTCGCTTCCAATTGACCTAGATCATTCATTTTTGCACCAAGTTGATCCCTAAACAGTGACAAATGTTGTAGTCCTGGATGAACTTAATAGCATTTCTCACTTATTTTTATGCAATTTTTTCTAATCTGTAAAATAGTTACTATTTTTTTTAATTTATTTATAGGGAGGCAATGATTTTGCTTTAAACTAAATTAGTTAATTTTAGATTACAACATAGCTATATGCCTAAACTTCAATTCGGTGTTTGAATGAAGTCGACAGTTCAATTCTAAGCGTACTTTTTACTTGCTCAAAGACTGAAAAATGTTGAAAAAACTGAAATAGGGTAAAAATGAAGTCAAAGTTTAAGTTCAAACTACGTAACAAATGACGTAGGTCTACTTTTATGCTCCTAAAACCCTCCTGCAACATAGGTGAGGCCTCTTTTGTGTCTTTGAGGTGAATTTTCCTCTTTTTCACAGCCTCCGGTACAGTCTTCGCTGCTGTTGCTCAGGAATGTCTCGTCTGCAGCATTCACACCAGCCATTATGGATCTTCCTGGAGTGGTGCTTCCGGAATATGTCCAATTCAACTTTGTTGCCATAATTGAAGTGGCAGATAACATCCATGATCCCAAGTTTCAGAGTTGTACGACCTACATACGTTTCTTTGTGGCAACGTCTCCAAATAAAACCATTGAAAGACTCGTTTGCATTCTCATTCTTGTCATGCAAATATTTGCTCAGCATACTGGGTCTGTAAGCCAGTCGTAAATAGATTTAACCCAATTCCTGGCGCAAGCAGCTGTACAAGGAGTATGAAAAATTAAATTTCGTCCATCAAGATTAGGAAAACCTAAGCATCTGACATATGTTTAGAAACTAGAAGAATCAGGCTATAATATGAGACTAAAAAAAATTCATTATTTGAAGAAAAATTTCCATTCTAAGGGCCGATGCATACCTTAAGTTTCAATCACTATAATTATAAATGCTCTATGTGCCCTCCACCTGCTGCACGAATAACATCAAGACCATAGCCTAATTCTTCCCAAACGTGGCTGAGAGTGTCTTCTGTCACATAACTTACTGTAGCCGTGATTCTGTTGCTGAGCTAATCTAAATCGTCGGGTATTGGTGGAACATTAACAAATTCTTTTACATATTTCCGTAATAAAAAGTCACATATGATGTCTTGAGATCTTGGAGGCCAAGAGTATTATCAAATTTTGGGGTCCCGTTCGTCCAATCCAAAGTTGAGGCAATGTTTCGTTTAGAATAAGACGAAATTCGTTATGCCAATGTGGCAGTGATCCGTCTGGCTGAAAAATGAAATTTTCAGTTTTCAGTGATTTGTGGAAATAGTCACTCCTCCAGCATTTCAAGATAGGAATTTCCTGAAACATGGTTATGAAATTCTGGACTACGGTAACATTTATTTGGGAGCTAATAGTGGAATCTAGCGATAGTAATATGGAACCCTGGACCACGGCCGTTAACGTGGTATAAGGTTTATCCATTTTGGTTTCATGGTTACGGAAATATGTTTTAAAATTGAGTCATTCTTTTTTAAATACTCTATATATCTAGTCAATATAAATTCAACCGACAAACTTACAGTAGTTTACAGGACATTCAACTAAACAATTATAGATAGGAAACCAACTTGTTCAGACAATAGAGGCTGTTAATTTATTATTTTCACTTGAAA
Source organism: Periplaneta americana (assembly GCF_040183065.1). NCBI lineage: Eukaryota > Metazoa > Arthropoda > Insecta > Blattodea > Blattidae > Periplaneta > Periplaneta americana. The sequence continues at coordinate 134,068,002 of NC_091129.1, forward strand.
ACTGTTTATGCTTTATCACATTACTTTTAACTTTATTTGCAATTTTATTACAAGTTATTATTTGAACATACCATAATTAGTTAGCAAAAAATCATATTAATACTGTAGAACTATGCACACAAAATGATGTAACTGCACAAACATCTAATAAAAACAATTACTGCAGATTTTGTTCAAAGTGTGATCCTTCTGAATCGATACACACTCTGAACCTCATAATCATTGACCGCCCGATCACCGCAAATATAAGTTATAAGCAAAGCTCGGAACTTGGGGACTTGTGTCTTCGCACGTGGCTAAACGACCGGACTTCAATGTCAACAAACTCCCGCTTCCCGCACGGAGGTACTGTCAGGTCTGCTAGAAAAGTGGTCACTGGCTGGAACAACATATTGATAGTATTATGGTAGGTCGAAACACGTAATTTTATAGCATGTATAATAAAAATAAACATCAGCAATATATCAAATTTACTGTTCTGCTCTGTATATTTTATTACAGTGTATGACTACGAACATTCGAAGATTTTCGAACCCATAACTTCTTCGCCTGTTAGTTAAACATGATTTGAAACGAGAAAAACTTATTTCCACGGCACATGAGATGATGGGAGCAAATTTAAAATAAATGTTTTAACTGTCACTGTTTTTTGTTCGATTTTCAGCAGTTGCTAGCTGATCTCATATATGAGAAAGATAAGCATATCCTAAATTTTTCTCGAAAATAGTTTTCAATTAATGTGTCACTACTAGGGCAGGTCCCTCTACGACTTGATCCATGGCTATGGACAAATTTTCCACCAATTTAAAGGACTGCAATGTCTTTCAATGAATGCCGTTTCCAGCCTTTAGTTTGTGTGTGGCACAACTTACAAGATATAAGCTCTCCATTCGAAGAAAATAATGTATCTCCCCGAATTACTCCACGAAATTCTGTACCTAAAATTTAAAAAATGTATTTTCAAACTTCTATAAAACCCATTCGAATAACACGTATTTTCTAATTCCTCTAACAGACCATTTATTTGTAATTCTCTGATTGTCATTGGCTTCAACATGACACAGTTTCCTCGTCCGTAGATGTGACCACTTTCTTAGTACATACTGTCCTTGAGCGCTTACAGTGCGAGCTTTGTGTACGTTGTACCTGTAACCTTACCATGCACACGACACACAAGTCCCCAAGTTCCGAGCTTTGGTTATAAGGAATTTCTCTTAACTCATGAGCTGCAGCAACGACCCGTACCACAAGATCTTCGGCTGAAGAAACTGGAATACGTTAAACTTCAGTCTTCACATAAAAAGTAAAACGTCTAACACAGTCAACGTCAACACAGTCCGTCGGTTAAATTTAGATTCACAAATATTGGTAAATGTCTTAGATATTAATCTACAAAATGCCGCTGTATGTGTTATTTTTGGGTTTGTTATAGGCTATGAGATTTTCGAAAACAACAAACTTGAAGTATACTGCGTATATTACATATTATATTCCTGGCTTAGTTGCATCATGAGTGATCTTTATTGCTATCACTTATGAGATTCCAACTAGTCGTCGTACTACTGACTAATCGAACATGGGTGATCCTGAATGGAGTAATGTTGGAATGATGACAAAAGAGATGAAGTTTTATACTAATCTGCCCCAACACATTCCTGTCCGTAGAAATTTTCCTTCATAAGGCTGGCAAGCGTAAAAAAACATGGATTTTTAGGTTATGGTTGATTCTTATATAGGATTTTCTGCTTGTTTTGAGACCAACCTCATGGACTAGTGGTCAGAGCTTCTGACTAGAGTTCATGGGGTGCCGGGTTCGGTTAGATCACAGGATTATTTCATTAAAGGTGAATGGTCCTGTGTTCGCCCATGGTCTGGAAATTAGGTTAGATTTAGATTCAAGACCTCTCCCAGCACTTCATAATGATCCCATCATATCATCAGGGCAGCATAACTCCGCCTTCTAGGCGCCCCAACCTCAGAAGTGGGTTACAAATAAGCCATTGTCAGGAGAGACCAGAAATGTCAAATGACAACCTGATGGCAGTGGAGAAAAAATGCTTGTTTTGATGTAGGTACTCGTGAATTACAGGGATAGAGAGTTGCCTATATATTTCGATATTCAAAGGAAGTAACTCATAAAGCTGTATGCAAAGTGGAACATTCATCTCGCCATATCTCAAAATAGACATTTTGATATTCAAAGGAAGTAACTCATAAATCTCTATGCAAAGTGGAACATTCATCTCGCCATATCTCAAAATAGACATTTTGATATTCAAAGGAAGTAACTCATAAATCTGTATTCAAAGTGGAACATTCATCTCGCCATATCTCAAAATAGACATTTTGATATTCAAAGGAAGTAACTCATAAATCTGTATGCAAAGTGAAACATTCATCTCGCCATATCTCAAAATAGAGATTTTGATATTCAAAGGAAGTAACTCATAAATCTCTATTCAAAGTGGAACATTCATCTCGCCATATCTCAAAATAGACATTTTGATATTCAAAGGAAGTAACTCATAAATCTGTATGCAAAGTGGAACATTCATCTCGCCATATCTCAAAATAGAGATTTTGATATTCAAAGGAAGTAACTCATAAATCTGTATGCAAAGAGGAACATTCATCTCGCCATATCTCAAAATAGAAATTTTGATATTCAAAGGAAGTAACTCATAAATCTGTATGCAAAGTGGAACATTCATCTTGCCATATCTCTAAATAGAGATTTTGATATTCAAAGGAAGTAACTCATAAATCTGTATGCAAAGTGGAACATTCATCTCGCCATATCTCAAAATAGAAATTTTGATATTCAAAGGAAGTAACTCATAAATCTGTATGCAAAGTGGAACATTCATCTTGCCATATCTCTAAATAGAGATTTTGATATTCAAAGGAAGTAACTCATAAATCTGTATGCAAAGTGGAACATTCATCTCGCCATATCTCAAAATAGAGATTTTGATATTCAAAGGAAGTAACTCATAAATCTGTATGCAAAGAGGAACATTCATCTCGCCATATCTCAAAATAGAAATTTTGATATTCAAAGGAAGTAACTCATAAATCTGTATGCAAAGTGGAACATTCATCTTGCCATATCTCAAAATAGAAATTTTGATATTCAAAGAAAGTAACTCATAAATCTGTATGCAAAGTGGAACATTCATCTCGTCATATCTCAAAATAGAAATTTTCATATTCAAAGGAAGTAAGTCATAAATCTGTATGCAAAGTGGAACATTCATCTCGCCATGTCTCAAAATAGAAATTTTGATATTCAAAGGAAGTAACTCATAAATCTGTATGCAAAGAGGAACATTCATCTCGCCATAACTCAAAATAGAAATTTTTATATTCAAAGGAAGAAACTCATAAAGCTGTATGCAAAGTGGAACATCCATCTCGCCATATCTCAAAATAGAGATTTTGATATTCAAAGGAAGTAACTCATAAATCTCTATGCAAAGTGGAACATTCATCTCGCCATATCTCAAAATAGAGATTTTGATATTCAAAGGAAGTAACTCATAAATGTGTATGCAAAGAGGAACATTCATCTCGCCATATCTCAAAATAGAGTTTTTGGACTTACTTCCTTCTGGCTTCTGAGGTAAGAAATCTTACTTGACTCTCCGAGTGTTGAAGCATCCTGCCTTGTTAATAATGTGCCTTGGATTTAACAATGAACTGAAGTGTCGGGTGTCTGATTAGTAATAGGCACTGTAAATCGTTAGTACTTTGTTTTCTACAGAAAAATATTTCAGTATTAGAAAAGTTCAAAGAACTTATGCGGAGCACAATAATATTCTTTGATTTAAAACGGACTCAAGGCGTAAAGTTCACACAGATTTATACACTCTTGCTTAATAAAAAAAGAAAAAAGAGAAAGAAGTACAGTACATCATAATGTGTCAGTCTACAGGGAAATCAGAGCCTAGACTTATAATGTAATAAACCTAGCACAGAGTTATTAAAGTGCGCTAATGTTCTGTGTCGTGTACACTATTTAAGACAACTTGTGTTACATTCTCGGTTGCAGGAGAATTATATTTGTCCCTGATACTAGAAACAGGAGAGAGCTGAAATTCCTAAACAAACTAATTATAAACATTTTAAGTTCATTTAAACTGCTGGTACAATTCTGAACACTCAATTGCTATTATGCGCTCCTCCTGATTTAGAGATCGGTCTGAAGATGCTCAAGAAATAATTCAATCCACAAACTTTGTTGAACTGCTTCAGTACATTTGTTATTTAATTCAAGTTTTTTTTTATTCTTTAAACGTACATAATTTTACGATGAAATAGTAATGGAACGGAGAAAAATTCTCTCCGGCGCCGGGATTTGAACCCGGGTTTTCAGCTCTACGTGCTGATGCTTTATCCACTAAGCCACACCGGATACAACCCCGGCGTCGGTTAGAATTGTCTCTGATTGAGTTCCAACTCTTGGGTTGCCTCTATTGGCCGCCCTCTGCACTACGTCATAGATGTCTATGAACATAGTCCACACATGTGCTGAGGTGCACTCGTTCTGAGTGACTAGTTGGCCGGGATCCGACGGAATAAGCGCCGTCTTAAATCACTTTGTGATTTACGCATATCATATATTATTTCAATGTACCGAAGTACGTATGGTATTTCCATGCAGATATTCTGCGTCATCATACGATGAAAGAGTAATGAGTCCGTTCCATTACTCTTTCATCGTATGATGACGCAGAATATCTGCATGGAAATATCATACGTACTTCAGTACATTGAAATAATATACATAATTTTAGTTGAACAATACACATATGAGTATGTACAGTACGTATGTGCAGGGTGTTTGAGAAGGAATAGTAAATGATTGAGGGGGTTCTATGTTGGTTGGTGATACTAAAATAGAACCAGAAACATATTAATATTCATTGTCAACGAAGTATTTAATGAAATTGTATTTATGCACAGGAAAAATCGAACCGTGCCTACTCTGAAGTCAGCACGAAATCGATTCGAATAAATGCCAGTTTCGAGAAATTCCAAACACTCATTAAAATCTCCAGTGAATGAAGTAATCATATTTTGCAGTTAGATGCTCCTGACTCAATTTAAATATAAAATAGATATAGCAATGTTTGTCTACAAAGTTATTAACCCTCCTGCTACCAAGACTTGTTACAACTTACTGCTACCAAAGGCCGGCAATACAATTGACCCAATCAAAGTCATATACAAATCTTTGTTAAGCATTTGAAATATTTATTATTGTAAAACTATTGACTATAGACTTCAGAAAATATAGACATTTAAAATAATTTTCCTCGTTTTAAAGATACAGTGTGATTCAAAAGTCCCGTTCCATTTTGTTGAAAACATATACCAAAATTAATGAACTTCAAAATATGTTATTGATGACACTATGAGAAAATATATCTGTAAAGTTAAACTTGCATCCCTTCCATCTCAAGGCAAACTCTTTAATAATACATGGTTTTGACAAGGTAGAAAACAAATTTCAAGTAATGAAAGTCACATTACTATAAGATAAATTGAAAAACATTTAAGATATTTGTTGATATTTAAATATTGAAATAGCATCTATACAACCATAAACACCTCCAAGACAATTGTTCATAATAAAATAAAATCCTTTAAAAATAGTTAAAAAAAATCTAAACATACTCGTAAATAAATAAAAATATAAAATTAAGAATATAAATTTTAGGTATAATTTGTTTAAATTTAAATATTTCAACACCATCTATACTACAATGAACATCTCGGTAAAAGGCTCTACTAATAATTATTTAAAAAAAAATCACTTTTAGAATAACCATAACAGACAGAAATTAAAATTTAAAAAAATGGAACCCAAAGTCATGATATGAGTACACATGATAATATAAACAACAATACGAATAAATATATAAATAACACAAAATGAACTAATTTGGAAGTAGACAAACTGAACATTAGAAAATTAAGCAACAAATTGAATTTCATAACCTTGAATTTTCATGACACAGTTTAACAAGTTTACCCCACTTAAATAATGCAGATTACTTCTTAAAGTGGAATAATTATTTGTGTTATTCATACTTCAAAACGTTGGTAGATATAAGTGACAAATACGTGTAATTTAAAAAATAAATATGGGCAAAAATGAAAATAATATTGAAAAATCATCAGTAGGGTAATCGTATTACCCACATTGGTAACAGGAGGGTTAATTGCTACGCGTCCCATGTTACATGACCGCTGAGCTCTGATGTCGCCACTGGCGATACATACAATACATCTTACACGATTATGGAACGCGGGACAATGAGAGGATTGAAACATTCGTGGAGGGGGATGACGCACTCTCCTAGTTCGTGGAATTAACACCAGTCAATTTACAACGGACGGGTAGTACGAATTATTAAAGGTTATTGATAGTAATTATTATGAATCGAGAAAATATTTTCATCACTGTAATTAAACAAAAATAGAAAAATGAAGTTACAGGAGAATGAAGAAAGTTAGATAACACAGAACTGCACGCATTGTAATCTTCACCTGACATAATTAGGAACATTAAATCCAGACGTTTGAGATGGGCAGGCCATGTAGCACATATGGGCGAATCCAGAAATGCATATAGAGTGTTAGTTGGGAGGCCGGAGGGAAAAAGACCTTTAGGGAGGCCGAGACGTAGATGGGAAGATAATATTAAAATGGATTTTAGGGAGGTGGGATATGATGATAGACTGGATTAATCTTGCTCAGGATAGGGACCGATGGCGGGCTTATGTGAGGACGGCAATGAATCTTCGGGTTCCTTAAAAGCCAGTAAGTAAGTAAGAATACATTTTATCCAGCATTTAAGCATGTATTTGTTGTTTATGTCCTCTCGCCCTTGTCTGAAACCTAAAATTTCTACGTGGCCCAGGAATCGCTGATATACTATAGATGATTATGATTGTGGTGATATTGATACATATCATTAGGATGAATAGGGTCATTTAGGGATATCTGATACGCTAAGGAAAAAGTTAGTTAGAATACAAAAAAAAAAAAAAGAACTCAATATGGTATATTATATCTCATGACCGAAAAGGAAACTGTAGATCACATTCATTTTTATTTTATTCTGTGAATGTAAAATACAAGTTGAAGTCACGACATTTACTTATAAGAAGATTAAAAGCACAGCCAACACAGATTCCACGTAGTTCGACTTTTTTCAGTAGGAACAGTGCTCGCAATGCCTGCTTTTCTTAAAAATGTCGAGATCTCCCAAAATACCCTTATCTGTATTTGACAACCGCCCTCAATGTGGTATCGCTCAAATCTTGAGAATCATCTACTCTGTCAGATCGTTCCGGGTCACGACGTTATTATACTGAGAAGTAAGTTTACGTAACTCCGAGAGTTTGGAGAAATTACACTTGAACACACTTGAATTGCGAAATACACTATGCTTGTTATTACATGTAACGTTCGTGATATCAATTCCAAAGAAGGTAATGGATTTGAGAGCAAAAATAAATAAAACATGAAACGGAAACTAAGAGGTCTTTATCACACATCTACGTCATCTAAACAAAATTTAATTATTTTTTCCCTCGTCAAAATTCAATCCTGGAGGAAGCATACGTTTCTGTTATAGGTACTCTAATGAATTGTCCCAGTCTCTATGTATCAACATCGGAGGTTTCAAATATTACAATCTTCTTCGTAACTAGAACACCGGAAAAACTTTATGACTTGTGACATTACTAAACTGAAGAAGATTATCTCTTTCGTCCTGCAGCCAAGTAGGCTTAATATTGTGGTTTATTTAACGACGCTCGCAACTGCCGAGGTTATATCAGCGTCGCCGATGTGCCGGGGTTTTGTCCCGCAGGAGTTCTTTTATATGCCAGTAACTCTACTGACATGAGCCTGTCGCATTTAAGCACACTTAAATGCCATCGACCTGGGCCGGGATCGAACCTGCAACCTCGAGCACAGAAGGCCAGCGGTATACTCACTCCGCTACCGAGGTGGACAAGTAGGCTTATTTGCATCCGTTTGAAGTGAGTTTCATGCCAGTTGTGTGCACCTGATTCCTTTGCTGGTAACGAATATATTTGTAAATCTGAAAGCTGAAAGTCACCAGCCTGAAATTCGTCTTGCAATTGGAGAAAAACAACAAATTAGGTGATCATCCGAAGAGGGATTCAAAATCACGCCCAAGTACAACTTCGGAACAAATCCAATACATTATTAACAGTAATTACTATAGCATTAGTGCAGTCTAGCTACTTTAATAAGACATTTGCGCAGAACCAACGTGCATCAGTCATATGATTTGCACAAGAAATGTGTGAGATTGCACATAAAATTATCCTAAATTGGAAGTTCACTCATCTCAAGACGCTGCTCATTTAAAAGGTCGTATTACTGCGGAACTCTACAAATACTGGGTGTTCAGTTCAAAATGTGTCTTGGCTCGCTGTATGCCGTCATGTGGCTAGCCGATGAGCCTAGAAAATTCAATCTTCCTACACTTCCGCAGCTCAGGTGTATAATCTAAGAGGCAGAGAAGTTGCCTAGCAAGTACGGCGTTCATTCTGAAGAATACGTACCGATACGTACGGTAACGCCGATAGTGGCAGGAATGTGAACTGTTTGGAAATACGTACTGTCGGGATATGGGGAGAGGGTTAAGACGATTACTTACGTATTTGTTGATATTAACTTCGACGGTCAACATGGACACGGAGCATTTGATTTGTGTTGTGGAATGTTACCGTACGCAACCGATGATAACAAATACCCTGCGTACGACTTGCCGGCGCAAAACACAGTTCGAAAGAGGTTATGGTAGCACACAGACTTTACAGACTGCCATCTGTTGCTACGACGTTCAAGTTATACCGTACACGTTCTCAAGTTCAGATTGAAGAACGCCTTAAATAATAGGCAACTTCTCTAACATATCAGCTGAAACTCGCTTCAAATCGGTGACCCAACAACAGTGACGTCATGACACACTTTGAAATGAACACCCAGTAGACGCTCAGTCTCGTATACTTCACGATACAAGGTAAGTCAACGCATCCTGTCCCGTGCTGCACAGGGCTAACCATTTGAACCAGTGCAGTAGTGTGCAGATACTCGTACACGTTGGCAGCAAGGCAGGGAACAAAAAATGTGTACTTATGTTGAAGCAGAAGTTACAAATATTGGAACGGTTAAAAAAGGTGAATCAATCAGAGCCATCGCTCAAGAATTTGACATTTCGATCAGAACAGTGCATGGGATAAAACAAAATTAATCTAATTACGAGGCATTCTGTAGTGATTATAAGAAGCTTTGTTATTATCAGTTCATCGTAGAATGAAAACACAGCTTATTTTGTGTATTTCCTAAATTTAATCAATAGGCAAGATTTATGTTCTCTCTTGAAGGGTATACACCATTTTAAAATAATTTAATACACAAACACAACTATTACAAGAAATGCTCAATACGTTTTTGTAGCTTTATTCTCTTCGGCTCAAATCAACAATAATAAAAATGCAGGTTGCCAGGCGACGATAGAAAAGAAAAGATGCGAAATAGTAATATACGTTACAAGAGCGGTATGTTGACGTTTTCACGGCCGAGGAAAAGATTGAAAAAGCGAAACGTAGTTGAGCTTTTTTAATTTACGAGAACATGAAAACAAACATACCGCTCGTGTATCGTACATTATTTTGTGCGAAGATCGTTTATTACATACCTGAAAGACGAATTTCTAATTAGTTGCAATGAAATCTCCATGTTGGTTTCTGTTTAATGACGCCAACTTCGAAACACCAAAATATCTTTCTTCAACATTGTTGCTATAAAATGTTTTCTGTGTTTACTATACTCCAGCAGGCCGTGATATACATCTGTCTTTCCCCCCCCCCCCCAGTCTATAAATGCGAACTTAAAACAAACGGTAAGGTTATGTAATGATTTATTTTTCATTTTAATATTTTAACAATATTATTTATATAACATATTACAGTAATAACATCGGCATCTGGAATCTCGTTGATTTTTTCACGGCTTCCTTAATGTTACTTGTATCAGGAATGCAATAAGTGTCGTGGAGTAGTAGACTTTACTTAATTTTTGCAAATATTTAAAAACAATAATTAACATTGCAATTTAGGTGAAATTGCATTGGTAAGTTTCAAATTTATAATTATTACTATGTTAAACGTCTCTAAAGATAATATGTTAAAAGCCTAAAGCAGTAAAATGAATGTCGCGCTTAAGCGGTAAGAAGAGGGAAATTGTTATGTGTGTTACGTTGGGAATACTGAATGTGGTATTTCACACTTACCGCGTATTGGTTCTGTGCGGAAAACAAGCAAATACGCATGATCTCGCACAAACAAATTAATGTGGTGTATAAATAATTGAATGCTCTTTCATATATTTTAAGTATAAAAATATAGGGATGCCATTTTAAATTTCAAAGTGGGAGTCAGTAACCTGAACACACGTTTCAGCGTCACATTGTTGACAAGTAACTCCATCTGTTAGCACAACCATAAAGCATCTAATAGATGCTATAGAGTTACCAACAATGAAAAAAAAAAAGTGGGAGTGGCTGGGGGTGGGAGGTGAAATCTAAAATGCAATTAAGCATTGTCTAAGACTTCCCCTTTCATATCTAAATTTACGTGTTTTTTTTTTTTTTGTTTAAATTGAATTCAATTTAAGTAACTAGTTATTTAGAGTGGGAAGTTTTGAAATGAAAGACCCGTATGTAGATGTAGAGAGTTTTTCCTCCAGAAGTTTGTTTTATGTTTCAAATGTATCACGTATACTATACTTAATTACGAAGTTGTTTTGTTATATATTTTGCATATACTGCAATATATCATTTAAAATTATATACGTTAATTTATTTATAGTTTGGTCCGCACGCCATAAAAACATTGTACAGCCCTTATGTTAACCAATGTCTGCAGTACTCCGTAGAAAGACAGCGTTCGTACCTCGTCTCGCACACTGACCATTGCTGTGTCTACTTGTGGAGTTCCACTGTACCTGTTTTACGGAGAAAGAGCACTTTTCTGGACGTGCACAGCATGTAGAACCTAAATACTGAACTTTCTATACTGCTTCAGTCTTGTCAGATTGGTAAATCGTTGTGTTCTGAAACTTAATGCAAAATTAAGTCTACTTTTCCTATGCGAATAGCCACTTGAACTAAACACAAATACATTGAAAAAATAAACATAACTATCCCGATCCATCATAGTTCAGAAACAAACTTCTTAATTTTTTCATCAAGCAATGTACTCCAAGTTAGCATCCATTACGGTTTTATACTTCCCATTTCTTTTCATCGCTCCATCGCCATCTATCTGTAACTAAAAATGCATCATGCACATTAAATTGATAATACAGTAACAATGAATGATAATCATCAAAATATCATGGAGTTCGCGTTATGTGACCCGTTTCGACCTCACGTCAGTCATCAGAAATCTCTCCAGAGAAAATACTGAATTTCCTTTTTCCTGTGGTATGTATTTCGAAATTTTTCTCCAATTCGCTCATATCAGCGTATAGCCATTTGCAACTCTAAATATTTTATTGGTGATTTTGATGAATAATCCTGTTCTGAAGTTGGGGCATCCATTCGATCGGATTTGTTCGCGTCGTGAATATATGAAAGCAAGCATAATGGATAAAGAAGACTGTGATAATGACGGCGATATGAGCCCAGGTTCCGGTGTCGAACCACTACTACTTTTGTGGGAGAGAGATTCTTTGGATCGTACACTAGATATCTCACAATGCGGACCTCCATTATCATGGGATCCGCATGTCGCACAGGCAGCCGCTGAGATTCCACAGATAAAAGGGTTAAGTCGTGAGTACTGCGCCAAGCGAAAACGCTCCTTTGTTTAACTCGCCGTAACTCGGAAACCAGTAAAGATTTTGAGTAGCGACCACTTTTAAAAGTAATTTTCATTCCTTCTCAACATTTCTCTCGCTTTGACTCCCAATCTAAATGAAAAACAAGAAAGTTTACCACTTAACAACTTTTGAATGTGTAAATGCCTATTCTGCACAGATCAGATCGAAGTTAGTATCTTTTTTCTTACTTAAAAAATTTTCATTTCGAATTTGTTTCTATGCCTTCCTTAGAAATTTGAGCTACTGATTATTAAAATAATAACAGCGCGTTTGATTGACTATCATAGGAGCTACGACATGATAAATGTTAAAGGAGCGGGAAATATCGTATAATGATTCCTTTCCCGAAGTTTTACGAACGTTAACATACGTCACCAAATACCACAGCGTTAATGTTTAGCGTACGACGAGGGTGCGAAAACTCTCTCTTATGTAAATTTTCTATCCGCCATTTGCCTTTGTGAATGAGGGAAACTGATTTGGATTTGTCTAAGTGTTTATGATATTGGTGATTAAGGAGGTGATAAAGCGTGAAATGCAAATTTCTAATCCGGCATTTACATTTGTGACTAAGGAAAATCATGAAAAAACGCCAATCAGATTGGCCGACCACGGGGTTTGAACCAGGTCCTCACGAATGGCAGTCTCAAACTTAACCATCTGAGCCACCTCGCTTGTTTCAATTCGCATTTGTAGATGGAAAATCATTACTTTATGCTATGAATCTGCAGAAAAACAAACATTAATTGATTTAAAAAATAGCATAAATAGATGTTCATTCATTCAATTTAGAATAACAACAATAGTGAAACAACTGAAATAGACAATTAATATTTGAGGAGAAAAATTCGCTCCGCCGCTGGGGATCGAACCCGGGTACTTAGTTCTACGTACCAAGCGCTCTGACCACTGAGCTACGCCGAATTCAATCCACAGCACCGGATCGAATTCCCCTCCAATGTTTCCCTTTGTGGCCTTGCTCCATGTTAGGCATATATGTTGACGTTTTTATGTCCAATGTCAACTGCCATTATACCAGGGGCACACTCAGCTGAGTGACTAGTTTGGCCGGGATTCCGCAGTTATATGCACTGCTAGCTGTGAGAATATTATGGATTTATTAATTTGTCCTACAGAACAATATCTGTAATGATGACATTTAATATTTGAGGAGAAAAATTCGGCGTAGCTCAATGGTCAGAGCGCTTGGTACGTAGAACCAAGGACCCGGGTTCGATCTCCGGCGCCGGAGCGAATTTTTCTCCTCAAATATTAATTTTCAATGTTACAGATATTATTCTGTAGGACAAATTAATAAATCCATAATAACTGAAATAGAAGTTTATGTGAAAATAAAATAATCTTTCCTGATTTTTAATAACCCTACAATTATATGCATTACAATAAATTGTCTCTCATGTCTGAAAACATGTTAGATGGGTGCAGGAATCTGTAGAGTTCTAGTTATTATAAAATATAATACATTCTTCTTATACAGTATTATGGCAAATGTTTGGACAGCCCTGTTGGCATTAAATTACTAATGCATTTCTTTCGGCAGTCGCAATTTTTAATAATAAAAACCAGCGTACAACGGAATTACAGGGGCTCTTGTGTTAATATGAACAACTGCGCCGGCATTAGCACGGTCTTGCCAGCCAACATTATGAAAAAGTAGCGTGAAAAATAACCACTATTCGTCATCCAGTTTCCTTTTCTTCTCATCTCCTGAGGTATTAAAAGCTGCAGTACTCATTTCTGGAGCCATAACTCATCAATTGACTAGACGCCTCCAGTGTTTCAGCACACATTAGGCCCTATTTCTACAACTAATTGTTTATTAACATTAATAATGTTCGAGGTAAGTTTCAAATTGTAGTAAGATGCAAAGACAACGAACTGGCTTACCGGACGCTTGCAAAGAAAGCCTCGAACTACAAATAATATATCACAAATAATGTTGAGGAAGATAGATATTTTTAGCGCGGGTTTCCGGTGGATGATCAGCGGTTTTCGTATTCATAAACCAGTGTTAGCGATAGCATATGATTTGAATTCTGTACTATAGTCCCGTCGCTCTAATTTCCGGCAGCCAATCGCGTTGCAGGTCGGCTACATTTAAACGTGTGCATCTTGTGATTCGCCGATTCATTTCTTAAGGCTCGATAAATACTTAATATAATCGCCCGCCATTTTAGCTCTTTCGCTGGCGTTCGCAGAAAGCACACGAAGACGATATTTGCCGCTCAATTAATTGCTGAATTACATTGCGTTTGATTTATTATCATAGGAGCTACGACATAATAATGTTTAACGGTGTGGCAAATAGATTCCTCGTATGGTAGCTCGGGAACGTAAGAACAAAAATGGCGAACGATACTACCTACCTACAATTTATAGAGCCTCCACTTTCTAAGACGTAAGCAAAGAAGCGGAGTCACGTCGGAAATAACAGCGTCGGGACTATAGTAACCATTGGAAGCCGGGGCTAGTTTAGTACGCTCGTAGCGCGTGCTGCGAAATGTCTATGAATAGCACCCTAAGAAACTAGAACACTATACGAAAGACAAAGTGGACAAGAAGAAAATTATTCACAGAATCGAAGAGCTATTGCGTTCGAGATTATTATTTTAATTAATCGGAATAATATGGGAAGGGTAAATAGATGACGCAAAATGAAGTGGCGTTTAATAAAGATAATGGCGAACTTACAACGATAGATAAGTTCATGTTGAATCTTTCGTACACTACTTTTAACACTTGAATATAAATAATTGATTAAATGGCGATCTTACTCGTGTTAATTATGTAAGCATGTGCGGCGTACAGCTGTTTCGGTGCTACTTGACACCATTCTCAGAGCCTTCTGTGTCTCGGCGTCATCTCAACTTCGCTGCCTGTTGTGTGGGTGCGTTCTTCATCACACGAACGCACTCACACAACAGGCAGCGAAGTTGAGATGACGCCGAGACACAGAAGGCTCTGAGAATGGTGTCAAGTAGCACCGATACAGCTGTACGCCGCACATGCTTACATAATTAACACGAGTAAGATCGCCATTTAATCAATTATTGATAGATAAGTTCTTGAATAAATGGCAGAATATAGAGATTATTACTTATAGAGCAATTGTAGAATCGAAAATATTGTATAATACAGAAATTTGGGGTAATGATTTTTCTAGCTATCTTATTGATAGAATTAGATCTAAATTTTGTAAGAAATTTCTAGGAATCCCTTTTAAAATTTTAACAAAAATTCAATAAAATAGAATGATACAAAAATTACTAATTCCATCATAATTACAAATAAATAATAATTCAATAAAATATTCCAATAAAATAATTAAATATCAATAAATCAAAATCTAAAAAGTAAAATTTTAACAAACTTAAAATGATAGTTATTATAAAACCAACACTCGTGGAACGCTTCTAACCTAGCTGCTAGATTCGAAATTGCGGCATATAATATTATGGGAATGATACTAGTAAGAAAAATAAAATTCTTAAATCAGAGGCCTATTATGAAGACGGAGGATAGTGTCACTGAAAAGAAGTGTTTGCAGTTTCTTCGGGACACGAATTTGAAATCCAATTTGCTAGAAGGTTTAAAGAACAAGTGAGCAGATTAAGTCTAAGATGGTTATGGAATGAAATTGGAGTAATGAATTTAAATGTTTCTTTCTTTCTCTCTGCTTATTTGTTTCTTTCTCTTTGTTTATTTGTTTGCATGCGTGCATGTTTCTTTCCTTATTTGTTTCTTTGCTTATTTAATTATTATCCATAAATTTATTTATTATTATCCATAAATTTATTTATTATTATCCATAAATTCTCTTTATTATTATCCATAAATTTATTTATTTATTTATTTATGCATCGACGCATGGTTGTGCTTGCAGTATCCCTGTCTAAATTTTCTTCTCGCTCTCTCTCTTTCTCTCTCTTTCTTTCTCTCTCTCTCTCTCTCTCTTCGCCGGACATAAGACAATAATACTCCTTCGTGATTCCTTTCCAAATAATTTTATTGCAACAAAATTTTTATCTCTATTTTAATACAAAACTTCATGTATAAAATATCATCCTCTTGCATAACTGAGTATAAATAAGAAGCAAGAGACCCATCCGGTATACAAAGTTGGGAGATTAAAAAACTTCATTAGATATATAGAGGAGACTCGGCTAATTCCTCAATATTAAGAAATAAATCTATCATACTTTCATCAAAATGTTTATTGAAAAATATTATCATGGTATGTAGATATGGACGAAACCTTTCATTACCAAATGAGAAAAAGAGACCTATTAAAATTAAAATATATTTAGTTGTACAATACATCACAGTTGAAAAGGAACAACTCGGGTAATTCCGCAACAGTGAGAATAAATCCGCAATAGGACATCACTAATTCCGCAGTAGTAAATAATTATGAAATTCCCAAAGATCATATCATTGTGGTTTGCAGCACAGTTATCTTGAGATAAAAGTCGTGCATCACATTGATCATACTAAACAAATCGTATCGTTCTGGTGTGCAGTCCGCCTAACTGTGATCATAAATGAGTACCGTACGACATTTTCACCTTAATATGCATTATACACGTTTAAATGAGAGGACACCGAAGTTCACAAGCAACTTGTATGGCCTTCAACTTCGGAAGCGCATGGTAGGATAGCCAAGAGGTGACGCGTTAACTGAGGCCTAACGTCGCTTCACAAAGCAAACACCGAGTTGATTTGCTGTAGGCAATGTTAGTTGACAGTAAAATTTAAACATCATATACAAAAACTCTGTCTTCTACACATACATGTTGTGACAGGGCAATTTTTAAATATGTACTGCTGAGTTCATTGCGAGGAAAGTGAATGTGCGAGTATTTTACATTAACTTGTGCTTGTGCTTGAGGGCAATCAGCTGATGATTTCTTACTTAGTTACTTATCTTTCTACTTTGGAGAATGCTGGGTTTGCAGTGAAAGACGTACCCATGGGCAGAACAGTATGTATGTATTTTTATTTTATTGGGTTATTTTACAACGCTGTATCAACATCTAGATTATTTAGCGTCTGAATGAAATGAAGGTGATAATGCCTGTGGAATGAGTCCGGTGTCCAGCACCGAAAGTTACCCAGCATTTGCTCGTATTGGGTTGAAGGAAAACCCCGGAAAAACCTCAACCAGGTAACTTGCCCCGACCGGGATTGGAACCCGGGCCACCTGGTGTATGTATGTATGTATGTATGTATGTATGTATGTATGTATGTATGTATGTAGGCCTATGTATGAGCTATTCCATCTCAAATCGACCGAAATTTAGAGAAAATTGACCTTACAATTTCTAAATACAATGAAACTTTTTTTGTACGTAGAGAACTGTGATACAATGCTTTGTGCAAAGTTTGAGGCATCAGAACTTCATAGTGTTAAAATTAAAAATATTTAAATTTATCGTATCTTCATAAAATTAGCAAATTTAAACTGTTGTAGCTCCGAAACCCTTTCACCCAATGATCAAAATCATGGTTTATTTTTATGCTGAGAAATTAAAGTTTACATTGACATATAAACAGATTTTCTTACTTTTTATGGAAATGGAGAAATTTAGATTTTTCCTCATTAAGACGCGTTTGGCTAGGAAAAAATATTTTAAAAATATATAGTTAGATTCCGCATTGAAAGTACAAATAAACACATATTTTTTACTCATGGTATGTTGATAAGAAAGTATTGAAAATATCAAATAAAGAAAATAAATAGTACGCGCGTGAACTAACCAGCTGACTGTGAGGCGGGAGCTAGGCGAGACAAGCAAGGCCAGGAGACAAACATGTGATGTTTCGTCTAGCAGCGCATGGCTGTGCTAGCTTTATCACAGGTTTTCATAAACAAAGGAGTAAAATGACGCCCAACGCTCGCTTATCTTCAGCTCTCGGTCAGTGCGTGCGGTACTGCGCCGTTCAAATCTAGGTGTGTGAAAATCTATTTAATACTCTCGAAACTTATTGCCGTACCACTAAGCAAACAATGCCGAATCCCTCTTAATAATGCAAGGTTTTTTCTCAATATTTTTTTACATTTTTACAAATGGTCAAAAAGCCTAAAAGCAAGTAAAATCAGATTATCTGTCTCTCTGTGTACAATAAAAATAAGGATTACTTCTTAACATAGCCTACCAAATGTCAGCTTCAAAATAAGCTCTCGTTCAATGTTCTGCAGTAAATGGTTCCAGAGTTCTGAGCGCTGAAAGAGTCTTGTTTGTTTTTTATAAAATACGCTAAATTTGTCGTTCAATAACACGAAAACCGTTTGACTTTCGATAGTATATTTTTGAAAATACACTCCCCTCAGCACCTTGTATAAGTAGGGAAAAAATTAAAGTATTAAAAAAATGCGAGGTTTTTTACCGATCGATTTCATATGGAATAGCCCGTATGTATAGGGGGTAAAGAGACTTTATGCCCGTACTATTAACAAGACAAGTAAAGAATTGTTTCTGAGTTACAGACAATAAACAATTAATTGGGACACTGTATATAACCATATGGCAATATCCAGTAAATACTGTTATTGTTATTTATCCACTTCTACATGAGTAAAGCCAAACGTACTAGGACAAGGGCTCGAATCCTGCTTGTCTGATTATCTGATTTTTTTTTCTCTACTTTAAAGGAAACTAGTGGCTTCTGCAGCAAATATTGCTGCAAACTAAGTTCGTTAGACGTTCAAATAAAAACTTTTCAGATTTATTTTCAATGAAGAATACTTATCTTTTTGATAGTTATTTGCTTCCATAATAATGAAACATACTCCCTCTGAATGGATTTTTTTAGGCCAAATACTTTTTCTTGAACCTATCCAACTTCAGGTTTTGAGTTTCAACGCGAAAACGCAAGTATCAATGTCAGGACGATATCAGTAGCTAATTCAGATCATTGTGGATTGTAGGCAAAAGTTAAAAAAATGTCAGGTTTGCTAAGCTTTCGACCAATAGCATTTTCGTGTAGAACTTGAAATGTAGAGCGTAAAATCATTTTATCCTACTAAGAGATCTTGCTGAAATGATCTGGAGACTACAAAATTTTCTAGGCCTCTTATTTTATCAGTAAGTAATACCTTTTGATCTTTCCTTAGGAACTGTAATTTTTGCGCTCTCTCGAGCCAATACTGAAGACAATGACACATATCAATATCTACACTACACTGCCATTAGGAACTGTCATTTTTGCGCTCTCTCGAGCCAATACTGAATGACACATATCAATATCTACACTACACCGCCATTGTATATGAAAAAGACCCAACCCCACTGGGTTCATAAGTATAAAATATTTGATTTTTAATAACAATATTATTATCTTACTTAAGTTTTGTAGTTATATATAGCGGCCACTCAGTAAATTATAGAAATGAAGATCTAAATTAAGATATTTTCTACATTTACTTACATAACCACACAACGTTTCACTTTCATGTCATCAATATAGCATCAATATTATGTACAATTAATGAAAAAATAGATGCATCATGATATTAACTATAATAATATTTAATTTCTAATGGTAATAATGTCATCAAACCACCTCAAGTTTCGTAGATTTGAATATTCAATATACAGCTGTACTCAGAAAATTATACTGTACACTGCAGAATCAGTTTTTAATAACAAATTGAATTGAGCTCTAAATACATATATCGGCAATCTGCAGGTCATGGCCTTCGTGTAATAGCCTATTGTTTATTGTAGTGTGTGTTTTGTTCTGAAATTCAATCAAGTCGGCCGTTATTGAATAAAATTAGTTCTCAAAACTGACAACAGATGGATTTTGGAAAATAGGAAAAGTATGTAGGAAAATTGACATTTCACTGAAAACTACTACTTTTCCGAAAAACTTTAGGTTCCAAGCTTCGAAATGAGGGGCCATTTATTAAAATCCGTTCAGCCATTTTCCCGTAATTTCCATTACCAATTCAAATTATATATATAGATATCATATAATTACAGGCGAATCTTAGGTCTCATCTCGTTATTACCAATTAAAACGAAGCTAAATAACCTAGTAGTTAATACAACGTTGTTAAGCAATCGACCAAGGAAAAAGAGGACAGTTTTCAATGAAATGAAGAAGATTTTGGACCACTCTATATATTCATCCTGTCTTACAGCCTGAATATGATGATGCAGTTACAGAAATGCTTCCATTTCGAAGACATTTCTCTCTCTTTCTTCCTTAACATTCGTATCTAACTTCCATTTCTTTCTTCCAATTTGTATCTCAATCTTACTTACATTTTCTTCCGTGTTTATTCTGTGACTTTCATTTCTTCCTCCCGCATGCTCTCCTATTTCTTTTCATAACTTGCTCTACATTTATGCACAGTAATATTTCCAGCATTTCTGAATGCGTTACTTCTGCAAGCGCTCGTAAAATACAGGAATAGGGAAGTAATTTCTACGGGATCGCCGAGTCGAGTAAGATTCGAAGTATTTACTGTATGCGAGCTGTAATTTTGTACATTGAATTAACAGAGCGTACAGATATGATGATCGCTACGGAGATGAACAGCGTAGTCAAAACTTCTCTAATAACATTTTCTGAAAGTATTTAGAGAGAAATTTTCAAACTTCTTTCCCTTTCCTCAATCTGGATTACTGAAAAGTGGACCGAATCGGAGGCTGAGATCCATCTTTATAATCATAAACAGATGAACGCGAGAATATTTCATTCTATTACGAACAAGAAATAATGGACCAGGTGATTGAGTTAGTCTATTAATGCGCACCAACAATATAACTAAGGCAAGCCGTTTTTAATGTAGAAGAAATTCAATTGGAATACTCTCACCTATACAAATGAAAATAAATAAGTTAAATTGTCCTAGTAATAATTAGTAATCAAAGCTACAATTAACCATTGAACAGCACTAATAAAAACAAATAAAAAAATAAATAAATAAACTCCAAGTATAGTACAGAATATAAATAACCGAAGTTATAGTCCGGGTCAGCTTACTTCATACCCGAAGGGTGAAACCTAACCATTTCCCCCCCCCCCCCATTACTACATATGCTAGTGGATTGCGGTGATTTTCTAGTTTGTAGGTTGAATTTTCGTTTGCCAACTTCGTTTCGAATTTTGATACTGACAAATACTACAAATGGTACTGATTTTGTAACTGTTATGTTGGCAGCTGAGACAAACGGTGTCAGTACTGGAGTTCCATGCAATTAAAATTGTACTAGATTTCTGAGCCGGTTACTGGAAGCGAGTGAAATTTGAACATAGTAATAATTAAAGTTCTGTAAATTGTATAGTAGTCTGTATAGCTCAAGTGATGAATTGTTTATGATTATAAATTGAATTAATCTACTTGATATTAATTGCACAAAGTTGTATAGCTTAATGAAAGTATGCTACTTTGTATTGTATATATCTGTATAGTTTTGGCCGATGTATTGTATATGCTTTAAATTGAATAGTAATCTATATAGCTCTATTGATAAATTGTTTGTGTTTGTAATTTGAAGTAGTTTGCATGACATGCATTATCAATTTCTGTATATCAGAAATGGTTGAATTGTTTATGCCTTAAATTTAATTAACCTACTTGTTTTGTATTATACATATAGCTCAACTGATGAATGATCGTTTGCGTTTGTAAATTTAATAATCTGATTGGCTATATATTGTATACTTTTAGTAGAACCATCGATGTAGCTCAGTCGGCAGACTCGCTGAGCTGCTGATCCGGAGCTGCGTTCGGGCTTGGGTTGGATCCCCCTTTGGTCTTTGGTTTCTTCCGAGGTTTTCCACAGCCGTGGGACTGAGCCGGATGGTCTATGGCGAGTCCTTGGCATCAACCCCTTCGATTTGATTACCCTCCTTTGATTTGATTACCTGGTTGGGTTTTTCCGAGGTTTTCCCCAACCAAAAGGCAAATGCCGGGTAATATTTTGGCGAATCCTCGGACCTCACCTCATCTCACTACATCTCGCCAAAATATTGTAAAAAATTGCACAAAATTGTAAGAATTGTGGAAAATTACTAAATTGTAAAGCTATAAAAATTTGTAAAAATTGTAATTGTAATATTGTAAAATTTTTACTTGTTCCACATCTTAAAGCTTTATTGCTCATGTAAGATCTATGGAATAAAATAAATTAATGAATGAATGAATATCAGTATTAATATTAATACTAAGTTATTTTGTGCGAGATCGTGCGTATATTTGCTTGGTTTCCGCACAAAACCAATCCGCGGAAAGTCTAAAATTCCACATTCAGTATTCCCAACCTAACACACATAACAATTTCCCTCTTCTTACCGCTTAAGTGACACATTGATTTTACTGCTTTAGGCTTTGAACATATTATTTTTAGAGACGTTCAATATAGTAATAATTATAAATTTGAAACTTACCACTGCAATTTCAATTAAATTGCACTGTTAATTATTGTTTTTAAATATTTGGAAAAATTAAGTAAACTCTACAACTCCACTAAAGTTACTGCATTCGTGATGCAAGTAACATTAAGGAAGCCGTGAAAAAATGAAAAAAGATTCTAGACTCATCATGGCGGCTACTTTGAACGAAGGAGATGTGGATCTTGAAGTTGAAGAGGCTTGGGAACAAGACTGTGCTTCTCTGGTTCCCGACAAATCCAGGGCAAGGTATGAAAGAGCCTATAATATATTCACAAATTGGTTGGAAGGGAAAAAAAGAGAAATTAATGAAAAAACAATGCTTTCTTATTTCGTGAAAAGGACCACAACTTTGATATCTGATTTAAGTTCGCATTTATAGACTGGGGGAAAAAAGACAGACGTATATCACGGCCCACTGGAGTATAGTAAACACAGAAAACATTTTAAAGCAACAATGTTGAAGATAGATATTTTTGTTTTACAAATTTGCCGTCATTGAACAGAAACCAAGATGGAGATTTCATTGCAACTAATTAGAATTCCTCTTTCAGGTATGTAATAAACGATCTTCGCACAAAATAATGTACGATACACGAGCGGTATATGTTCTTTCAATTCTCGGAAATTAAAAAAGCTCAACTACGTTTCGCTTTTTCAAACTTTTCCTCGAACGTGAAAACTTCAACATACCGCTCTTGTAACGCATATTACTATTATATGTTGCGTTGTGTTTCAAGACTATAGTCAGGTAGACCTAAGTGTAAGTTAATATTGTGATCGATAAAAATACCATTTCACATTTTAATGAATTTCTTTCGTGTTTAGATTTTTATTATGATAATGCCAAAAAGAGGAAAAAAACATGGCAGCGACTCCACCACGAAAACGTAAAGCGTGCTGCTGCAAGAGTGGGGATAACTTCCCCTACTGGCGTTCTGTTCTTTCAGACTTAAAAGAAAGAAGATATTGAAGGAGGAATTATGCTCACGGAGAAAG
The DNA here is from genome assembly GCF_040183065.1 of Periplaneta americana. Classification (NCBI taxonomy): domain Eukaryota; kingdom Metazoa; phylum Arthropoda; class Insecta; order Blattodea; family Blattidae; genus Periplaneta; species Periplaneta americana. Next base: position 134,091,360 of record NC_091129.1, read on the forward strand.
CAATTATAATTAGAATAGCAAAATTATTGGGAGTAAGTATTCTTAAGCATACATTACATGGTGATATTAGGTTTTTGGAGTTAGTACTAATAATTTCATGTGGTCAAACAAAATACATTTTTATGTGAGGTCTCGAGAATCATTTGTATAGTCAAACCAATGAATGCCATATTTCCAGACAAAATACCTAACATGTTGATCCCTTTCTCGTATAGTTTGCCTACGAAATATGTTACAAATTATTGAATTATTTAGAATAACCTTCTAACATAAAGGTAAAGTAAATAAGTCATTCAGTACGTAGGATCGTGATTTTACTTCATATGGTGATATCTGGTAACAGTTGGCAACACGACAAACCAGGAACTGTTCTTACATGACCCTCACTATACTGCGTGTTCAGTTCAAAGTGTATCATGGCTCGCTATATGTCGTCATGTGGTTAGCCAATGAGCCTAGAGAATTCAATCTTCCTACACTTCCGCAAAGGCGTATTACATATGTGCCAGAGAAGTTGCCTAGCAAGTACGGCTTTCATTCTGAAGAGTACGTACCGATACATACGGTAACGCCAGTAGTGGCAGGAATGTGAACTGTTTGGAAACACGTACTGAGGTAAGTTTTTTCTTGCTGTCAGGATATGGGGAGAGGGTTAAGACGATTACTTACGTATTTGTTGACATTAACTTGGACAGTCAACATGGACACGTAGCATTTGATTTGTGTTGTGGAATGTTGCCGTAAGCAACCGATGATAACAAATACCCTGCGTACGACTTGCCCGCGCATAACACAGTTCGAAAGAGGTTATGGTAGCACACAGACCGCCATCTGTTGCTACGACGTTGTTCAGGTTGAACGCCTTGAATAATAGGCAACTTCTCTGACATAAAAGCTGAAACTCGCTTCAAATCGCTGACTCACAACAGTGACGTCATGACACACTTTGAAATGACACCCAGTAGTACTGTACAAATTTCACCACAGGATCCCTGCGAGGAGAGTGTGATTCTTGCGGGTTAAGAGGAGATGGTAAGCTAGTAACTGAGCGTCTCTGAAGGAGCAGATGGATGGGGATGGTGTCATTGACAGGCCGATTCCGTGTTGAAGGTTAGTAGTAAGAGTGGGCCTTATTTGAGGGATGTCTAGTGTACGATACAATTAATCTACCTTTCCTACCAACAGTCGTGTGTACTGCTGACTAAATGGGGCGGTTAAGCAGTTTAAGAAAGGAAGTATTTCTATTGATCTGCAAAAAGAAAAATAATGAAAATAAAGCCACGGCAATAGGCCTATTATTCAAACAATTGCACTGAAATATGTAAATGTTTTAAATATTTTCACCCAGTATAAATATGTTTTTATACAATACTTCTGTACAAAAGAGAACAATTTGTAATTACTTTGTTCTTACACAATAAACAATCCGTGAAATGTGGATAGCACATATGTTTTGTTTTACATTTTATATGGTAATTGATGAAACCGATATTTTAATTGTAATAAAATTAATTTTCCCTCACCACCTTTTGTGTACCCTATACTGTATATTTCTATTTGTAATTTGCCACAATGTTTGTTTCCATATTTGTTTGTACTTAATATAATATAGTATAAATCAATTCATTAAGTTAGAATGGTTAACAGTATCACAATTTTATTTTACAGTTATGTATAAACCGTGTGAAAAAAAGTTACTACCAAACATAGGCATACACACCATGTACAGCATACTCCACTGAATAAAATAGTGACAATACTTTTTATTCTGTGAAACACTTTGATTTACGAGAAACCCTTATTCTTGGTATGTCATTTTTGTATTACGTAGAGGATGTAAGGAGTATATAAATATTACAGTAGGCAGGATATAAACAAGAAATAATCGCAACGAAATAAGAAATGTTATGTTTTATTTAACGACGCTCGCAACTGCAGAGGTTATATCAGCGTCGCCGGATATGTCGGAATTTTGTCCCGCAGGAGTTCTTTTACATGCTAATAAATATACTGACATGAGCCTGTCGCATTTAAGCACACTTTAAGCCCGGAATCGAACCCGCAACGTTGGGTATAGAAGGCCAGCGCTAAACCAACTCGCCAACCAGGTCGACTGAAAAAAGAAATGAGAGAAAAAAATTGAAAAGTAACTAAGCAAATACCTTGGAGCAACAGTAACAAATATCAATGACACTCGGGAGGAAATTAACACAGAATAAATATGGGAAATGCCTGTTATTATTCGGTTGAGAAGCTTTTGTCATCTAGTCTGCTGTCAAAAAACCTGAAAGTTAGAATTTATAAAACAGTTATATTACCGGTTGTTCTGTATGGTTGTGAAAATTGGACTCTCACTTTGAGAGAGGAACAGAGATTGAGGGTTTTTGAGAATAAGGTTCTTAGGAAAATATTTGGAGCTAAAAGGGATGAAGTTACAGGAGAATGGAGAAAGTTACACAATACAGAACTGCAAGCATTGTATCCTTCACCTGACATAATTAGGAACATTAAATCCAGACGTTTGAGATGGGCAGGGCATGTAGCACGTATGGGCGAATCCAGAAATGCATATAGAGTGTTAGTTGGGAGGCCAGAGGGGAAAAGACCTTTGGGGAGGCCGAGACGTAGATGGGAAGATAATATTAAAATGGATTTGAGGGAGGTGGGATATGATGATAGAGACTGGATTAATCTTGCTCAGGATAGGGACCAATGGCGGGCTTATGTGAGGGCGGCAATGAATCTCCGGGTTCCTTAAAAGCCAGTAAGTAAGTAAGTAAGTAAGTAAGTAACTACGCAATCGCGCTTCCTTCTTGCAAGAAAATTTAGAGTTGTGAAGAAAAATCTATGAGAGTTCCATTTCTGTTGATCACTTGTCTCGCTCCGTTTTCATAGTTCGTTTGAAGGAAATTAAGAAGATTGTGAAGAGGAGAAGCCGAAAATGGACACAACCAAATAACTACCACATAGGAGTGCTACGTTACAAGCACGATCCGCAGCATGACTCAACGGTGAGCGGCGAGAAAGGGTGTCGATATCCTTGCTAGACAAGAGATCCAAGCCCTTACACTAGCCGAGTGACGAATTTCGTGTAAACAAGGCGATACGCGTAAGCTGAGGCTCGGATATACGAAAGGCAAGGTTTTAGCAAAATGCAGGAATTTACGGTGAAGAGTATACACAGTATATCCGTGGCTCATTTTCTCATTCCGAAATTTGTCTTAGTGCTTTAGAAAAAAAAACAACGAAAAACTACATTCAGGATGAGCTGTCTCAATTTAGGAGAATTTTAGGTTATTTTAAATGATAGAAACGATCGGCACGAAATTGAAATACAAACTGCTGAGCCATTTATACCCGAACCCACACTTTCTGAAGTCGAAATTGCGATAGAAAATCTGAAAAATTATAAGTCTCCAGGTATCGATCAAATTCCAGCAGAATTAATACAAGAGGGTGGAAGCACATTATCTAACGAAATTTATAAACTTGTACTTGCTATTTGGGAAAAGGAAATTACACCAGAACAATGGAAGGAGTCCATAATCGTAACTATCTTTGAGAAGTGGGACAAGACTAACTTTAGTAACTTTCGAGGAATATCACTTTTGTTGACGTCGTATAACATTTTGTCCAATATTCTTTTGAGAAGATTAACTCCATATGTAGATGAAATTATTGGGGATCATCAGTGTGGTTTTAGGCGTAATAGATCAACTATTCACCAGATATTTTGTATTCGACAGATAATGGAGAAAAAATGGGAGTATAAGGGTAAAGTGCATCAGTTATTCATAGATTTCAAAAAGGCATATGACTCGGTTAAATGAGAAGTTTTATATGATATTCTTATTGAATTTGGTATTCCCAAGAAACTAGTTCGATTAATTAAAATGTGTCTCAGTGAAACGTACAGCAGAGTTCGTATAGGTTCAGTTTCTGTCAGATACGTTTCCAATTCACTGTGGGCTAAAGCAAGGAGATGCACTATCACCTTTACTTTTTAACTTTGCTCTAGAGTATGCCATTAGGAAAGTCCAGGATAACAGAGAGGGTTTGGAATTGAACGGGTTACATCAGCTGCTTGTCTGTGCGGATGACGTGAATATGTTAGGAGAAAATCCACAAATGATTAGGAAAAAACACGAGAATTTTACTTGAAGCAAATAAAGAGATAGGTTTGGAAGTATATCCCGAAAAGACAAAGTATATGATTATGTCTCGTGACGAGAACGAACAGCAGAGTTCGTATAGGTCAGTTTCTGTCAGATACGTTTTCCAATTCACTGTGGGCTAAAGCAAGGAGATGCACTATCACCTTTATTTTTTAACTTTGCTCTAGAGTATGCCATTAGGAAAGTCCAGGATAACAGAGAGGGTTTGGAATTGAACGGGTTACATCAGCTGCTTGTCTGTGCGGATGACGTGAATATGTTAGGAGAAAATCCACAAATGATTAGGGGAAACACGGGAATTTTACTTGAAGCAAGTAAAGAGATAGGTTTGGAAGTATATCCCGAAAAGACAAAGTATATGATTATGTCTCGTGACCAGAATATTCTACGAAATGGAAATATAAATATTTGAAATTTATCTTTTGAAGAGGTGGAGAAGTTCAAATATCTTGGAGTAACAGTAACAAATATAAATGATACTCGGGAGGAAATTAAACACAGAATAAATATGGGAAATGCCTGTTATTATTCGGTTGAGAAACTTTTATCATCCAGTCTGCTGTCGAAAAATATTAAAGTTATCATTTATAAAACAGTTATATTACCGGTTGTTCTGTATGGTTGTGAAACTTGGACTCTCACTTTAAGAGAGGAACAGAGATTAAGGATGTCTGAGAATAAGTTGCTTAGGAAAATATTTGGGGATAAGAGGGATGAAGTTACAGGAGAATGGAGAAAGTTACACAATACAGAACTGCACGCATTGTATTCTTCACCTGACATAATTAGGAACATTAAATCCAGACGTTTGAGATGGGCAGGGCAAGTAGCACGTATGGGCGAATCCAGAAATGCATACAGAGTGTTAGTTGGGAGGCCGGAGGGAAAAAGACCTTTAGGGAGGCCGAGACGGAGATGGGAAGATAATATTAAAATGGATTTGAGGGAGGTGGGATATGATGATAGATAATGGATTAATCTTGCTCAGGATAGGAACCAATTGCGTGCTTATGTGAGGGCAGCAATGAATATCCGGGTTCCTTAAAATCCAGTAAGTAAGTAAGTAGTGTTATTTGAAAGAAATAAGCTGCATACAGGAATATTATTCCTAATATGACAAAGAACGTTAAATGAGAAATTATATGTCAACCACATGTTACGATTTCATTAAACTTGAGTTTGTACGTTTAGAAAGAAATATTTTCCTCAGAGAGGTGAGCTTGAACTGTTACAATGAAAAAGGAAATCAAATATAGGATCAAGAACGTGACCGCTTGGAGGCTGAACGTATATACAGCAGCTGATACTTACGGTATTGAAAAACGTTTGGAAATACAGAACCTAGCCTGCAAGTATTTGCTTAGCAACAAGAAATAGCCGGACTGAGGATGCTGAAGTGTTTGCTCTGTTATATTATTCGACTTCAGTCCACAGTCAATAAATATACAGCAGCAACAGCAGCATATGAAGATTCCCGAGGGAAGCTGGAAGCAATGCCACGGCTATTTACTTAGCATGATGATTATACTTTTGAAATGAAATATTCTGCGGTTACACTCCGACGCAAAGAAATATGACTTCCCTTGGCCATAACTTCCAGAACAGTTCGGAAACTCGCATAGAATTCTACAAAATGAGGATGAAAATTCGTACCTTAGGGTTAAATGCGGAATACGATGATTTTAAGTATTGTGGGCGACAAAGTGAACGTGAATATGTCTACCTTCGTATGTTCTTGTTGTTCGTTAATTGCATAAAAAATTGAAATTGTTAGTGCTTATAGACTACTAAAGACCGTTATTTTCTGAACAATTTTATATTTACGTTCTAATGTGTAATGCAGGGTGTTAAAAACATTCAATATTTTGAAAGGTAGTATTATTATTAAAAACAACACAAAAAGTAGGATAAACATGAAAGCTAAAATTAATATCTTCCCAGATATGATTAGGCTACTTGTGCTTTAACATCATAGCAGAATACTTATTAATGAAGAAAAATTCGTTACGGCACCGGAAATCGCACCCAGGACCCTCAGATTGGCGCACTGAGTGCTCTTACCATCTGAGCTATTCCGAGACTCGATCCAAAGCGCTGGCCGAACTTTCCTTTGTATCGTCGATGGCCTACTACCTGCATTTTAGACATGTCATATATGCAGGAGCGTATATTTTAACGACTTTATGGTCATTTCAACAATAGTTTTAGGTCACTATTAACACTATATTTCATATATGTGTATGTATGTATGTATATATATATATATATATATATATATATATATATGCATATATCATCATCGTCCTTACAAGTATTAGGCGTAGTGGCCTGTTACGGTCTCCATCCATCTTTTCAGGGGGCGTCCCAAAGATAGTCTTCCATGTGGTATATAGCGGAGAATTTGTCTTGGGAGTCTGGAACGGTCCATTCTATTGACATGGTTAAGCCATTTTTGTCTATAGTGGTTGAGATGTTCATAAATAGGTGTAATTTTCAATTCTTTTATAATTAGTTCATTCCTTTTGTGGTCAAGCAAGCTGTAGCCGGCAGTCCTCCTTAGAAATCTCATATATACATATATATTACATATATAGGCTATACAGTATAGACTATTATTGAATGACTTCCCCGTCCTCTGTTAAATATTGTGTAATCAAATGACTTTTATGTAGTTATCACGTATATACACTTATTCATGGAGAAAAATTCGTTCTGGCACCGGAATCGGTCTCGGCATAGCTCAGATGGTAAGAGCACTCAGCGCACCAAGCTGAGGGTCCTGGGTTCGATTCTCGCTACCGGAACGAATTTTTCTACATTAATAAGTATGTACGTTACCAAAATGATATATATTTTATTATATCTATATAATATATATAAAATATATTCTATTATGGAAATCAAAATCTTTGCGATAATAATCCTCTTATTATGCATACGATGAGTGTTTGAATTTACAAAAGTGGCATCATCAGTTATTATTGGATCCATTGGTTAACTTCATATGTGAAGATAAAATTCGCAGGTACCTAATACACTCCAAACGTTGTCAGATATTTATTGTTGTTAACAACCTTAGTGCTATTTTGTAGAAAAATGTAGGACAATTATTGGCAAATGAATAAAACATGCGATCTGCAGATTTAAGTTTCGTTGATGATATTGGGTCAGATCAACGACGATACAATAAAGTTACTGCACAGGACATAGCGGATGTTTTTGTCTCCGAAGATGGTGAGCAACAAAATACCATTACTTGTGCATGGCAGACAAGGGGGACCAAATTAAGCCCTTACTGTGATCTGATGATATATCCCCTTGTCTTCTCTTATGAATCCAATTGCAACACAGCCTCCACGCCAGCAAAACAAACTCATTCGAATGACTTTACTTCAGTTTGTACCATTTCGGATTGCTGTTCTTAGCTATTTCTCACACATTCATTAATCACACAAGTTAATTCAGCTTTATTTGGTAGATCGGTTGTCTGGAAGAAGGACAAAAACTATAGTTCCTAAGGAAAAACCATACATTTCATGGTAGTTCACGAAACATGCAGCAGCTATACCAAGGTCCTGTGTTTATTGACATTATCTTAACTCTCACTTACAATCCGCAAAGACCTGAAATAGCTAATGCTTTATTCCCACATGATAAACCCATTGATCGTCCTGACATTGTTACTTGCATTTTTGCATTTTTCAAGAACTGAAGATGGATAGGTTCAAGAAAAAGTATTTGGCATAAAAAACCATTCAGAGGGAGTATGTTTCAATATTATGGAAGCAAATAACATTCAAAATGTGGTATTCTCCACTGAAAATAAATCGTGAAAAATTTTTATTTGAACTTTTAAAGAACTTAGTTTGCAGCATTTGTTGCACAAGTCACTTATATAATTATAGTTTGTCCTGATTTAGGTTCTAATACTAACAACTACACGATTTTTTTCTTATTACATTCCCTTTCTACTCTTTAATATGTACACTGAAGTGCAATGATGTTCGAACTGTATAAATAAATGTTACCTACCAATGTAAAAGTATCAGCTGCAATCTATGTTTGCCTCACACGACCATCAATGCACTCGAGTGTACTATAAGTTCTGATACACTTTATAAGTCTTGGAAAAAAAATTAATAACATAATTTAGATAGCATTAATAATTAGATGCAGTTATGCAATAACAGACACAACCGACAATTTGATTGTCGGGTCCGACGGAATGAGAGCAGTCTTAAATCACTAAGTGATTATTTACGCTTATCATATTATTGTGATGTATCGAAGTAGATGTAGATGCTAATCAAACAGGCTTGAATAAAATTTATAACTGGGCGTTAATGCATAGGATGAAAATAAATGGTTCTAAAAGTAAATCTATAACATTTTGTAAAACCCGAGAGGAAACTAGTCTTAATTACGAATTCAGTGGTGTTTTAATTCCGCAAGTACAATGTTGTAAATACCTAGGAGTGTATTTAAACTCCAAACTTTCTTGGGGAGAGCATGTTGATAATGTTACGGGTAAAGCATGGAGGGCACTTCACTTTATTATGAGAATCTTGAGAAAGGCTAGCCCCAAATCGAGGGAAATAGCATATCTAACGTTAGTGCGACCGTTAATGGAATACGGAACTACATGTTGGGATCCCTATAGAATATGTCAGATAAATTCCTTAGAAAGAATCCAGTATAGGGCAGCTAAATTTGTTAAAGGTAAAAGAGAAGATGGAAACGATACGATAAAAGAACTTAAATGGGAAACTGTGGAAAACAGACGTAGAAAACTAGAATAACATCATTGTATAGAGCACATCTAGGTCGGAAAGCATGGGTAGACATAACGGCTCGGTTAGAAAAGCCAACGTACTATGGTAGGAACGATCATGATTTTAAAATCAAATGTAGGAAACAAAAAACGGATGTAGGTAAATTTTTATTTTTAAATAGAACTATAAATGATTGGAATGACCTACCTGCAGCGGTCTTTGAGGGCTGTCCTTCCTTAAGGAGTTTCAAGAATAATTAAAAAAGTTGTGTATAAAATGCAAATTAAAATTAAGGTGACATTTAACATTTAATTTTTTAAGGTGACATGTATTTATCTAGCCTGACGAGTTACTTCCTTGGTTTGAATTGTAAATTATTTAAAAATAGCGTGTAAGAGGGTCTTAGACTAGAAATGTTTAGTTTAAATGTAGTTCTGTTTATAAGCACAGTATGCATAAGGGTGTAATTATTTGACTTATTTGAACTGTTGTATCAGTGAAGCGAGGTGAGTCAGTGGAGTTATGGTTTTACAGTGCAGTGAATAGTTCCGATCAGTGATAATTTATAGCGTCAATGAAATGTGTTCTATAGCGTCAATGAAATGTGTTCTATAGTGTCAGTGAAATGTGTGCTAAAGTGTCAGTGAAATGTGTCCTAAAGTGTCAGTGAAATGCGTCATAGTGCCACTACAGTGAGTGAGATGAGAATAAAGTGAAAGACCATTGAAACTTATGTAGGGCCTATACATAATTATGTAGGTTGTAATGTAAAATTAGGTATTTTATTTATGTTTTATTATTGTGTTAAATTATATTGTGTATTCTTATTGTATTGTGTATAAAATTGTATTGTGTATTGTGTAATTGTATTGTGTATTGCTTACCATTTTTTTGTGTATTGTTTATATTGTGTATACCACTGTCACCGGGTGCTTGCCCACTTGCAGTGTAAATAAATACATACGAGTACACATGATATTTCCGTGCAGGAATTCTGCATTATCATATTATGAAGGATGGGTGGATCCCGGCCACTTAGTCACTCGCAATGAGTGCACCTCTGCACATAGTGTGTTGGACATTGTTCCACTGTCATACATCTGTGGCACAGTGCATGTGGGTTGGTTACTAAAGGAAAACTAAGAGATGGAACTTAAACTGAGAGGATTCAATCCGGCATCGGAACAGAAATCGGGTATGTTTTGAGGCTTTTCACACTAGGAAATCGGTGACGTTTACCAGTGCCGGAGAGAATTTTTCTCCTCTCCACCCATCCTTCATCATATGGTAATGCAGAATTCCTACATGGAAATGTCATACGTACTTCAGTACATCACAATAATATTAATCTGTAAAGCTGATTTATGTTATCTTTTGTTATATTTATGTATATGGCGTTATTTATTTATTTATTTACTCATTTATTTATTTATTTATTTATTATTTTGCTAATAATAGTAACATAAAATATAATATACAGAAAAACTTTAGCTCGCCCCTGAAAGAGTAGAACTCGTGCTCAGGGGCGGATTCCTGAATTGAAATTAATAATTATACAATACAATTTGTCTTATGTCTACTGTGCAATTATAGTATATAAATTTAAATTTACAATTGAAGGGTTGATAGGAAAAACAACCCATGTCAAAAAAAAAAACACTTTTTTCAGGGGAGCGAAAAAACATTATATCTCGTTATGTAAAAAGGATAAGAAACTTAAAGTATAGGTATAAATACCCCAATGCTTTATAAATATATTGCTTGTATTTTAAGCATACACAGACGCCACATGATTTTAGCTTTCCATTAATACCAATATCTCATTTTCGGCTGAAACTGACATGGGTTGTTTTTCCTATCAACCCTTCAATTTTTCAATTTTTATAAAATCCATACATAACTTTTTAAATTTAATACTAGAACTATTAGAATTGACAAGATTAGGATATTTAAACATAAATTTGTTATATATTCTTGGGCCTAAATTACTACTATTTTGGTTCAAACAACCTTAAAGAATTCATACCTTTTTGTTTCATAACTATGAGAATACAATTCAAATTTTTTTCGATTTTTATGTATGAATTTTATAATACAATATAATAAGTTTGTCTTACGTTAAGTACATTAAAGTCTAGAAACAAATTTTGAGATGGAAAATCAATAGGTTTATGAAGACATATTTTAATTATTTTCTTCTGTAATAAATAAAGTGGATTAAAATTGGATTTAAATGAGCTACCCCATCCTATAATTCCACACATAATTACCGATTGAAATAAAGTTAAATATATTGTACGTAATAAACTTATTGAGAAGTAATTCCTCAATAAAACAAAATAATATACTATTTTACGTAATTTATTACAAAGTTAATGAATGTGTTGGTTCCATTTTAAATTATTATCGAAAATAATGCCTAAATATTTAACTTCAGAGGACTCTTTAATAATCGAACATTTACACTGTATAAGACAACAATCAGAATTACGTAATTTAATACTTAATGTAGATGTACGAGGTTTGTTACATTTTTCAGATAATGAGAATTGAATAATTATTGTTTTAATTTCGTTGATGGAAAGATAATTTATGTCAAACCATTTTTTCATTAATTTAAGTCCATTATTTGAATGCATCATACCAGGTTTTTCCACCAAAAGTAAAACTGTATCATCTGCATAAGAAAAGTGAACACCATTGTATTATTGTAAGCCAGTTTTTAATAAGTCATTAATATAGGGTAACTCGGCAAATTTGGCAATATGGGAAATTTGGCAACATTCTTGTTTTTATTTTATTGCCAAATTTCCTCCAGAGTTTTAAGAAGTTCAATCACACCTTCATAGAGTGCAACATCTGATTGTACTTTTAGTTTTCGTTTCATCCGAATCTGCGTATTATACTGGCAGATATTGTTATTAATAGTAAGAAGTGTTCAATACTTCCTGTTGACGTGGTGGTTGTGTGGACGTGTGTATACAAAGACGGAAAGAAAGTGTTGTTCATTACCTACGTTTGTTTGTGCATTATATATCAAAAGCTGAGATTCCATATTATAAGGTAAGCTATTTATATAATTAATACTTTCTGTTGATAACTCATCAGGTCTTAGCTCGTTTTATGTTCTTCTTGCGCAAAAAATATCTTCTCAATGGTAGTATGAATTAGCCATTTTCCTTTATAGTGATATACCTATTGCTGCTCTCTTTGAACAAGAATGTGTACTCGATGGTAAAATTTAAGAGTAGGGACGTATGAGGGATTTTTAGTCTTCAATGCAGCACTATGTGTGGTGTGTTGCAGATATGCCAAGGGAACGAGGACATTATTCTGAAAAATATTCCAAAGATGATTTGCGGGCTGCGGTTGGGAGTGTTTTGAAAGTTAGGTCGTCGACTTATAAGGCTTCTAAGTAGTACAATGTGCCCTTTAACAACTTAAAGAGGTTTCTGTATGCATCCTCAGGACCCGACGACGTTGTCATTCCCAAGAAAGGACGACCCCTAGCTCTGACCGTTGAGGAAAAGCAAAAACTGGTGACATATGTAATCAAAATGCAAGAACTTGGGTTTGGGCTATCGGCAAAAGAAATTAGAAGACAAGCCTTCAATATAATTAATAAGAGTGGTCGGAAAAATCCATTCAATTCTTTTTTTTTTTTTTGCTTTTGTTTTGTGTTTATGATGTATAGTGACTTCTTGTTCCAATAAATTAAGTCTTATAAACCTTGTACCACTGTTTTATTTTGAAAAATTTACTTTTTAATCCAATTCCCTAATTACCCCTGTACTATTGCCAATTTATCCTGATGAAGTACCAAATCTGGAAACATGTCATTTGTTATTTATTAGCATGTTATGTGTAAAGTAATTTAGATTTGTAGAATTTTCTTTCAGAGGTTTATTGGGATTTAATGTTTGAACACATTCCATAATAGAGGAATATTTAATTTCAGAATATGTAACTACAAACTGTGTCAAAATACAAATATTGCCAAATTAGACGAGTCTCCCCTATATTAAAAATAGAATAGGGCCTAGAACTGTTACCCATATCCATAACGCCAAGTCGCAGTTTAAGGCAATAGATTCCGCAATTCCTTTTAGCCTTGAATTTCTGGTACGTTTGATGAACATGTTTGACTTCAGAAATCTTATATTATATCTCAACAAAAGAGCATGACCTCTCCTTGAAAAATGTCCAAACGTTAACATGTCGTTATTCCCCCAAGGTACCTTTACATAAAAATACAAGGCATTTTAAAGAAGAGAGAGGAGCTGGGAGAGAGAGATTGTTGTCGCATATCTTGGAATCGATTTTGTCGATTGTGGAAGCTTTTATCCTGACAAGTTCCGGATTGAAACTGAATCTTGAACCACAGGCGTGCAGTTTCACAGCTTCATGACACTCATTCACGGAAAACTAACTCGAGGTCACAATGCAGACCGCGCCCTGGCTTTTGTTTGCCCTGATGTTCTCGACGTCAATTTAATGCGTTTCCCCGTCGAGTCCTCTAAACATTCCACACGCTCCTTCCATTGTCTCTTCAAACCGCACGCCCCGGAGTAATGGAGTAGATGAAGATGAATAAGATGTAGTGGCGTGATCTTAAGGTTCGGGTCACTTAAGTACAATAGCTGGAGTTCTGTCTCTCCTCCAATTTCAGGGAATAGGCCTAGCGATTTCTAAATCGGAAATAGTCTTAGTGGGGCCAGGAATGCGTGTCAAGGCAATTTGCGTGTATTTCTCTCAATTGAGGAATATCATATGTCTAGTTAAGTTTACTCCGAGGTAAAATTTGGAATTCTTTGAAGGAAAAATGTTAGAAACACATTGATAATTTAGGGGCTCGGGCGTAAAACGTGGTAACTGACATTTTGGCCTATAGATTCAATAAAAAGTATTTGAAATAAAGAAAACCATTCAGAGGGAGTATGTTTCATTATTATGGAAGCAAATAAATTTCAAAATATCTGGTATTATTCATTGGAAATACCGTCAACGCGGGTTATTTGGACCCTTAAGGTGTTACTTGAACCCAGAAGAAAAAAAATTACTAACCATTGGAGTAACTTAGGTGAAAATATTTGTACAGATGAAAGTTTGAAGAGCAAAGAACCACAACTTTCGACACCAAACTGTTATTTTACATCTACGAAAACATTTTTTTCTTCTGGGTTCAAGTAACACCTTAAGGGTCCAAGTAGCCCGCGGTGACGGTAAATTTGAAAAATTTGAATTTGAACTTCTAATGAACTTGGTTTGCAGAATTTGCTAGACAAGCCACTAGTAAAGCTACATACATGTGCAATTTTTTCCGCACTTGCTTATTTTTCCAATCCTGATTTTGCATATTGCTAGTTACTTTATGTGTTTATATTTGAAGAGTAGATAATCTTATTAAACAGTTGAAGCTATTAAACTCGCTTACACAGGACACCACGGAATTGCACAATTTTCAACTTCATTAATTATTCATCCGTTGACATGGTAACACTCAGTTAATACCTGCATTTTGATAATAGGTTTGTTCCAAGATGCAATTCAGAATGCGTTATGAACTAATATGAACTAATAAGTTCGACTTATTAGTTATTAATTTATTATTAATTATTTATTATTTCATTCGACTTATTTCGACTCATGTGCCAGTTGTGTACAATTTCAGAACTAGTTTGGGATTTTACGTTGTTGAAATGTTTCTTGAACTCTTCTATCACGGCCTTTGGAGTTTTTTCTCATATTAAAATTATGTTCACCTTCCGAAATTGATTCGTCATAAAATATATCATTATCACCTTCCAGGTCAATCATGATGGACTATGGTTCTGTTTTTATTTTAACCTGTCTAGTCTCGAAGTATTTTAACCATAACTTCAGATTAAACCTCTGCGCATGCGTCAACAGTTCAAAATTCCCAGTTCCTGCGCTTAATCGAGAACCAATTTCACTCGTTCCGAAGGAATTATAAAGCAAGTTGGAAAAGGTAACTGGGAGTTCAGAATCGGTTCGCAATCAGTTCTAGCCTTGTTGGAACGTACATTGAGCTACTGCGCATGTGCAGACAGTTCAGATTCAATTCTGAAACCCTGCTGGAACAAACCTAACGAGATTCTACGTTTGTCGACTGCTTCTATCCAAGTTGAATTTCAACGCCGAATAATCTAACTGAAATCGATGTCTACCCTGTTATTGACCACACTTGTCTACTGGATGTTCATTCCAAAGTGTGTCATGACGTCACTGTTGATGAGTCAGCGATTTGAAGCGAGTTTCAGCTTTTGTGTCAGAGAAGTTGCCTATTAATCAAGGCGTTCAATCTGAACTTGAGAACGTGTATGGTATAACTTGAACGTTATAGCAACAGATGGCGGTCTGTACGGTCTGTGTGCTACCATAACCTCTTTCGAACTGTGTTTTGCGCCGGCAAGTCGTACGCAGGGAGTTTGTTATCACCGGTTGCGTACGACAACATTCCACAACGCAAATCAAATGCTCCGTGTTCATGTTGACCGTCGAAGTTAATGTCAACAAATACGTAAGTAATCGTCTTAACCCTCTTCACATATCCCGACAGTAAGAAAACATTCACCTCAGTACATGTTTCGAAACAGTTCACATTCCTGCCACTACCGGCGTTACGGTACTAATCGGTAAGTACTCTTCTGAATGAACGCCGTACTTGCTAGGCAACTTCTCTGGCACATAAGTAATACACCTCTGCGGACGTGTAGTGAAGATTGAATTCTCTAGGCTCATCGACTAGCCACATGACGGCATACAGCAAGCCATGATACACTTTGAACTGAACACCCAGTAGTTCTCTTGTTTAAAAAGTTATACATTGTTACATACTCGTCTGTATTCACAAATTTCTCAGTGAATCTGCTCTAGCTTATACAAAGCTCAGTTCGGTTTTCATCGTTATTAACTAACTAAAGATCTTTTTTTTTTCAATTTCACAATGTTGGAAATAGTATAAGTGAGCACTAGGTATAGATTACGTCACGTGTCCTTCAGTAAACACCCCCTCACAAACATTAGTAACAGACACTACAGGGTCACTCTACAACAGATTCCTTACTCCTAAACAAGTACAGTATACTTCAATTTAGCACTGTTTATGAAGTCAAATTTTACAGCAAACATTACTGTAATATAGTTTTAATATTTCATTGAGGGCAGTACCTGTATTACAGTTGTACCGATATTTTAAGTTAATATCTTATAAAAAATATTATTGTAATATGGTCTTAAAACATTGCATTATGAAACACTAACATTTCGAGTTAAAATTTTACATCAAAGATTATTGTAATATAGGCTTAAACATGTTAAGAGTAGTGTCTCTGAAACAATAATATTTAACTTAAAATTTTACATCAAAGATTGTTGTAGGTAATTTGTATTAACAAAAGCCGCCCTAAATAAGAGTTCGATAGATCGGGCCTACTAATCAATTCATAAAGAATAATCATTAAAAATAATTTTGTGACACTTTGAAAGAAAAAACCATTAAGATAAATGATACGAAAACATAGGAAATCATTTACAATAAAAGTTTGTTTGGTACAAATGATTACTAATTATAGTTAAGGATGATTTTAACACATGAGATCCTATGGCATCAATCGTTGCATCAGAAATTTTAAATTGTTTAAGTTGATTTAAAGTTTCTCGTGGGATCGTGCCACGGGCACCGAACATGAGCCCAAAAACTGTCCAATGTGTGATGTGGTATTGTGCTCCAAGATGCTGACAACTATATGACTTGTTTTTCACGACACACCTCTTGTGGCTGTTGCTCATGCATCTCGAAACGGATTATGGGATCAAGAATGACACCCTTATCCTTCTGTCGATCAATTATGATGATATCAGCACATCTAGTAGAGCCATCAGAAGAGACGCAACCAACCTTCTCATAAACCTCATAGGACGCATTCTGACGGATTTAAACTGCGATGATTGAACGATCCGTATTATGTCTGTTGATTCGGAGCAATTCTCCATGATGGCAGAAACCCAAGACGTGAGGAAGCGTTTCTTGCTCGTCGCATCTTCTGCAACGGGATGAGTCAAGAGTTCTACCAGGAAGATTACGTACAAGTATTGTATTACAGTTCATCTTAATGGCTTGCGTCTACTGACTGCTCGAAAGTTCTTTTTTTGGTTGAGATCCACGAATTACCTTCCTTCCAGTGAGAATAGGAAACAACTCCCAAATCCTTACTTTTCAATTTGCTCCATTGATGAAAAGAATCTTCACGCAATGCTTTTTTTACTTTTGAGAAGAAATACATTCAGAGTAATCCAAGGTAACTGGTAATTATTTGATGCAATGTTCAATTCCGTTTGGAAGATTCCGAGTGGCTGCTACATGAGGGTTGTCAACGTGTAAAAGTCTTTGACAAATATTTAAACGCTTAAACATTTCATTGCGAGTAGTGTCTGTAACACAGTAATATTTTAAATTAAAAAATTTTATATAAGAGATTGTTGTAATATAGGCTTAAACATTTCATTGACAGTAGTGTCTGTGACACAGTAAAATTTTAATTCAAAATTTTACATCAGAGATTGTTGTAATACAGTATGCTTAAACATTTCATTGCGAGTAGTCTTTGTGACACAGTAACATTTTCAGTTAAAATTTTACATCAACTATTGTTGTACTATAGGTTTCAATTTTCATTGGGAGTAGTGCCTGTAGCACAGTCATATTTTAAGTTACAATTTACACACTATACATCTTGATTACACAACTTTTAACACTATATCATTTCCGAATGTGTATTATACAGTATATAACAATCTTGTTCGTACAGCCCCTATTTTTGTGATAACGTCCGTTTTAACTGTAAAATAAGATAACAATTATGTTTTCTTCTTCACGTATATAACCGTGTGCAGTTTATTCATAATATTCGCTATTATATTTAATTATAATGTATATTTAAAACATTTGTTATTATTTTAAAAAGAAATCTCCATTATTCGTTGTGTTAGATATGCAACTTTTCTGTTCGTACACTTACAAGTCTTGCCCTATCTCACTGTTTCAAAATACGCTACCCGGCTCGTGCTTGCTATTGCTGAGTGGTAGCTTCCCTTGTTTACATTTTTACCTTGCAAGCATGACAGCACTGTACGAGATGGCGAAGCGAAAGCAGCTTTCAGAAGATCTGAAGAAAGTTATTGTTCAACTTGCCCTTAAAGGTAAATCTTTAAGGGAAATAAGTAAAATTGTTGGACATTCACATTCAACAGTTCAGCATATTGTAAACAAATTTAAATATGAAGGGACTTGGAAGAATTTGAGGCGAAAACCAAAAGAAAGAAAATTAAATGAAAGGGACGAAAGATACATTGTACAACAAATTCGACGTGACCCTAGGTTAAGTGTTGAAAAACTGCGTTCACAGGTACAAGACACTATAGGAAAAGAAATGCCTAACCAGACCATTCGTCGTGTATTGTGGAAACACGGGTATCATGGCAGGGTTCCACGTAAGAAACCTTTTATTAGTGAGTCAAATAGAATAAAAAGACTTCTATTTGCAAACGAACACGTTTCTAAAGAGGAGGACTATTGGGATCGTGTAATATGGTCCGACGAGACGAAGATAAATCTTTTCGGCTCAGATGGTTGCAACCGAATGTGGAGTAAGGCAAACTCTGCTTCAGGAAAGAAAATACTATTCCTACTGTAAAACACGGAGGTGGTTCCATCATGATATGGGCTTGTATGTCTTTCTCTGGAGTCGGAAACATACACTTCATTGATGGAATTATGGATAAAATGATGTACAAGAATATTCTTATGACAAATTTGAAAGAAAGTGCTAAAAAAATGGGCTTCCAGGGTAATTATATATTTCAACATGATAACGACCCTAAACACACCGCCGGAATCGTCAAGACCTGGCTGATATGGAACGTTCCCCATCAACTCAAAACGCCACCTCAATCAGCGGATTTAAATCCTATCGAACATCTGTGGCCAATTTTGAAAAAAAGGGTACGAAATAGCAAGATAACATCCATTCCGGAGCTCAGAAGAATAGTGGCAGAAGAATGGCAGAATATCACTCCAGGGGTTTGCAAGAAACTTGTCTCTTCAATGAAAAGAAGATGAGAGGAGGTCATTAAAGCCAAAGGATGTGTTACAAGATATTAATTTTATGTAATAGTTTGCAACTAAGACTTTGAAAAGTACAAAATGATTAGATGTACGAACAGAAAAGTTGCATAAAATGTGCACATTTTTTTTTATTTTGTATGTTTATTTATAGTGAATTGAAAATTTTGATGAAGTTTATTTTATATCCTGAAGAGAAGACATTGTTTTTTCATATTTTAATTTAACGCATTAAAATAAATTATATTTTCGTTAACAAAATTGTCTGTTTTTAATAACAATATTACTGTACGAACAAGATAGTTACATACTGTATATCTTTCTCGTGTTCGATTTTACCGTACCTGGTTACATGTTTCGGCCTGTTATTGCCCTTCTTCAGAACTGGTTGTTGCTGCTTCTGAAGAATGCCAATAACAGGCCGAAACATGTTAGCCAGGTACGGTAAAATCTAACACAAGAAAGGCATATAATACATATTCCGAAATTGAGAGTAGTGTGTGACAAAGTAACATTATGAGTTAAATTTTATATCAAAGAATATAGTAATAGAGGCTTAAACATTTCAGTGACAGTAGTGCATGTGACACAGTAACATTTTAAGTTAAAATGTACATCAAAGATTGTTGTAATATATGCTTAAACATTTCATTGAGAGTAGTAGCACATTCTAATATATACAGTACGAAGCTTGAGTTGTGAGGGTGCTAGGAACAATAGACCGTGCCGGTACTATTTCGCATTCAATTTTCAATTCAATTCAATTTATTTGGCCATTAGACATACAGTTTTAGGCTTCGTTAGAATACATTGAAAAAAAAACATATAAATACATTTAAAAAACACTAATAACAGAAACAGTAAACTTTAAGTAATACAATCAAAACATGAAATAATTTGAAACTTTTAAATTGAAGAAAACTAACTAAATTGCAATTAAAACTTATTTATTAAAGTACAATTTCATACAAATTTGTGTTGAAAAACTCAGCAACAGAATAAAAGGGATTATTTAATAACCAATTGTAAAATCTAGTTTTGAAACTATTGATTGGTAATTTATAATATTGACTAGGGAGCTTATTATATAATTTCATCCCCATAATTAAAAAGTTTTTATTGCTCTTGTGTAATCTACAATATGGAATATTAA
Source organism: Periplaneta americana (assembly GCF_040183065.1). Taxonomy (NCBI): domain Eukaryota; kingdom Metazoa; phylum Arthropoda; class Insecta; order Blattodea; family Blattidae; genus Periplaneta; species Periplaneta americana. The sequence continues at coordinate 134,111,604 of NC_091129.1, forward strand.
TTTGTTCACTATTTCTAATTTCATGATCATGGATATTGGCCACTAATGAGTACTTATCGATATTTTGTCTAGTGTAAAGTACTAGATCATATATATACAAATTTATGATTGTTAAAATCCGTGATTGTCTGAAAAGTGGCCGACAATGTTCCAGATAATTTGATTTACATAAAATTCTAATGGCCTTCTTTTGTAAAATTAAGACGCTTCCAATTTTGGTTCCGTTTCCCCAGAAAATTAAGGCATATCGAATTATCGACTGAAAGAAAGAAAAGTAGGCACATCTTAAATAATTTTGAGAAACGCAAGTAGTCAATTTCTTTAGCAAATATAAAACTATTGATAGCTTTGTACATATGTACTCAATGTGCTTGTTCCATGTTAAACTGGCGTCTATAAAAAGTCCCAGAAATTTTGTGTAGTTGAGTTTGTTGTCCTTATTTATTAGATAGTTTAGGCTGAAAGCTAAGTTGATGGTTTTTTCTTGATTAAGCAAGAAACCATTAGATTCAAACCATAAAGCCATCTGTGATAGAGTATCGTTGTTGAGAGCTTGTAATTGATTTAGAGCAGAGGAAGAACGTAGGGAAGTAGTGTCATCTGCATACATAATTTTTATTGCTTTAATAAATTCTGGAAGGTCTGTAATGAGGCAATATTAGCGATCCTAGTGGTTAACAACTATCTATGGATGCATATTTACTATGTATTGAGCTTCGTGGCTGCATATAGTAAACTGTGGTAGTGCCTCTCATATAGCAACAATTTAAGTTAAAAGTTTACAGCAAAGGTTATGTTTATTCTCTTTTAATACACAACGCAGCCCTGTCCTTGATGCGGGAGTTGGCTGTTTTAATTGTACAGCACCACGCGCCCCGTCAAGTCATTTGGTACATTGCACAAACTCCGTAGCTACTCACTGAACTTCAAAGAGTAGTGACTAAAATTCAGGTCTCTACATGTAACTAAGGTTATATCAGAGAAGAATTGATTCTAGTGCATTCAAATTACAACTTTATAAAAGACTGTATAACCGTGAAGATTATGGTCCTGTGACTGAATAAAGCGATCATTCCATTCAATTCAACTGTAAAATACCTGGAGTTCATTTTGAATCTAACTTTACCTAGGACACGCATATCAAACATACATGCAAGAAAGTATTTTCCACTCTTCACTCATTAAAAACATTGTGCCACTATCCAGCTAAATTGAAGCAGACGCTTGTACAGACTCTTATTATGCCTCATTTCGATTATTGTGACGCTTTATTCAGTGATCTCAGGGTCGATTTATCCCAGAAACTGCAACGTGTTCATAATGCGTGTGTTCGTTTCATTTGTAATATCCGCTACTACGATCACATTTCGCCTTCTTTCGATAAATTATTGTGGCTCAGGTTAAATGAGAGGAGAAAGTTACATTCCCTTTCTCTCTTATACCGAATTTTGCACACCTCTACTCCCTCCTACTTATCTGTCCGATTCCACAGTCTTTCTCGGTATCATAACTTAAATACTCGGTCACAATATGATAACACGCTAGAAATACCACTCCACACATCATCTCTTTATTCTTCATCTTTCACTGTTGCTACTTCTCGTCACTCGAATTTTCTGCCGCCTGAAGTCAAGGGCTGCCGAACTTTAATTTCCTTTGTAAATTAGAAAAATATCTTATGATGAGTTGCCAGACCTAACGCGTTGCAAATATTTAATGGAATGTGTTCCACTGTATTTATTTTTATTTTTTTGTTCCTTATTTTTATTATCTAAATCGTGTTTATTTATCACTTAATGCCAATATGTATCCCACTGTGTTGTTTTTTTATTAATCTATTTTTTGTGTACATTTTATTCAATTGTCATTTTCTGGTTTAATTATGTAAATCCTACTTAATTGTAATCTAATACTAATATGTATACTAATATGTTTATTTTTATTTTTACTGTGTACATTTTTTTATTGAATTATCGGCTTCTGTTTTTATGTGATTCGTATTTGATTCTAACAACATTAATATGTATTTCACTATGTTTATTTTTATTTTATGAGGTAAATTTAATGTAACTACCTCTTTTGATCTCATTATGTATCTAAATTGTATCAATATGTAATTACTTAATTCCGATCCAGTTTTATGTTCAACTGTGTAAGCAAGTTTTAATCCTGGTTGTGTGTAACAGAAGGCCTTACGGCCTTAACTCTGCCAGGTTAAATAAAGCCATTATTATTATTATTATTATTATTATTATTATTATTATTATTATTATTATTATTATTATTATTATTATGGTCACTAGTCATGACTAGGTAGACATCGATTGTAGAGGTAAATGCTCACGCGCAAATCTATATATATATATATATATATATATATATATATATATATATATATATATATATATATATATATATACTTGGAACTGGTAATGGAAATTACGGGAAAACGGCTGAACGGATTTTAATGAGTGACCCCTCATTTTCATGCCTGGCATCCAAAGTTTTTCGGAAAAGTAGTCGTTTTCAGTGAAATGTCAATTTTCCTACATAATTTTCCTATTTTCCAAAATCCATCTGTTGTCAGTTTTGAGAACTAATTTTATCGAATCACGGCAAACTTGATTGAATTTCAGAACAAAACACACACTACAATAAACAATAGGCTATTACACGAAGGCCATGACCTGCAGGATTGCCGACATATTTTGAGCTCAATTCAATTTGTTATTAAAAATTGATTCTGCAGTGTATAATTTTCTGAGTACAGCTGTGTATTGGATATTCAAATCTGCGAAACTTGAGGTGGTTTGATGACATTATTACCATTCGAAATTAAATATTATTATAGTTAATATCATGGTGCGTCTATTCTTAATTAATTGTACATAATATTGATGCTATATTGATGGCATGAAAGTGAAACGTTTTGAGGTTATGTAAGTAAATGTAGAGAATATCTTAATTTAGATCTTCATTTCTATAATTTACTGAGTGACTGCTATATATAACTACAAAACTTAAGTAAGATAATACTATTTTTATTAAAAATCAAATATTTTTATACTTATTAAACCAGTGGGGTTGGGTCTTTTTCATGTACTTAATGGCGGTGTAGCTCAGGATAGGGACCAATGGCGGGCTTATTTGAGGGCGGCAATGAACCTCCGGGTTCCTTAAAAGCCAGTAAGTAAGTAATGGCGGTGTAGTGTAGATATTGATATGTGTCATTGCCTTCAGTATTGGATCGAGAGAGCGCAAAAATTACAGTTCCTAAGGAAAGATAAAAATATATTACTTACTGATAAAATAAGAGGCCTAGAAAAGTTTGTAGTCTCCAGATCATTTCAGCAAGATCTCTTAGTAAGATAAAATGGTTTTACGCTCTACATTTCAAGTTCTACATGCAGCAGCTATACGAAAATTCTATTGTTCGAAAGCTTAGCAAACCTGAATTTTTTTTTAACTTTTGCCTACAATCCACAATGACCTGAAATAGCTACTGCTATCGTCCTGACATTGATACTTGCGTTTTCGCGTTAAAACTCAAAAACTGAAGTTGGGTAGGTTCAAGAAAAAGTATTTGGCCTAAAAAAAATCCATTCAGAGGGAATATGTTTCATTATTATGGAAGCAAATAACTATCAAAAAGACAAGTATTCTTCATTGAAAATAAATCTGAAAAATTTTTATTTGAACGTCTAACGAACTTAGTTTGCTGCACAAGCCACAAGTAATATATATTTTCTCACCAAAAGTCTGTAATTTGTGAAAATTCTATGGACGAAGCAGTGAATTCAAACTGTATGAGCATGTAAACAGTGAGCTACATATTTACCGCAAGTCATATCCTCTCCCTCTGGCTGTATTTCATGTGTGTAATATGAGCGAGAGACAGAGGCTGTGGCTCCTGCGAAGCAACAACATATCCTACATAATCGTTATGCGGGTAGCCAGCGTGCAGGAGAATGCGGTATCAATGGTGGTAAAGGAATTCATGGCATAAAGTCGCAAACAGGGACAGAGACAGAGCTCTATAGGCTGTATAATTTCAAGAGTAAAGAGAAATAACGTTCCGGCTCTTGTGTCTGCCATCTAAATTGTGGGGTAGAGAAGTGTGTCTCAGACATTTTGGGAATTGTGCTCCTTCTGTAAGCAAAAAATAGAAGACTATGATTCTAAATTTCGGTTGTTGACCAGAAACATTACTGTCTTGCACAAATTTGTCATAAGATTTCAAATAATTCTATATTTTTATTTAGTCGACAAATGGAAATAATGTATTTTTGTCGCAGTTCATCTATAACTATACAAATAATAAATCTGTAGCCGAAATTTTTCTGGTAATTTTTGATTTTCCAAAAATAATTGGTCCTAACATATATAATTAACCACCCTGAAACCGAAAATCGCTTTTTTGAAATTTTTGTTTGTATATCTGTCTGTCTGTCTGTCTGTCTGTATGTTTGTTACCTTTTCACGCGATAATGGCTGAACGGATTTCGATGAAAATTGTAATAAAAATTAAGTTCTTTGTAACTTAAATTTTAGGCTATATGGCATTCAAAATACATTATTTAAAAGGGGGGTTATAAGGGGGCCTGAATTAAATAAATCGAAATATCTCGCTTATTATTGATTTTTGTGAAAAATGTTACATAACAAAAATTTCTTTAAACATAATTTGCGATAAGTTTTATTCCTTGAAAAATTTTGATAGGACTGATATTTAATGAGATAAAAGAGTTTTAAAATTAAAATAACTGCCATCTAAGGCCGTGTAATTAATTAAAAAACAAATGACTTCGTCTATAAGGGGCCTTGGACAGCAACAATCAAAAGCTATGAAAGATAGCCTACAGAGAGTGTTTCTGTGTTTGTATGAAGTAATATCGGAAGCTAAATTAACCGATTTGTATAATTAATTATTAATTCACCATTGGAAAGTGTAGTTTCTCTAGATGGACATAATGCTATAATGTTATTACAGTAACTTCTGATATAATATAATACAATACAATACAATATAATATAATATAATATAATATAATATAATATAATATAATATAATATAATTTACTGAATACGTAGAAAACAAGGGTTAAAATTAAGTTATTACCATAATTCAATGGATACCTATAACAAGTAAAATAAAATATAGGCCTACATATTAAATCTAAATGATGTCAATCTTCATTAAACTATGATTGCATGTAATAAAAATTAAGAAACATGTTAAAGGAATTGTCATTGCACCAAATGAGTGTCTCTGGACCAAAATGATCGTATTTTAATTATTTGGATGCAATTTAAATTAAGTAACATATTAAACGATTTATCCTTCTATCAAACACGAATGTTCCCTGGATGAAATGTCCTATTGTAATTATGTAATTACTTTATATTTATTTCTAACGGGTACAGCGGAGCGCACGGGTACGGCTAGTAATAATAATAAGAAATAACTCTCAAAAGAAAGTCTGAAAAATTCATCCTGGGTTGCAATTCTGCTTGAACCGATTACCGGATTGTTTCTCCTTTTTCGAGTTTCTCCCCATAACATAACAATTAATAACAAATCCTTTATCTCATCAAAATACTATCATCCTATGATCAAAGCCACCGACTACAGGGAACCTGCAGTTGCTGCAATTCCATTAAAAAAGAAGAGATTAAATAAATAAACCAGTGTCACTTACTTTCTAGACGCGTCTCGTATAATATTTGAAGCTTTGTTCTCAAGCATTTAATTAAAAAACAAATTTAACAATTTAAAATGTGAAAGAACGATCATTTCCATGAACTTGGGTGGGTATATAAAGAGAGGTAAGCCACAAAATTGGTGAAAAATGAGCTGCCTAGCTAATAAGAAAGCTGCTCTCTACTGTAGAGAAAGCTATCTAGTATCGTAGATTTTTGTCGAGTATTTTCGTAGTGTATTTTGAGGTAACACATAATTTTGAAACTCTTAGTGTATTTTTCTTCCTTTACTTCATTTTTAGCAATTTTGGAGTCACCTCTCTTTACACACCCGATCGAAGAACGTATTTACTCGCGTACTGAACAACATAGCATAATGTAAACACTCCAATTTTTGACACTGAAATCAACGAATAAGGTGAGAATAGTGACAGTGTTATCTTCACAAAATATAGCTAGTTATTGCTTTATTTGTACTCAGTTTTGTTGTACTGTGTTACATTTTTTATCGATTACGTATGTTACGCACTTTATATTATTACTACTCGTAAGCGTTCGATATATCGATGCTCTCAAAGTCGTACAATCTATCATTATCAATATTTATTGAATGTCCGATATCGAGCCAGCTGTGATTACCCAGTTGGGGATGTCAGGTATTTATGAGTTTTTCCACCTATATTTTTTTTCCTCGCATATAATACGCACCCTGGAATTTTAATCTAAACATTATGGAAAAAGTGCGTCTATTACGCGAATAAATACGTACGAGGACTGAGTTTCCCTCTGACAAAAAGTGGGAGACTGCGTCCATTTGTTATTTAACGACGCCGTTTCAACTACTAGGTTATTTAGCGTCGATGGAATTGGTGAAAGCGAGATGGTATTTGGCAGGGTTAAGGCTAAGGATTCGCCATAGAATAGGCCTATCTGACAATTTTCTTATGGTTTGAGGGAATCTCGATTAAAACCCAATCAAGGTAATCAGCCCAAGAGAGACTTGTACCAACGGCCGAGCGCAGCTACGGATCAGAAGGCAAGAGCATCTACTGACCGACCTACGCTAGTGGCTCACCCGCGTTTTCCCTCGAATGAAATCCTGTTAGTTTTCTTTAATGGTTAAAGCAACAGGCGTACCTAGTACATAATGAAGATGATATTTTAATTCAACGCTTAATTATTAGTTCAATACAACCAATTAAGGAACTAAAAATTTGCGATGAAAGAGTAATGGAACGGAGAAAAATTCTCTCCGGCGCCGGGACTTGAACCCGGGTTTTCAGCTCTACGTGCTGATGCTTTATCCACTAAGCCACACCGGATACAGCCCCGGCGTCGAACAGAATTGTCTCTGATTGAGTTCCAAATCTTGGGTTCCCTCTAGTGGCCGCCCTCTGCACTACGTCATAGATGTCTATGAACATAGGACCGAAGTCCACACATGTGCTGAGGTGCACTCGTTATGAGTGACTGGTTGGCCGGGATCCGACGGAATAAGCGCCGTCTTAAATCACTTCGTGATTTACGCATATCATATATTATTTCAATGTACCGAAGTACATATGATATTTCCATGCAGATATTCTGCGTCATCATACGATGAAAGAGTAATGGAACGGAGAAAAATTCTCTCCGGCGCCGGGACTTCAACCCGGGTTTTCAGCTCTACGTGCTGATGCTTTATCCACTGAGCCACACCGGACGTAGTGCAGAGGGCGGCCACTAGAGGGAACCCAAGAGTTGGAACTCAATCAGGGACAATTCTGTTCGACGCCGGGGTTGTATCCGGTGTGGCTTAGTGGATAAAGCATCAGCACGTAGAGCTGAAAACCCGGGTTCAAGTCCCGGCGCCGGAGAGAATTTTTCTCCGTTCCATTACTCTTTCATCGTATGATGACGCAGAATATCTGCATGGAAATATCATATGTACTTCGGTACATTGAAATAATATAAAAATTTACGGACAAATTAAATTACTGTAAAAGATGCTCAAACAAGCCACTTTCTGTAAGTTCTTGTCGTAAAACTCAGGTTGTACATTGGCGAGCGGCTTTCTTATTGCCTTAGCGGTGAATACGATTTTCTGCGTCTTATTTACCAGAAAATTAATTGTACTGTCTCAGTTTCGGTGGGGAATATGTTGAAAAATAGCTCAACAATTGCTGCATTTGTTTCAATAAATCTTTCCATGAAATTGTAAACGGCCCCAGGGAAACTTACTTTCTGGACGGTCCTCCTAATGCGCTTGAGTGGCCAAAATTTGTATAATCATTTGCTTTGACATTATCAACATGGTGGAAGAAAAATATATAACTTTTTATCTACTCCCATGCGAGTGTTTGCTTGTTGGAAGAAATTTCTTTACACATAATTACATACATACAAACTGACATGACATGCTCAAAGCGAGTTTCTCAACATCAGAAATTATTTACAACACTATTCTTCTTCAATTTTATTCACTCCGTATCGGTAGGGGGCAGGATATACTAATAATAAATCTGTAGCCGAAATTTTTCTGGTAATTTTCGATTTTCCAAAAATAATTGGTCCTAACATATATAATTAACCACTCTGATACCGAAAATCGCATTTTTGAAATTTTTGTTTGTATGTCTGTCTGTATGTTTGTTACCTTTCCACGCGATAATGGCTGAACCGATTTATATGAAAATTGGAATATAAATTAAGTTCGTTGTAACTTAGATTTTAGGCTATATGGCATTCAAAATACTGTATTTAAAAGGGGGGTTATAAGGGGGCCTGAATTAAATAAATCGAAATATCTCGCTTATTATTGATTTTTGTGAAAAATGTTACATAACAAAAGTTTCTTTAAAAATGATTTCCGATAAGTTTTATTCTACACAAAATGTTGATAGAACTGATACTTAATGAGATAAATGAGTTTTAAAATTAAAATAACGCCATCTAAGATGGTGCAATGAATTAAGAAAAAATAACTTCGTCTATAAGGGGCCTTGGACAGCAACAATCTAAAGCTGTGAAATATTGCCTACAGAGAATGTTTCTGTGTTTGTATGAAGTAATACAGGAAGCTAAATTAACAGATTTGTATAATTAATTATTATTTCACCATTGAAAAGTGTAGTTTCTCTAGATGGACATAATGTTATAATGTTATTACAGTAACTTCTGATATAATATAATACAATATAATATAATATAATATAATATAATATAATATATAACATATGTAATATTATATAATATAATTTAAGTTATTTGAAGGGTTCAGAACCATAGTGGGCTAAGCGCCATTTACTGAATACGTAGAAAACAAAGGTTAAAATTAAGTTAATACCATAATTCAATGGAAACATATAACAAGTAAAATAAAATATACACAATAAATCTAAATGATGTCAATCTTCATTAAACTATGGTTGCATGTAATAAAAATTAAGAAACATGTTAAAGGAATTGTCATTGCACCAAATGAGTGTCTCTGGATCAAAATGATCGCATTTTAATTATTTGGATGCAATTTAAATTAAGTAACATATTAAACGATTTATCCTTCTATCAAACAGGAATGTTCCCTGGATCAAATATACTATTTAAATTATGTAATTACTTTATATTTATTTCTAACGGGTGCAGCGGAGCGCACAGGTACGGATAGTAATTAATATAACTGTGAGATTGTAACAACTTATCAATAGGAAAGATTGGAGAATGCTGCTGCACTGAAATACCTGTCCATGGGCAGAAAACTACGGATGGATTAATTGTTAGGCTACAAAACAAGAAAAATATTCTAATACCATATTAGGCGCAATTCACACAGAGAAGACGTGGCTCGGACATGGGGCGGAGACATGATAACTTTTCGAGTCACTCCCATGTAAACAAATGTATCAATGCACACAGAGAGGATGGGGTGGGGGCGTACCACTTCGAATCTGCACTTCGCCTCTTTCGAGTCACGAGTGGCCCTTGAAAGCGACACGTCGCGTCTGACTGTGAAACAAAATTCGCGCCGATTTTGAATTTGATAATCAATTTGTGAAGAAATGGTGTAATATTGTATGTTTTATTTTTTATTTTCGTAGGTTATTTTACGACGCTTTTACTTTTTAAGTTTTTTAGCGTCTGAATGAGATGAAGGTAATAATGCTGGTGAAATGAGTCCGGGGTCCAAGCACCGATAGTTACCCAGCATTTGCTCATATTGGGTCCAGGGAAAACCCCGTAAAAAAGACCTCATCCACGTAAATTGCCCCGACAGGGAATCGAACCCGGGCAACCTGGTTACGCGGCGAGACGTTCTAACCATTAATATGGTATAGAAACATTTATGGACATTATATAAAAATTCTGGAAAAAGTCGGGATACATGTTCAATTCTTTCATCACATCTTCTACTCCAAAATATCTGAGAACTCGCTTTGAATATCTCACAACTTTGCGGAATCAACATCAGACTTTATTACCTACTAGCCGTACCCGTTCGCTCCGCTGCACCCGTTAGAAATAAATATAAAGTAATTACATAATTAAAATAGGACATTTGATCCAGGGAACATTCGTGTTTGATAGAAGGATAAATCGTTTAATATGTTAACTTAATTTAAATTGCATCCAAATAATTAAAATGTGATCATTTTGGTCCAGAGACTCTCATTTGGTGCAATGACAATTCCTTTAACATGTTTCTTAATTTTTATTACATGCAACCATAGTTTAATGAAGATTGACATCATTTAGATTTAATGTGTATATTTTATTTTACTTGTTATAGGTTTCCATTGAATTATGGTAATAACTTAATTTTAACCCTTGTTTTCTACGTATTCAGTAAATGGCGCTTGGCCCACTATGGTTCTGAACCCTTCAAATAACTTGAATTATATTATATAATATTACATATTATATTATATTATATTACATTACATTATATTATATCAGAAGTTACTGTAATAACATTATAGCATTATGTCCATCTAGAGAAACTACACTTTCCAATGGTGAAATAATAATTAATTATACAAATCGGTTAATTTAGCTTCCGATATTACTTCATACAAACACAGAAACATTCCCTGTAGGCTGTCTTTCATAGCTTTTGATTGTTGCTGTCCAAGGCCCCTTATATACGAAGTCATTTGTTTTTTATTTCATTATACGGCCTTAGATGGCAGTTATTTTAATTTTAAAACTCATTTATCTCATTAAATATCAGTCCTCTCAAAATTTTTCAAGGAATAAAACTTATCGCAAATTATGTTTAAAGAATTTTGTGTTATGTAACATTTATCACAAAAATCAATAATAAGCGAGATATTTCGATTTATTTAATTCAGGCCCCCTTATAACCCCCCTTTTAAATAATGTATTTTGAATTCCATATAGCCTAAAATTTAAGTTACAACGAACTTAATTTTTATTACAATTTTCATCATGCATTTAAAAGCTTAAAGTACTGTCTTTTATTAAATATTTACTAACTAATTTTAATATAATTATTTCAAATATTTTTATAATTAAATTTTTAAAACATATACATCAATGTTAAATAGCCCTATTAAAAATCTAAAAAAATGCCTACTAGGTGCACTGAAGTATTCTTAATAATTTCAGAAAAAATCAGAATGGGATCTCCAATAGTTTAATGGAAATTTAATTACTTATGACAGAATGTGTAGCGGTCGGCGCAGCAGCAGTGGACGGGAAGCTTTAAAGCGCGCTAAGAGGTTTATCGGCGCTGGATAATTGACTGAACTTTGCAACATTACACCCAGTACGGATCAAGTTACTCGAGGAAACACTGCTAATTTACTTATTATGATATCTTCAAATAATTGTACATTATGCTTTTCAAATGTTTCTTTTCATTCACATTTTAAATTTTCATTCGCCTACCTTCTTTCTTGAAAGAAAATTGTTTTACTAAATCTTCAGTTTTCGACAACGGAATGAAATAATATAATTTTAATGTACCAGTTACTGGTTTTAGATTATGGTATCTGGCCTGCAAATTTTCAGTGTGGTTTTTGTGCTTATTGAATGGACAAAATATAAATGACACGTTAGAAATGTTTTTTGTGACTAATCAAACAGTTTTTTTTGTGTTGTTATAGGATCTTGTATAGGCTAACTCTCGTGGCAAGTCTTTTAACAGTATCTCCAATGCCAACACATGGACCTTTACCATGCGACATTGCAAAGAAGTGTCATTCAGCACTAATTCCATAATCGTCTTCATGTAAGCAATTACTTTTAAAATTCTTTTTTTTTTTTTTTTTTGTGAACTTGATCCATTGGAAAAGCAGATGATTTTTTTCATATCGTTGAATTCTTGCTTTAGGAAATTGATTGCTTCGGATTGAAAAAAGTGAAAGGGATTGGTGTCATGTTTCATGGTTTCTGAGATGACCTTACTTTTGTAACGAATTTCTGTATCTGCTTTGAAATATACTACGAAAGGATTTATTTATTTATTTATTTATTTATTTATTTATTTATTTATTTATTTAAATATACAGAATAAAGAATATAATTACAAATAAGAGAAATAGAAATAAAATAATACAATCAATATAAAAAAAGGAGATGCAGTAGTATTAACAAAATTTGAGACCGAATGAGCAGCGCTCGTGTTCGGTCACAGTTCAGATATAATATTAATAGGCCTATAAGAGAATATAAAATAAAATAAAGTAGGAAGTAAAATTAAAATTGTACTGTATTGTGGCTTGGCATATGTTGCAATGCACACCTTGTATTGAATCTTGTATTACAAATGAATAATTTTCAGAAAAGTCTGCAATAACTATGTAATTTTCAGGTTGTACTTTCTTTGCATTCCGTCAAAAATAAAATATGGCTGACTTTTGAATGGATGATGATGCATCTTCTACATGAAAAACTTAACATGCTAGGGAGCCTTTTACTTTTGAAACTTTTCACGGGGGTATCGTTTTGTTGCATTTTTCATTTCTTAATAGGGGATTCTATTGACATCAAAATCTTGTTTAATTCCTCAATATTATTGATTTCTAGCACTGTATCCATAGAGCTGCTAGAAGAAATACTGGGATAATCACTTTCTCTGTCCGCACTTTCATTTGATTCATGTTTATTAATATCACAAGAACTACCGGCTTCACATACAATTTCACCTGATCTATGCGGAAATTGATTGATTTTTACGGATCAAATCACATATTTGCACACTCAAAGACTTCTTTAAATTGAGCTTTATCAATAAGTCGTGACTTACGCGTCTTAGTGTACTTTTCTTTTTAAAAGCGTGATTAGGAAGGTAAATGGATTTAAACACTTGTTATATATTACGCGATATTTACCATCACTCATGTTGTATAGAAGTCACGTCACTGCGCGAAATTCAAACCCAAACTGATTATTTTTCTCTCATGCCATCTGTTTACTACCATAAAGTTTACTGCCTTACCCAGTCTTGCTATCATCAAGCACTTGGCTATATTACAGTATAAACTGTGAAGGGCTTCCCCCTGAGCTGACAATAATAAAATAATTTTAGATAAGATATTTACTGTTCCTTAAGGTATTAACCATTTGATGATTAGTATGGTGACATCAGATGCAACGGGAAATTTCCACGGGCAGCCTTCTAGCCTATGGCTGCAAGCAGTTCATTAGCTGGGCATGCGAGCGCGTGCATGCCTCCGGAAAATAAATTGTTACAAATGTATGGGTGCCGATCCCATATTTATAAACGCAGTAGTTTACAGATAATGCATCAGCGAACAAGTCTATATTTTTTTTCAGATTTTTAACTTGGCTATTTAATATAGTAATTTTGCTTTGAAAAAGAAATGATTAAAAAAATAGGCCAAATTTTAAATTTATTTGTGATAGGCATAAAGTAATAAAAAGTGTTGTATTTCGTCTTTCAAATGCGCCAAACCGCAAATCTCAATTATATGTAGACACAAAGTTCCAAGCGACTTTATGTAACAGTGCGCGCATAACTTGCGTAACTTCAAATATTCATAACTACACAAATAATTAATAATTGTGAATATAAAAAAATATGGGTCTCCTTATTTGATGTCTGGAATTCATGAAAAAAAATTCGACCATTTCCGAGAAGGTAGTGTTTTATGGCTGTGCGATTTGACGTGGAATGACTCATATGGAAAACATCGAATGCACGGTATGAGGTGAGATAATAGGTAAATGCATACTAATAATAAATCTGTAGCCGAAATTTTTCTGGTAATTTTCGATTTTCCAAAAATAATTGGTCGTAAAATATATAATTAACCACCCGGAAACCGAAAATAGCTTTTTTGAAATTTTTGGTTTTTATGTCTGTCTGTCTGTATGTCTGTATGTTTGTTACCTTTTCACGCGATAATGGCTGAACGGATTTCGATGAAAATTGGAATAAAAATTATGTTCGTTGTAACTTAGATTTTAGGCTATATGGCATTCAAAATACATTATTTAAAAGGGGGGTTATAAGGGGGGCCTGAATTAAATAAATCCAAATATCTCGCTTATTATTGTTTTTTGTGAGAAATGTTACATAACAAACGTTTCTTTAAACATAATTTCCGATAAGTTTTATCCCTTGAAAAATGTTGATAGAACTGATATTTAATGAGATAAATGAATTTCAAAATTAAAATAACTGCCATCTAAGGCCGTGTAATGAATTAAAAAACAAATTACTTCGTCTATAAGGGGCCTTGGACAGCAACAATCGAAAGCTATGAAAGATAGCCTAGAGAGAATGTTTCTGTGTTTGTATGAAGTAATATCGGAAGCTAAATTAACCGACTTGTATAATTAATTATTATTTCACCATTGGAAATTGTAGTTTCTCTATATGGGCATAATGCTATAATGTTGTTACAGTAACTTCTGATATAATATAATATAATATAATATAATATAATATAATATAATATAATATAATATAATATAATACAATATAATATAATATAATACAATATAATATAATACAATATAATATAATAATATAATACAATAGAATATAATAATATAATACAATATAATATAATAATATAATACAATATAATACAATAGAATATAATATAATATAATACATTATAATATAATATAATATGTAATATTATATTATATAATTTAAGTTATTTGAAGGGTTCACAACCGTAGTGGGCCAAGCGCCATTTACTGAAAAACGTAGAAAACAAGGGTTAAAATTAAGTTATTACCATAATTCAATGGAAACCTATAACAAGTAAAATAAAATATACACATTAAAACTAAATTACGTCAATCTTCATTAAACTATGGTTGCATGTAATAAAAATTAAGAAACATGTTAAAGGAATTGTCATTGCACCAAATGAGTGTCTCTAGACCAAAATGATCTCATTTTAATTATTTGGGTGCAATTTAAATTAAGTAATATGTTAAACGATTTATCCTTCTATTAAACACAAATGTTCCCTGCATCTAATGTCTTATTTTAATTATATATTTATTTTATATTTATTTCTAACGGGTGCAGCGGAGCGCACGGGTACGGCTAGTAGTACTATAACTTTAAACGTTGTTTTTCCGTAGATAAATTGTACTATAACTTTGAACGTCGTTTTCCGTAACCTACATTTTTCAATCCTTGTGCCTTTCCTTTCCTATAATTAGGAGTAAAAATATGAAATTTTGCACAGAAGGTTAAAACAGAATTACTGTATTGTATTCATATTCATTATATTCACAGCGGTAACAAGATATGTACTAGTTCATACAGATGCATTCAAAGATGGACGAATGCAAGATATGAACAGGGATTAATCTGGCTTTCGTTCCCTAAAATTTAATTCATACCATTTCTTTTTTCTCCTTTCCTTCCCCTCTCCTCTCTCTTTTCCTTCGCATCTCTGCTCCGGTCTTCTCTTTCTAACATTTACTAAGAACACAAAAAAACAAATACCCACAATGCAGCAGTGACATTGCACCCGGAGAATCAAATTACATATTTATGCTAATAACTCCACTTCTGCACAAATACACCATTTTTTGCACGAGATTCCTGATCGCAATAATCTGCCCTGGACACATTCTTTGTTTAAGTGCACGGCAACCAACATTTACTTCAGTTGTTAAGACATTGGCATTCTTGATATATTATCACGGCTAGAAGCGGTTGCTGGGTAACACTTCATTGTACGTGCCAAAGAAATATACAAAAGCTGCAGAAAGCAAATAGTTACAAAAGCAAAATATCGATCGTTAATATAGTAAGTAAATGACTAAAAAATTGATGTGAAATAATTTTACAATCTGTTTGATGTTCGCGGAATCATGTACAGCTACCAAACAATTATTATTATTATTAATGTTTTGTAGTGATAATGATCATGTTGTGATTTGGTTATGCTTACATGTACATCATTTGAGAAACCATAATTTCTTTTTCCCAAGCCGATAATTATTTATTCTCTGAAAGAAAATTATCCAAGAATTTAGAATAACTCTTCTCGGGTTCTCAGCCAGGTGAGTTGGAGATTAGCTTCCAAGCTTTCGACGGCTAGCTCTGCCATCTTCTTCACTTCATCCCTGAAGAAGATGGCAGAGCTAGCCGTCGAAAGCTTGGAAGCAAATCTCCAACTCACCTGGCTGAGAACTCGAGAAGAGTTATTCTGTATCAAACGCACGGAAAGCCTCAAGTCATACATATGCAAGAATTTCTTTTGTGAACTTGGAATACTAAGATATATACCTATATATATATTTTTTTTTATTTTAATTTCATTTAGAGTATTTCATGGAATCTGTATCGCCATCTAGCTCTGAGATGTAGAACAAGAAAATTAAATTTATAATGCAAAAACAATTTATCATTTCAGTGCCAGATATGGTTGTTAATTTTCTTCTCAATGTCTGTTGTAAATCGTAGTTTGTGTTACATTTCTGACTTTATTTTTCCACAGAGATGACACTGACCACCTTAATTAAAAGTATAAAAGCCTACGATGTAGTCAAATTCATTTCCATAGCGGGTTATATAAAATGGGACCACTTAATAAAGGAGGAAAACCAGGTTTCAGGCAGCATCGTCGTAAGTATTTCGATATACATAAAGTAAGTACGTATGTTTCTTTTGTGGGTGTAATTTTATTACACATTATGATTTATATATTATTTTCATATACCGAAGTACATATGATATTTCCATGCAGATATTCTGCGTCATCATACGATGAAAGAGTAATGGAACGGAGAAAAATTCTCTCCGGCGCCGGGACTTGAACCCGGGTTCCATTACTCTTTCATCGTATGATGACGCAGAATATCTGCATGGAAATATCATATGTACTTCGGTACATTAAAATAATATATATGATATGCGTAAATTACTTCGTGATTTAAGACGGCGCTCATTCCGTCGGATCCCGGCCAACTAGTCACTCATATCGAGTGCACCTCAGCACATGTGTGGACGTCGGTCCTGCGTTCATAGACATCTATGACGTAGTGCAGAGGGCGGCCACTAGAGGGAACACAAGAGTTGGAGCTTAATCTGAGACGATTCTAACCGGCTTCGGGGTTGTATCCGGTGTGGCTTAGTGGATAAAGCATCAGCACGTAGAGCTGAAAACTCGGGTTCAAGTCCCGGCGCCGGAGAGAATTTTTCTCCGTTCCATTACTCTTTCATCACATTATGATTTGTAAATTTTTTAACTTGAGAACTGAAGTCCGGAAAGAAATTACAAGTGAAGAATTAGTAGTTAGTTTAAACAATAATTGCTTTATGCAAATCTAGTCTTTCAGGTGAAGCTCCCTGTAAAGCAGATTTGAATAATTTCAAGAGAAAAATTGTTCCGGGGCCGGGTATCGATCCCGGGACCTCTGGTTGAACGTACCAGCGCTCTACCACTGAGCTACCCGGGAACTACACCCGACACCGTCTCAACTTTTCCCTTTATATCCACACAACTCCCGTGGGCTGACGAAACGCCAGAGACCCACAACGAGTGCACACAATCTGTGTGTGACTTGGAATTGTGGTTTTCTGTTAACGAACACAGTAACGTATATATTATGCAAATCTAGTCTTTCAGGTGAAGCTCCCTATAAAGCAGATTTGAATAATTTCAAGAGAAAAATTGTTACAGGGAGCTTCACCTCAAAGACTAGATTTGCATAATATATACGGTACAGTGTACGTTAACAGAAAACCACAATTCCAAGTCACACAGAGATTGTGTGCACTCGTTGTGGGTCTCTGGCGTTTCGTCAGCCCACGCGAGTTGTGTGGATATAAAGGGAAAAGTTGAGACGGTGTCGGGTGGAGTTCCTGGGTAGCTCAGTGGTAGAGCGCTGGTATGTTCAACCAGAGGTCCCGGGATCGATACCCGGCCCCGCAACAATTTTTCTCTTGAAATTATTCAATAATTGCTTTGGATTTATATTTTATTGTATGGGTATTGAAGTTTTGAGTGACTGCATGAATAGACGTCAGCATGGAGACTAGTATTGCAGAACCACAAAATTGATATACGTAAAGTATAAATAATAAAAATGAACACTAATTTTGCCTCAACTTAAAAAAATGACTTTTTCTAAGAATATTCGGATGCTTTTCAAATATTATAGCGTTGTAAGGCCTTGTAGAGTACTAGCTGACACAAAACATGTGTGCATGTCTGTGCACAATTTGGGAAGAAATCGGAGAGCTAAAAAGTGAAATAGAGAAATATATGAATGTGTTGCACAATACAGAGATGAAAAGACCATTTTAATTCATGTATAATTCCCTCCTTACGCACGGCAAATACGTCAGAGCTAGGCTACGTCATTCTTACACATTGAACAAATTAACGTTTTCTCACATTCAAACTCTCTCCTGCTGTTTTCAAACGTTTCGTTCGTGCAATTAAACCTGCCAATTTCCAGTCATGTCTATGAGAAGAAAGAAGTGCCGCGAATATTCTTTACTGGAGAGCAGCGAAATACGTTTGAGAATACTGTTACGTTATGCAATTTCACATGCATGTTATCTAACACTGCAGAATCATATAGGGCCTATATCATGTTGGTCCATTGGCTTGAACATTTGGAAAAAATGCCTGTCTAATGCTTGCAGTTAATAGGATGCATTTGCAGGAATGATATGCACTCTTAATTTTTCAGGTTCAAAGTCATTAAGATGACCATATTTCACGTACTAAATTTTTATCTCTGTGAGTCTCCCAGAAATCAAGTAACAAACAGTTGGACATACCAATGTGAGGCAAAAGTGCAACTCAATAAATGCACTGTAAAGTTTTCTTGTAATTTTTTCCAGATTTAGACCATCGCACAATTAAATTTTATCAGCTATGAACGCACTCCGTCGTGCACCTTGGCTTGGTGACGTTGATTGCAGCAGCATTATAAAGAGAAAGGGCAGGAGACGTGTTTGAATTTGTTCTTCTTTTGAAAATTTCATACGCACTGCTTGCCGTCGCCGCTCGGTCCAAACACCGCTTCAGACAACATAACACACATGTTCAATCCTCGCGCCCACCAGATCAGACGTAATCCCATTGGATGACGCAGATCCCACCACCGCCTCTTTACCTCCTTCTAGCTCCTTTATATGTGACTTACAAAATCTAATATTAGAGATCTGAACATATTTCAGGATGCTGTTTCGAATGGTGTATAAATTGCTTGGCAGTTTTCTTAACAGGTTAGGTACAGCTTATAGCAGTAAAATTTTAGTAAATATTCAACATTTCTTTCCGCCATTACTGTATCTTGGTTCTCTTGTAAGTACTGTATATGAATACCCCTCCCCAGAATAAGGGTGTAACAATATAATATCTACTATATACCCTTAGTCCGGGGGTATTCATATATTGCTCGCAAGATAAGGCTCGAACATGAACTTGATAGAGTAACAGCAAATGCTTACTGTGAAAAGAAATGTCACGTGTACGAGGAGCAGTGAAATAGCCTGCAGCGATAGACTCATGCTCAGATTCCAGACCGTTTCCTAACCCACGTTTGTATGTTGCTGTAGTAATGAATATAAGCAAGCTGTAATGTTATCTGTTGTTGTATGTAGACTACAGTGAGAACTTTTTTGTTGGCAGGGGAGGATCCCTGGGACGAACTATGCCGTCTATCTTTTATCAAAAACAAAGTAAAAGGTAGGTGGGGTTTATGTTGTTGTTATTATTATTATTATTATTATTATTATTATCATCATCATCAACATCATTATTATTATTATTATCATTATTATTATAACTATTTCTTACCAGTGTTTATTATTGTCACACTAACATTAGTCATCCAATTTTCATTATTTACTTTCATGTTGTTTTATGATCTAGATATTAATGTAATTACTATGTAAGCAAATGTATTTAATTAGAATTAGAGTCTGGCTGGGCGGAAGAGAAGGCCTACTGGCCTTAGCTCTGCCAGATTAAATAAATAAATAATAATAATAATAATAATAATAATTATTATTATTATTATTTTGTTGTTGCTGTTGTACTATATATTGTACTAGCATACCAAACCTTGTGATATTTTTATTGATTGTGTCAGTACAGTTAATCAGGCCTGATTCTAATTCATGTCAATAACAAAATATTTTAAAAGTTATCTTGATTGACGTGAAATTCTTTTATAGTGAGTTTAATGTCCGCGGAATCATATACAGCTACCAAACAATTATTATTATTATTATTATTATTATTATTATTATTATTATTATTATTATTATTATTATCAATGTTTTGTAGTGATATTGATCATGTTGTGATTTGGTAATGTCTACATGTACATAATTTGAGAAACAATAACTTTTTTTCCAGAAATCGATACTTATTTATTCTCTGAAAGAAAATTATGCAAGGATATCTTTTGTGAAGTTGCGATACTCATATATATACATATATACATTTCTTTTTTAACTTCATTTATAGTATTTCATTGAATTTCTATTGGCAATGTAGCTCTAAGATGTAGAACAAGTCAACAGTAGTAGAAATATTATACTATACATAGTTAGCACATTAATTCAATTTATATGCATAAACAATTTACCATTTGAGTGGCAGGTACGGGTATGGAAAAATGTTGTTAATTTGGTCTGATTTTTTTTCTCTTGGCCCTTCAAAGATTTAGTTAGGCAATGCATTGAAGAATAGACAGGAGAGATCGAAATGCTACTTGTAGATTTAAGCACTTATAACAACTACAACGACACATTTCTCATCCTGTTAGATACTGAAATGTAGCTACTGTAGACGAAGCTAAATAATATTCGAAAAAAACGTGTGCTGTAGATCTTGGTTTGTCTCATTTCTTTCATTCCTTCTCCTCAGAGGTGACTCTGGCCAGCGTGCTCAAAAATATAACAGCTTATAACCACAGTCTACTATATACAGTCACGAAGCTTGAGTTTTGAGGGTGCTAGAAACAATAGACTGTGACGGTACTATTTTGCATTGCCTGTAATGAGGCGATATTAGCGATCCTAGTGGTGAGCAACTATCTAATGTTTGCATATTTACTACGTATTGAGTTTCCCGACTGTATATACTAGACTGTGTTATAACATCGTGAAAACTGTTATCTCCAAGCCCCCTTCCCCATTTTAAAAATTATCCTCACGGCCATGGATGAGTGGGAAATGTGTCATCTTAATGAAATAAACTGCAGTCACGTAATATTTGTAGCGGACAGTGGGGGCGTTATCTAGGAAACAAAATTGACAAACTCGGTCATTATTCTGTGCAGTTTGTTACCTGATGTCGCTAAGTATAACTTGCTCACAAGATGAGGCTCAAATCTGAAGTTATTTAATACTCTAATAGCAAATGCTTATTGTGAAAACAATAATGACGTGTGTCAGAGCCAGTGAAGTAGCCTGCAGCCATAAGCTCTTACTTCCAGGCCGTTTAAAAGACATGTTTGTATGTTGCTGTAATAATAATTATTATGAGCAAACTGTAACGTTATCCGTTGAAGGAACTAAATTTTTGTTGTACAGTATATAGATCATTGCTTACGAGATTATACAAGCTGGCGCATAGCGCTTGAAATACGGGTCTGAAGTGGTTCCCTCGTAATGCCAATTCCGCCGCTCGGAGCGCTGTTCTATACTAAATATTCATAGCAGAACACTAAAATTACATTGACATTTGGGATATTTAAAGGACCCACCATTGTTTATTAAATGTTTCGTACAATATTTTATGGACAATAGACGTAATTTCCAAACTTCTACGTCTCAATTATATTACAATAAAAGGCTGTCATTCTTGATATTAAAAGATATTACATATTTTAAACTAAGGTACTACCTTTCTGTTGTTCAATTCATACACCGTACCTTTTCGGAAATAATGAAAGAAACTTAATATACTTTACATGAACACTGTAGTCTACCCTTTTCACGTATTCATGTATTATTATTATTACTATTATTATTATTATTATTATTATTATTATTATTATTCCAATGAATTAATGTACTGTATTATCTTCCATTTCCCTGATTTCATAATTTAATCATTTGTAAGTAGGCCTAACTTATCCCTTTCTTTTTTTTAAATATATTTACGTTGAAGTGTTAAGATTTTTACTGAAGCAAACAGCAGTCACAATACATGATTAGTACAACTGTGCCAGTTTTCTTGCACACCTTGAAGTAGTGAAATAAATATCTAATAGGCCTGCTGATTAACCTGTTACTTACAAATGGCTTTTAAGGAACCCGCAGGTTCATTGCCGCCCTCACATAAGCCCGCCACCATCGGTCCCTATCCTGTGCAAGATTAATCCAATAGTGGGTAGTAATAGCAAATGCTATGATATTTTAGTGTGTGTAAACAATTTTTAAATTAGGAGTTAGAATTAAATTAATTAGGAAGTTAGACTGCAATATATGTGATTAGAAATGGTTTTCGAATTTGACCATTTCCCAAAACATAAACAAATATCTCAGGAATCCCAGGGACAATATTTTTTAGAATTTGCCGCCCATAGGTACATGGGCATCTGCTCTCCCCGATCCCCATTTCATTTTTAGTAATGTCTAAATCTCGCTCCTCTGAGCTGTTTTCTGTCGTCACTCATGACATGTCAATTTAATGAAAACATAAAGTAAAATTTTCGGTACACCATGCAGTGATAATTGTACTTTATCACAACGAATAATTGTAGTTTTTATTATTTATTTATTTATTTATTACTCGTAATGTAATAATATTTGATTTGGCTTGGAGGATGAGGGAAGTACGTTACACTAAACTCGGCATACTCAACATTAAAATCGCATTGCTGCGTATGTTGTATCCTAAATAATGCAAATCGTATATATGTCAACATTCAGCAGTAATAATTAACCATTGTCGTGGAATATTTCGCCACTATAAATGATGATGGTAAATCATACTCTTTTCCTCGAATAACGCTACTGATTGCCTTAAGGTAAGACAAGCTAAGAACTATATTAATTTTTTTTATGATGATGATGATGATGATGATGATAATATTGATGATGATGATGATGATAATAATAATAATAATAATAATAATAATAATAATAATAATAACGTCTGAGAGTAGCAGAAACCGGTAGTTCACTTTCAGCAATTATAACAAATTAGAGGGAACGAAATCTGAAGGAAAAACACGGAACTGAAAACAATCAACTTGCCAAAGTAAGTGAACCATATGAACAATGTAGTTTGGAAGCAAAATTTTTAATTCAACAAATTCGGACTTTCGGGAAAAGAAATTGTAAATTCCATTAAATGACGCTGAAAATCTGCATATTGATATTTAATAAGTCATCAATAAATCTCAAATAAGAGTGTAACACGATTGGCATATTTATAATTTTCGTACACGATCAATAATGCAAAATTAATCAAACTATTTTCACGATACACAATGCCTAGTAATGGAACTATTCATCATTTCTTAGGACAGAGAGGCGAACCTAGCGGCAAAAATTGTCATGACTCTCAGAGACCTACTCTCGATCGTGCTATGCGCCATCTTGTATAATCTGGTAAGCAACGATATAGATACAGTGAGAGCTTTGGCCTATAGGTGGCAGGAGTGCATATGCAACACTACCCAGTTTATTTTTGTGATGATAAATACCAGTTTGTGACTGAAGATGCATGTGTCTGCAATGTAGATATTATTATTATTATTATTATTATTATTATTATTATTATTATTATTATTATTATTATTATTATTATTATTATTATTATTATAACTGCTATTGTTCCTGCTGTTGTGGTATATACTCAAATATCAAACAATATCATTGCATTGTCATTGATAGTATATCAGTACAGTTACGCAGGTCTGATTCTAATTCATAAAATATTTTAAAAGTTATCTCTTTTCTAAAGGACTGCGCTCGTCGATTCTCCTGTGATGCGAATAAATGAATCACTTTCCGGCTTAATTTCGGATTCTCTGCGATGCTGTTATTATGAATGTTACGCACAACTAATGCGTTTACACGATCTTGGCCCATTGTGTTCCTTGGATAAGTTCCATCTCGTTTTGAAGTAATGAAATAACGCTCTTATTGCGCTGTTGAAATTGGGGTTGTAAGTACAATTTCTGTCACTTCGTGTAATTCTGAGAGATCTCTTTCCTAATTCTTTTCCTTCATTAGGGTGTGGGAAGAAAGTACACATTTTTACAATTTTAAAGAATATATAATTCCTATAAAGTACGGCGAATTCACTTTCTAACGTAGATTTCGTAAGGCTGGGATAATATTTCACTACAGGGTTAGAATTTCCATAGGAAAAGCAGCTATACGTGCGACTTGTACTTTTGTGGCTCATCATTACAATGGTGTGGTGTGTGTTGTGCTTCTTCGAATTGATATTTCATCTGATTCTTAATCATATCACACGCACTTCCTTATCACCGATACTTATGTTCACTTCTTTCCGCGCACGTTTTGTTTGGCATTCAGAGAATCGTTCCAGTTCAGAGGAATTACTCCCGATGTCGTTTATTGTATTTTTGAAATACTGAATCGCAGTACGAACATGTAGTTGGCTGACGATTTCAGCAGTGATTATACCGAATGTCAATGTTGTCTGAAGGGAATTAAAAGTAAGAGAATTTAAGAATTCCTCATCTTTAAGGAAATTAATTAGACCTGTTGTCTCTTCATATATAACGTCACCCAACCCATTTTAATTTTTAATGAAGTCACACTACTCGAGAAGAGTCATCCTATGAAATACATTATAGTAAGGTATTTGTCCTTACTGCTGGAGACAGTATTAACAACATTAGTATTAAAATTTCAGTGCATTTGCAGTTTTCGGAATCGCACTTCCACATAGAGATCTCAATAAATCAGTGGGTTTGGAAAAAAAAAAAAAAAAAGAGAAAAGAGTGATGAAGAGCCCGACATATTGATGAAAAACAATTTCACTGATTTTACATGGGAGAACGCTTTGTTTACTAGTTTTAAACAACTTTAACTGATGGGATAATACTGGATGAAATCTGCGTGAGGATATAATACCTCTTACATTTACCTGGATGCCGTTTTTCCTACGAATCAACACCAGAGCATCATCAAAAACCTGCACAATAATTGACTTCTGTCGTAGCTTGTAAGGTTCTGATTTTAGTTCGTTGTCGAATACTGAGAGAGGAAAAGAATCTGTCAAGAGGACCACTGCGAGGGGTAATTCATGACTGTGTTCCGCAAGGCTTAATACAATTATTCCTAATCGTTCTGCTTTTATCTTCAAGTTTCATTATGACTTTGAATACAAACACGGTGGTTTTCATTTAATTGAGTAAAAATGTTTACAGAACCAAAATATTACATCATTTCAATACTTGTTGTTGATGATTCTTATTTCTTAACCCTATCTGGTAGATGTTCAAATTCAGTTTATGCCTGTCACTATTAACCGAGTGGCTGTTATCTCCGACATGGCACCTCCTCTTTGGTTACGTATTACGTGTTAGGATGGCCGTTTTCTTGTAAATTTCTATAGTTTCTTTATGCCGAAATATGGACGTCCATTGTGGCGAAGCGAGCTCTTTCCGCCAGGGAAGCTGACATGTAACCAAATGGGAGCTCGCATACCAGAGCAGCGCGTGTATAGGCGAAGCGTAGCGTTGTTCCTGGAAACGTGTGGGCAGCAACCAACTGCCGTCTATGTCCGGCCCATCTCATCGTCTTGCAGCAATGTAGGAGAAGCGAAGAGTCAAAGTTTACTTCTTTGTCCCCATTCTGACACTTTCAGGTTTTAATCGGGTCAATCTCCTCTATATTGTCGCTCGGCAAAGAATGTAACTCATGCTTCTTTCTTGCATTTTAGAGTAGCGTTGCCAGCGGAAGTCCGATGCTTGCTATTTCATGCTATAATTTTGAGTGTAATAGTATACCTGAAAAGCTTAGTCCGCCCTGGATGATCATGTAGAGTATTCTTAATCAGTTTTTTTATTCTGGATATCTTTAG
This sequence comes from Periplaneta americana, assembly GCF_040183065.1. Lineage (NCBI taxonomy): Eukaryota > Metazoa > Arthropoda > Insecta > Blattodea > Blattidae > Periplaneta > Periplaneta americana. The sequence goes on from NC_091129.1 coordinate 134,137,784, forward strand.
TATTTCCAGTCTTGATGTGATTCTTGGAGGTTAGTGACTTGTGACTTTTAATGTGCATAAATGAATATGGTGCATTGTAACGCACCTTTCTGTAATAATAATATGGGAAGTCCTTTTTTTTATGAATTTCTTGAACCAAGTGCAATTGAAAGACAAATGATTGAAGTGTGACAAAGTAATTAAAGTGATACTGAGATAGAATTTTTAATGTAATCGATAATTTACATTCAATTTCAGAGTGTCCGCTTAAAATGCAAATATGTAATATTGCAGCCCGCCTGCCACATCTGAGTCCTGAAGCCGCCTGCCACATCTGAGTCGTGAGCCCGCCTGTCACATCTGAGTCGTGAACCCGCCTGCCGCATCTGAGTCGTGAACCCGCCTGCCACATCCGAGTCGTGAACCCGCCTGTCACATCTGAGTCGTGAACCCGCCTGTCGCATCTGAGTCGTGAACCCGCCTGCCGCATCTGAGTCGTGAACCCGCCTGCCACATCCGAGTCGTGAACCCGCCTGTCACATCTGAGTCGTGAACCCGCCTGTCACATCTGAGTCGTGAACCCGCCTGTCACATCTGAGTCGTGAACCCGCCTGTCACGTCTGAGTCGTGAACCCGCCTGCCACATCTGAGTCGTGAACCCGCCTGTCACATCTGAGTCGTGAACCCGCCTGCCACATCCGAGTCGTGAACCCGCCTGTCACATCTGAGTCGTGAACCCGCCTGTCACATCCGAGTCGTGAGCCCGCCTGTCACATCTGAGTCGTGAACCCGCCTGACACATGAGTCGTGAACCCGCCTGCCACATCTGAGTCGTGAACCCGCCTGCCACATCTGAGTCTTGAACCCGCCTGCCACATCTGAGTCGTGAACCCGCCTGCCACATCTGAGTCGTGAACCCGCCTGCCACATCTGAGTCGTGAACCCGCCTGCCACATCTGAGTCGTTGACCCGCCTGCCACATCTGAGTCGTGAACCCGCCTGCCACATCTGAGTCGTGAACCCGCCTGCCACATCTGAGTCGCCAGCTCCGCCTTCCTCTGCTGCTGCCAAAATTTAAAATGTAACATTTTTTAATAAAAAAACTATGATAAACTGCTATTTCATATTAAGTTTTTATATAAGTAGGTACGTATTCAATTTCTTATCATTAATAACTGCATTTCATTTGGATTGAATGACTTTCCTGCAACGGAAACAAACAGGACACCTCCAATAGTTCAGGAAAAATTGCTGTACACAGGATGACTGAAATAGTACATTATGCAACTAGCCTATAATGATAGTATTTAAGAAGCGAATATGGATGTTTATGAAACGAGCGCAAGCGAGTTTCATAATTTTCATACGAGCTTCTTAATTACCATTATAGGCAAGTTTCATACGACTTTTTATGCTCGACCATATTTCTAACTTGAAATTACAGTATTCAGATGTATACATTTTATTTGTATCTGATAAGATCGGAAGTGACCTTGTTCTAGGTCGTGAATTGTGAGATGTGCGCAGACGCGAAAGTATTGTTTTTTCCGAGGAACAATAATGTCATTGACCTTGTGTAATCCGTTAAACTTGGTATAACTTTGATTATTGAATTCGACATTGAAAAACTAGATTACAAATTGAATTTCTTTGAATATTATTTACAATTAACGCTAAGTATTATAGTAACAGAACATAACCTTCTGCGACAGTATTGGATTTCCAGCCTCCGTGACTTTTCGCTAAGTCTCTTTCGATTGCATATCCGAGAATAATCGATACTTGCGGTTTTATAACGGTAAAAAAGCTGACACGTTATTGGCTGAACATCTGTAAGCTGAGTTGTCATTGACTGAAAACACCTGAACTTTAATGAGTAGGTGAACTTTAATGACATGCATTAAAGGGCAGCTACCAGGTGTATAATTACTATATTTCGGCATGGTCGATCATAAACAATTTTTCGATATCGTAACAGCAGACAATATGTATATTTTAGGTGAAATGAAGAATGATATTTTAAACATTTCTCCGTCTTGGTGTATTGCGTAATGAAAAGCCTAAAAGAGGACGTAAAAATATATGGAATACTATGAGCATCCATATTGGCCTAAAAGTTATCACCTACTGGGTTCGAACTTCGTTTGTATGCTGCCTATATTTTCTATTGGGTACATGAAAATTCATAGCGGTTTTTCGCTGTGATGAAAATTTTTATTTGAAACGAATAGCAAACTAAGGCCGGTATTCATAGTCGATGACTTATTTCTTCAATAAGTATGACTTTGTTAAATTATACTTATTGGAACATCTTAACTTATACGATTACGGTATTCATATTTCTTCAATAAGTATGACTTTGTTAAATTATACTTATTTTGAACATCTTAACTTATACGATTACGGTATTTATAGCCGGTTAATAAGTCGTACTTCGCTAAGTTTGATTTAATAAGTGTGGCTTAAGAACTTACTGGTATGAGAAATTGTAAGGTCATTGTCACGAAAATGTAAATCAGACAGTCGATTTTCTTTTGTCTGTAAATTTTTATGTTTCTGTAGGATAAAATAAAATGATGGATGTAAGTTAATGTACGGAAAGAAGAAAAGGAAATGTTTTACTTATATAGAGAAATATGACTGTATTGAAGGAGATTATTCTAAAATATTCAAAGACGGTAGAGAATAAGAAGACCGACGCAGTTTCTTCAAAACAGAAGATCACTGCCTGCTGGATCACATCCTGTGGATGTTTACACTGCCTGCTCAATCAACGCTTATGTGCAAGTCTTGAAAAAAGTTATTTTGCCGCAAGGTGGCAGGTAGTGCCCACCACTACTAACATTATCAGTATATGCAAAGTACCCTAAAATAACTATTATTACGAAGTCTTAAGTACCAGAAGAGACAAGGGCTTAGGGAAACGATGGCCCAGGGTGTCCGAATCCTTCCGCAATGCTTAATATGTAATATTATTAATACTGAACTTGAAACTTATTTTTTTCTAAGCGATACTACATCCAAACAAGTAGGCCTATACTTGTTTTAGGCGTTACTAAAATTATTATTAAAATCAATTAACGCAATAAAAATAATATCTGAAATTTATATAAAATATTTCAACAAGTTTAAACATAGTTACGAAAAAATATATGCTTCCTTTAACCGAGCTAAGAGATTATTGGAAATCACGGTTTGAATTAACGACAGTATGGTGGTATCTTCCTGCAGTTTCTTTCAATCCATGAAATTGTTATACGGACACTTGGTCTACTGTTTTATTAAGTTCAGTATTGCCAGAAAGTAACTTCCCCATATATAAAAAGGCCCATTTAAAGTATGATAAATTTTGCGCTCATTAAAAAATTCTCCCCCCTCCCCGAAAAGAAATGCCGAGTAAAATACTGCAAACAGATCATTTACCCCGTACTTTTGGAAATATTAATTTATAATTCAATGTGCTTTACGATATATTGTATTCTGATCCTTTCCACTTCATGTTGCTGTAATATAATAGAGTACAGATATGTTACACTTAAAATGACAAGAAATTACCTTTATTAAGATCTTAATAGGAAAATTTATGTAAGTGAACTTATGTTATGTTATGTAAGTTTGTAATTTGATAACCTTCCTGGACAACGGTTTAACTTGACTAGAGAATCGAAACACTTTGTTGGTGTGTCTCTTTCCGATGTTACTGAGGAGTGGTTTCACAAACTTCTGTAGTACAGTACGTGCTACAAGCGCCTGATGGCTCTCCTCATTAGAACACTTTAGGATATCACACTGTTCCAGAGATGGAAGAACGTAATTTGTTATTGTCTGAAGTAAGTGTGCAGACTTCATGCAGTAAGGTAATGCACCTTCAACGAACTTCTGCAAGGTTATAATTAAGCTCACAAAATCTGGTTTTGGGTATCGAAGACTTCCTTTGTCTAATTTATGTATGTCCCATCAAAGGCGCTGCTGTTGGCGGGATCGATACATTGTTTACGCAGGAACTGCATGATGTTTTTTCCTCTATCACACGCACAAGATATCCGCAGACCAATGCTTGGGATGCTGTTTCCAGATTGATGAAGACAGGCATAGAAGGCTCGGAAATGCTTTCGAGTAAAACAGAGATATACTGGGGAAGAATAACAGTAGTCTGTGAAGATATATCACAGCTATTTTCTTCACGAGACAATCCCTTTCCAGTCATCTCTGATCTCTCCTTATGAGCGATATTAGCATCTGGTGCCGAAATCAAAAGGCCAGATTTTAAAATTCTTTTTATTGCAGTTTGAGCTGTCCTTGAGTCTGTCATGTCATGCCATCCTCCACCCATTCTTATAGCACTGAGCATTGCTTCCACTGGATCGCCAGAAAAAGCCCGTGTCAATACATAGAAAAAGCTATTCTGTAGAAGATGAACGATGCAAGAAGCTGTCGATTCAGCTGTCAAAATTAGGGCACCATGAGTTTCTTTTGTCAACCCTTTCAAATTACGGGTTTTTGATTCAGTTTGTAGCTCATTAATATAGTCACAAAAATCTTCTTTCAACCACCGGAGACAGTCGTCAGCTGCAGAATAGAACATCATACTATCTGGATTGCTTCGTCGTAGATGTTATGTTTTATCGCTTATGTAGTGTACAGTGAAAAATTTGTACACATTTTTCATGAAACGTATTGTTGGTCCTGCTTCTGAAAAATTTACCCGAGATGTCAGACGTAAATGATTCTCCTTCATATAGTCCAAAGTGCTTGTAACTTCCGGTGAAATGTCTGTACAGCATAAAGAACGTTCATTTTCTCAAAGGAACTGGGTTCGATATGCTTACTCGTTCGAAATTGAATGGGTTTCTCAGCTGAGTTCTTTTGTATCCTGTATATATCCGTGATGAATTTTGAACTGATCGTTCCTTCTCTGTCTGCCATATCATGATCTAGAAACTGTGAACGGATGTTTTTGATGATGTGACTAATCAAAACTTAAATAGAAATTATGTTGCAAGTTACATGGGTGTACTACGCAAGGCTGTAGATCTCCGCCGCCTAAACCCTTAAACATAGCAGTATTAGTTCTATGGTTATCAGTTACAAGCCGAAGCACACGAAATCCACAGTCTTCTACAGTTTTCAACACTTGCTGAACTAATAAGAGCAGATCATTTGCTTGCAAATTTCGTACCATGAAATATGCTGCCGGTATTGTGTACTTGGTGGGTTATTTTACGACGCTGTATCAACATCTAGGTTATTTAGCGTTTGAATGATATGAAGGTGATAATGCCGGTGAAATGAGTCCGGGATCCAGCACCGAAAGTTACCCAGCATTTGCTCGTATTGGGTTGAGGGAAAACCCCGGAAAAAACCTCAACTAGGTAACTTGCCCCAACCGGGATTCGAACCCGGGCCACCTGGTTTCGCAGCCAGACGCGCTGACCGTTACTCCACAGGTGTGGACTACTTGGTGGATAATCCATGAATAACCAAACATAGAAGTTTGTTGGCTAAGACGGGATTTATTCCCAATTTCTTTATTATTATCTCCTTCAGCTTCGACTAAACCAAAAAATTTGTCCTCTTCTTTATTATAAAGCAAGCGTTCTTTTATTGCCATCTCATCCCATATAAGAGAAACTACTTTCTCAATTTCATTCATTCAATTTTGTGGCTTCTAACTTAAGTCTCTGTATAATTAAAGGGGAAACACCAACGCCACATTCCGTTGAGCCCATATACCTATCTAATGTGCTGCGCGACGGTGCTTGTATTAATTTCAAATTTCTTCCAAAGTCGTAGCCTTAATAAATAGTATCGAATAGTTGGCTTGGACCAATTTTTTTTAATTTTTAATTTTATCCAGTATATATAGAGCCATTTTGTCGCCATCATGTGCTGATTTCTTTATGTTCTCTACTGACTTCCTCTCAGTATAGTTATTAAGTTCTTCCTTCGCCTCTTGAAGTTCCTTCTCTATTTCCACAATTTTGTTTTCAAGTCTGTACGCTTTCGCTCGAAGGTTTTTATTTAATTTTTTATGATATTCCAGTTCACTTAATCTTACAGTATTTACTTGAACAGCAACATGTCTGGAATCTACGTTTACATCTGCCTTGTCTTTTATAATTCCGGCTTAGTATGTCTTTCTCACGATATTCGACTTCATTGTCCTCCTGACATTGTGTAGTCAATCTTGAGACTTTGTTCTTCTCGGAGGATGATGAACTTGAGTTTCTGGCTTTTCTCTTCCTCTTGTTAGAAGGTTTCTTGTACGAAGGATATCCTGGAAATATACTTGGTATCAATACATTTTTCAGTTTCCTATATTTCGTATCTTCTTTAAAATCTTCTTGTTTGAAGTGTAAACTACACACACATTAACGATCAGAAGGAATCCACTTACTTCCTCTTTTGTCACCTTCTCTTGATATAATATTTAACCACTTTTCCCGCAGCTCACTATTATATGGAAATTCATGAAATGATAATCTTCTGAATTTCAATTTTCCTCTGTGCGCTTTGCAGAAAGGGACACAACAAGACACCATTGCAAATATATTATAATAAAATTAATATTGTTACTTCAGGAAACGAAGTTTTATATCTCACAAAATTAAATGTATTTCAATTCGAACGTTCCTTCTTTCCATGTATTTTAAAGAAGAAAATATCATATCATTAATAAATGATCACTTACGAACACTGTAATTACTTATAAGATGTCAAATAAAACACTATACTTATTTCTACACATTTAGTACAGCCAAACCAACGGCAGGTACTTGCTGCGCTCTAGTGTCGAAACTGGACAATAATGGTCCACGCGAAACTCAATGCTAAGCAAGAGGAATGAGCAGGCAGTTACGCATCTTTAAGATGCGATCCAGCAGGCAGTGCAGAAGATTGCACAAGAATTCAATTCGACATAATTACAATTGAGGAATACGTAAGTACAGTTTCCCTGAAAAGGAATGAGACGATTGAATATTCCTAAGTCTCAGATGTAAAACACTGCGCATGATCAGAGACCAGAGCACTGATACACAAGATAACGAATATTTAGTTACTTAGATTCACGCTATTTGGTTTGTTACTAGAATCGTTCCGGAATTCACTTCAAAAACTGCAAAAAATATGATAATATTACGTAAATAAGAGATAAATATATACGTAAATCGTGTAGTTAGATCGACAATGGACCTTCATGACTAGATCGACACTCCGCACAGAAAGTAAAGCTTTCGTGTCGTTGCAATAGCTCAGACGCTAAGATCGCTGCGTGTTGTGTAGAAGAGAGCGAGTTCGATTCTTAGTCTATATCAACGATTTTTTTTTTCTAAATAACGTTGAAACAGAGTTTTACAAAGTCCTCAGATTAAGTGTTAATGATCACAGAAATTACAAAATTACAAGTTATAATATTATAAACGTTAATCTAATGAATGTATTTATATACACACACACACACACACATACAATGTAAAGGCATATATATATATATATATATATATATATATATATATATATATATATATATATATATATATATATATATATATTAAAAACTAACAATTAAAATAAAATTAAAAATATATTCCTAAGCCACACAGACAAACGATTACAAAGGTTAAGAGTCCTTAGGCCATGTCATTTGTTGAGTAATTATTACAATATTTTATTAGTAGCTTTCCCATATGTGTAATAAATGCACTCGCACAAAACAATTTTTGTTAAAAGTGTGGCTTTGGATTATTTCATTCTATTCTCACCCCTTCAGTTGATTTTAACTATTTTATTTACGTGTTTAATTTAATGTGCATTCAATTTAATTCATGTTATGATTGAATGTATAAGCACTGTTGCAGTTATTGATTAATTACATATATTAATACTAACTATTAAATGCATGTGTTAAGTAACTAATTGCAGTATCTTTTGCAAAATCTTGAATGTTTAAGTTGTCAATAATATTTCGTACTATATACTATAAGACGTTAAAAGAATTTGCAATAGATTTGGGATCCTCTACTTTATAATCACTAATTTTAATGAAAAAATATTTTCTTTCTTAGAATATCTACAAGTTTAACTTTAATAATATTCCGAATAGCTTTAATTGCATTATCTGGATTTTGTGCTTTTCTATTCAAATGTGTTCTATTTCCCTCTTTCATAAATTTTGATAAATTACACTGTACTTCTTGTAGTATGTAAGAATATGAGGATAGTTACATTGCAGCTCATTACATATAGATTCTTCTTTTTAATACATGAGATTTTTAAGTCCCTGCATTATCTACATGATTTTACTTTTGAATTTTTTCACAACATTGAGTGGAGAACATCCACTGAAGTGATTCTGAAATGAAGTGAAAAATACAATACATTTACTCTTAATATCAGTAGTACCAGTAACATATACGTTTTTCCAAGATTCATTTTGTAGACATAAATGTAAATAATCACTAGATACAGCATTTTCGACCCTTTTTTAGTTTTTAAATTAATATTTTGAAATTGTTCAGTAACATTGGAAACAGGATTTGTTTATCATGTTCATACAAGCCATTGATTATAGGTGCTGCCGAATAGGAATTCAGTCTAATTCAGTGTACAAAACTTTTATCAATGGCTGTGCAACTTCAGCTTGTATGCTGGTGGGGAAATGAGTCTACGACTAAGATTTCCAGTTTCAAGGAGTGAATTTAATTTACTTTTGCGGAAAAGTTCCGAGAGATAATCTATGTCTATGTCACTACAGATCACAAATTCCATATGAGATTTCTAAAGTCTTTTCTTTACAAATTCAATGTTGGCTATAAATATTAAGAACTATGAATGATTGTAGTTAGAAGTCTGATTTACATTATAAAAAGCAAGAAGTTACATTCCTCGGCAAGATTCGAACTTTTCGATGTTTGGTTTTGTCGTCCAACAAATAAGCACAGACCTATTCAATGCTTATGTTAATAACCTACAATTTAGCTGTAGCACTGTGGTGTCATAACTTGGCGTTTGTTTACTTAATGTAATTAGATTTAATATGATTAGCTTCGCAAAAATTGGACTTCCTGTTATATCCTGTTATTTAAATATTTAAGTTAGAGTTGATTTATTAACTCTTACTGTGCAAGATGACCCTTATTTCAATAATTCTATATCACGTTAAATAGTCATTGTCTACACTAAAGTATTATCATCATCCCTCATTTCTCATCTTAATGGCGAACCGACGTGACATGAGACAGCAAGTTATAGCTCTAGTTGAGGCTGGATATGGGGCTAGATCTGCTGGCCGTTTGGTCGGTGTTTCTGGAAGTACAGCCGAGAGCTGGGTTCATCGTTACCAAAATTCAGGGCAGGTCGAAAATCGCCCTATTCCTGGGCGTCCCCGGATTTCTTCTTTGGAAGAGGATGCTCTCTTATTCGAGGAAGTTCGACAGGACCCCTTCTGACTGCTAACGAAATAAGAGCAGTATCTAACTTTCCCGGTTCTTCACAGACTGTGATCAGCAGGTTGAGGAACCGCGGTATTAGGAGCAGGAGGGCTGCGCAAATGGAAATATTGGGGGAAGCACAAGCTGTCGACCGTCTTGCCTTCGTTACCAATCGAGTGGATTTCGATTGGAGAAATGTAATTTTCTCCAACGAAACAACCATCTCGAGTGATTACGAAAGTCCTGTCCGTGTCTATCGTGAGGATGGTCTCCCACATGATCAGCGCTATGTGCACCGACGTGAAAGATCGGGGCGCTTTAGCATATTATCACAGTCTAGTATATACAGTCGCGAAGCTCAATACGTAGTAAATATGCAAATATTAGATTGTTGCTCACCACTAGGATCGCTAATATTGCCTCATTACAGGCAATGCAAAATATGAGTAGTACCGTCACAATGTATTGTTTCTAGCACCCTCAAAACTCAAGCTTCGTGACTGTATATAGTAGACTGTGATATCGTGTTGGGGTGGATGTCTTACGATGGACCTGGCGTTATAGAACGCATCGATGGCCGGTTTAATACGAGAAATTACGAGCACATTCTGGAAAATATATTCCTTCCTTCCGCCCCTAGAACGTTTTCCCGAAAGAGCATTGCTGTTCCAACAGGATAACCATCCCGTGCACTATGCCGCAAGCGTTCAAAGATGGTTTCAAAGTAGACCCGAGATCGAAATCATTAATTGGCCTCCGAAGTCACCTGATTTCAATGTCATCAAAAATTTAAGGGCGGAATTGAAAAAGAGAAGGATAGCCACCTATGCCCACCGACGCCCTCAAAATCGAGACGAATTGTGGGATCAAGTTGTTGAAACCTGGGAAGATCTCGCCGGGGATTAGAATTTATTCCACAATCTCGTGACATCCATGCCGGATCGATTTAGAGCTGTAATAGAAGCTGATGGCAAGTGGACAAGATTTTAAGTTGACAGGTCTCTTTTTGTTTCTTGTGATTTTTGTTTGAGGAAAAATACTCTTAACTTTCAAGTAAGATTTATTTTTTTGGCGAGGTCCAGCCCACTTGTAAGACCCAGAAATTGGGCATAAATTATTCATATTTTTCGACAAATTAGATAGTCTAGGAACTCTGAAGAAATTAATTACATCTCAATAAAAAATAGTTTCACCTGGGATCGAACACGAGACGTTTCGGTTAAGCAGTGGAACCGACACGCTACTATACGAGCTACCGAGACAAGACAGTGACAACAGCAGTCTAGAATGTAGATCCCATAGCAGGCATTTGCCATTCGATAGAGAGAAGCAATGATAGCATGTGACCATAGCTATGTTGTGAAATCGTGGCCTTAAATGGCTGTCTTCTTCGTGATTCTTATTTTGGTCCTTGTCCTTGTGGTCTTCGTAACAATTCTTGCTGTATTTCTCATGTTATGTATCGTTACGTCGATATCGAGTGAACCGCGCTGTAGAACTTTAACTTCCGACGACCAAGAGTCGTCTCATTCCTTTTAAGGGTAACTGTACGTCTAATACAATACTTTCTTTTAAGAGTGTATATTATAACATAAAGAAATTATGAAGTTCGTTTATGCGAAGTTGAAGATTTATTTAATTTTCTTTATTGAATACTGAAATATTTTGCTCGTCCGAAGGTCCTAAGTGATCTTTAAAATTTAAATAGCACAGCGCGACGTAATGTGCCACTCCCCGTTTCAGTAGCCATTTTGGAGTTTGTGTTATAGACATTTTCTTTGAGTTAGACAGGCAAAGTATCTGACCAGTGCTAGGAAGGCTGTGGCTAACTACTTATACATATGGAGAACATCGAGTGGACTGTATAAGGTGAGATAGTAGATAAATAGTGCTATAACTTTAAACATCGTTTTCAGTAACTTAACTTTTTCAATCCTTGTGCCTTTTTTTTTTTTTTTTTTTGCAACAATTAAAGAAATGATACAAGCTGCAAAGAGCAAATAGTTACGAATGTAAAATATTGATCTTTAATGTAGTAAGTAAATGACTAAAAGACTGATGTGAAATTCTTTTACAATCAGTTTAATGTCCGTGGAATCTGTACAGCTACCAAACAATTATTATTGCTATTAATATTTTATAGTGATAGTGACCATGTTGTGATTTGGTTATGCCTACATGTACATCATTTGAGAAACCACAATTTCTTTTTCCCAAACCGATTACTTATTTATTCTCTGAAAGAAAATTATGCATGGATTTCGTTTGTGAACTTGGAATACTCAGATATATACATATATATTTTTTTATTTTAATTTCATTTATAGTATTTCATGGAATCTGTATCGGCATTGTAGCTCTAAGATGTAGAACAAGTCAAAAGTAATACAAATATTATAAGATACATAGTTAGCACATTAATTCAATTTATAATGCATAAACAATTTATTATTTGAGTGGCAGGTATGGGTGTGGAGAAATGTTGTTAATTTTGTTCTCAATGTGTGCTGTAAATCTTAGTTTGTGTCTATTTCTGACATTCCTTTTCCACAGAGATGCCTCTGGTCACATTCCTTAAAAACATAAAACCCTACGACGTCGCAAAGATTGTTTCCGTAGCAGCTGACATAATGAAAGATACTCTGGTAAAGGAACCAATTAAGGTTTCTGGAAGCAAGGTTGTAAGTTTTTCGATATGCATAATGTAAGTACGTATGTTTCTTTTTGTGGCTGTAATTTTATTACACGTTATAACTTGTAAATTTTTGAACTTGAGAGCTAACGTCGGGAAAGAAGTCACCAGTGAAGAATTAGTAATTAGTTTAAACAATTATTGCTTTAAATTTATATTTTATTGTATGGGAATTGAAGTTTTGAGTGACTCCATGAATAGACGTCAGCAAGGAGACTAGTATTGCATAACCACAGGTTATTCACAAGAAGTCGTCGCTGAACGATTCACATTATTTCCAGGTTAGTTGAATCAACTCATCTAGTGAACGATATAAATCTTTAAAATACTAGGTGTCTCTCTCCCTTATCCTCTTGTTAATTATGGACCATCCCAAACCCCGACCTCCAGGCCTAAGAGCGCCGGTCCTTATATACCCGTGAGTCAAGGCCTTCTGACAAATAAAAGCAATTGACAATGGATATCTCAGTCTTGACAACCTCATAAATATCCTATCAATTGAATAATCGATCTTGCTACGTACAACATAATTATATTATATTATCATCTTTGGATTGAAGGTACGAGTTATATTTTATGGTGTTCTTTCTTGCTATAGGGGGCTCCGCTCCCTAAAAACCCCTATTAGGGACTTAGTCCCCAAACCCTCGTGCAATTAATTTATAGTAGCCTAATAAACCGGTCCATCACCTTTGGGTTGAAGGTACGACTTATATTTTATGATGTGTTCTATCTTGCTTTAGGGGGCTCCGCCCCCTAAAAACCCCTGTTGGGGACTTAGTCCGCAAACCCTTGTGCAATTAATTTATAGTAGCCTAATAAACCGGTCCATCACCTTTGGGTTGAAGGTACGACTTATATTTTATGGTGCTCTTTCTTGCTTTAGGGGGCTCCGCCCCCTAAAAACCCCTGTTGGGGACTTAGTCCCCAAACCCTCGTGCAATTAATTTATAGTAGCCTAATAAACCGGTCCATCACCTTTGGGTTGATTTTACAAGATACATTAATGGAGGGAAAAAATTGTTGAATATTTCCAAAATTTTACTGCTGTAAACTGTACCTAACCCCTTAACATTGAGTAATGTTCTGTTGTAAGTATATGAATACCCCTCCCCAGAATAAGGGTGTAAGCAGGCCTACATAGGGAAACAATATCCTTAGTCCGGGGGTATTCATATATTGCTCGCAAGATAAGACTCAAACATGAACTTCATAGAGTAACAGCAAATGCTTACAGTGAAAAGAAAGGTCACGTGTACGAGGAACAGTGAAATAGCCTGCGGCGATAGACTCAAGCTCAGATTCCAGACCGTTTCCTAACCCACGTTTGTATGTTGCTGTAGTAATGAATATGAGCAAGCTGTAATGTTATCTGTTGTTGTATGTAGACTACAGTGAGAACTTTTTTGTTGGCAGGGGAGGATCCCTGGGACGGACTACGCCGTCTATCTTTTGTCTAAAATAAAGTAAAAGGTAGGTGGGGTTTATGTTATTATTATTAGACTTCGTTGAATTGCCACACGCAGCATGCAATCAGGATGCCGATGTACGGTAGTATAGGGGAGGTGGGCGACCTCCCGGTCTCTTAGTATAAGCAGTTCATGTTAAGAGTTGTGACCGGTCCAAATAATAGAGCAGCTACAGCTAATGTATACCTAAGTAAGCATTTGTTTTTGAATTACTGTGGTTGGAATAGTCAAAGCTTAACATATTTTGTTTAGTGCAGACAAGAATTCAATCAAACATACTACAATGAGAGTGTTGCTGTTACAAATATTTGCCCCTGGAATACCCTTACCTCCGCAGCCAGTCTTGACCCGTTGGGGAACGTGCTTGGATGCTGTTAATTATTATGCAGAACATTACGGCAAAATAATGGAGGTAATTGGATAGCACAGATAGTTCCGCTGTTGCATCTGTAAAATCATTGCCTTCTGAACAGCTATTGGAAGATATTCTGTTCATTGATTCTAATTTTAAAATCGTGTCCAAAAGCATCAACCTATTAGAATCGCCTAAACTACAACTCTCAGAAGCCCATAATAGTGGATAAAGTATCATAAACAGTTATCCAAAATAACAATTCACTACTTTCAGAAAAAATGAAATGTAAGTTGAGAAACATTATTGCCAAAAATTGTGCCTATTCACAACTTCGTATTATAAATGGTGTACTATCGGGTCACGACAAGACATCTGAAGTAGTGACTTTCCGTTCTTCAAATATGTACGTATTACATCGTGTGATGTTGAACGTACATTTTCCCAAAATAAAAACTGTTTAAGTGACCATCGGAGGAGGTTACTTTGCAGTCGCTGAAAATGTACGTAACTCTTCACTGCAATGCACATATTCAAAGATGATGTGAGTATCTTACATGAAATTTTAAAACAAAACTGGCTTCATTTATACACCGACGGATCCTTGATCTCCAGAGAACAAGGTGTACCAGGTGTTACGTGCTGTCTCTTCTCAATTTATAGATCTCTTGGATATGGACCAACAAGTTTTGATGGTGAAATCATTGCAATAAGTGAAAGTCTCAGGAATCTTCTATGCCACATCAATAAATTTAGGAATGCAGTTATATTGTCAGACTCCAAAGCAGCTATTCTATCAATAGTCTCTAAACACACACCTTCATCTCAAATAGCAGAAATAACTAAAATGCTCTCTCAATTAATATCACTCAATAAAAGAATTGTATTCCAATGGATACCATCCCATTGTGGAATCCTGGGAAACGAGAATGCAGATGCTTTAGCAAAGAAGGGCAGCACTGCTACTTACAGACCTGTTACTAAATCTACATATTACTCTGTGAAAAGATTTATTAAATTTACATACTTAGACTACAACAAACAAAAATTTGATAACACAATTCCAAGGGAAAAAATGGAACTCTCTACATCAAAATCCACAGTTAATTCCCGATTTACCACGAAAATCGTCTAGCTGCATTTAGATTGGCAACAGGCCATGATTGTTTGGCCAAACACCTGCATAGAATTGGAATACATCAGTCCCCTAACTGCCCATTGTGCAACTCAAACCAAGAAATGGATCAGAACACCTCAAAATCTGTGCTTCAGTGGCTGGCCATGATAATATCTTTGAAAAATATTGGCGTGCAAGAGGTCAAATGACTTTATTGTCAATCACCTGGCATTAGAAAACAACAACTACATTAAATTTTAAGAGTTAATATAGCTATCTCACTATAAAATAATTGTGTATTTACATGTTTAGACATTTCCTACTTCAATGATCATTCATTACATTTCTTGAATGCAGGATACAGGTTTTATTGTAACCGCAGTAAACTGCTCAGGTTTACATTAGAGGCATACTCAATCCGTTCCACGCCCCCTTCTCATACAGTCTATACCTCGTGCACAGTAAACCTTGCGATTCTTGTGGCAATTCCACGAAGTCTAATTATTGTTGTTATTATTATTATTATTATTATCATCATCATCATCATCGTCAACATCATTATTTTTCTGTTGCATATCAAACCTTGTCATATTTTTATTGATTGTACCTGTACAGTTAATCAGGCCTGATTCTAATTCATGTCAATAACAAAATATTTTAGAAGTTATCTTGATTGCTTTATTATTTTTATTTTAGTAGGTTATTTTACGACGCTTTATCAACAGCTTTGGTTATTTAGCGTCTGAATGAGATGAAGGTGATAATGCCGGTGAAATGAGTCCGGGGTCCAGCACCGTAAGTTACCCAGCATTTGCTCATATTGGGTTGAGGGAAAACCCCGGAAAAAACCTCAACCAGGTAACTTGTCCCGACCGGGAATCGAACCCAGGCCACCTGGTTTCGCGGCTAGACGTGCTAACCGTTACTCCATAGGCGTGGACCATCTTGATTGATATGAAACTGTTTTATAGTCAGTTTAATGTCCGCGGAACATATACAGCTACCAAAGAATTATTATTATTATTATTATTATTATTATTATTATTATTATTATTATTATTATTATTATTATTATTATTATTATTGTTGTTGTTATGCGACCGTCCCTTACGTCGCACAGTTTGCAATCCGGATGGACTTCTGCTCCTACTTATCAGGATTTCTGACACCACCATTTTACTCAACAAAGGAAAAAAAATTTGCTGGAAGAGCTGGAGCTCTCAGGATACTATAGAAAAACTATTTGGTTACTGAACTTAGGTCTAGACTGTATTGCACATGAATGAAATACTACTATATTTATTATGAATATTTACACAATGTACATATAAGTTGAATTAGGCCTACTTACAGGGTATCTCGTTGGCTGACGCCATGCCGCTACCAAGTCTCTCAATTAGCGCTCTCTGCAAATCTTCACTAACTGCCTCAACTAACCTGCAGAATCTCCTCACCAACACTTTTTATGTTTCGTTATCGGTTTCCCGCCCGGTGTACCGACCACGCCATCCACCAGGTGAGATGGGCTTAAAACCTCTTTTGATTTTACGTGCTTACAGATGTCGTCTTAATCAAACATCTCTTACATTTAATTTGATTCTTATGCAATATAGCGATAAGTCGCTTTGATGAGACTACGCGTAAGAAAAGAGTTCGAACAATGCGTGATATAATTTAACCAATTAAAATGCACGCTTTCTTCTACTGAACCAATGCGATTAGTCCAGCAATGATCTGTGGCGTAAGAATACTTTCATCGTAGCCAGTGATTTACCACATGCGCGACAAACTCTATAACGCTGGCAAAGCATCTATTTACTTCGCAAGCTGCTCAAAGTCTGTGCTTCAGTGGCTGGCCATGATAATATCTTCGAAAAATATTGGAGTGCAAGAGGTCAAATGACTTTATTGTCAAATGCCTGGATTAGAAAACAACTTCGCAAGCTGGGATTGTATTGGGCGTCTTAACCGTGTATTTCGCTGACACTGTTCCTGTTTCAAATTTAATACTCCACAGGAAATCATGCTAAAGGGCGCTCTTTAACCCTGGGGCATAACAATGTCCCCTTCTGTTCAAAAAGACGATGCCTCAATGGCACGTGCTTTCTCATTGAACTTGTTGAAAGGCCTAGTGATCGTGGGTTAGATTCTGTAATACATTCACTCACACAAGCAAAAGAGAAAGTTTACAGAGAGTTATCTCATGTCAGGGACTCTCTCTCTGCTCAACCAGACTTACGGGGTACTTACTCCTCGCCATTGGCCTTCAAATGCACACCATTTATGTCATGAATCTGGTGATCACTATATTACAAGGCAGAGCGGAATCACTAATAATGTCTTTTTTTTTAAACTTAGTTTATGCATTCTAATTGGTTTTGAATTTTCCATGTTAAATTTTGAAACAACCTATAATTTCGTGTTGGTTCGGTTCGTTTCGGTTCGTTGCATGGCGTCAGCTATAACAGTTATCAGCCCTTGGCACAACAGTAGATTTTGGGTACTATACTTTCCTTCTTTACAGTAAAATTTCACAATATTGGGTATTATTGAGTTAACATAATATTTCTCTCTCTCACTCACTCACTTTTGGTTTTGTCGGGGCCCCGATATACACTCCTTTCTCCTCACACATACCGCATACACACACGCACACACATGTTTCAATGTAATTCACTCCATTCTTAAGCTAAATGTTTGTCTTAAAAGCATTCAAGTCTTAACTCTGTATTCTGTGTTGGACGCCTTTTCGTACATACTGTACTCCAACCTCGAGAAAGTCTCCAGGGAATGAAGGAAAGCGGGATGATGCTGTGAATGAATCTTGATGTCATAAGGTCACACACGTGGGTACTCTTATCTCTATTGGCTAGCTCTCAGAGCACAAACCATAATATTGATACAGACATATTGATACTACCCTAGTTACAAAATTAGATCACAGTTAATCTCCTGGTCTTTTAATCTCTTCATACAGGAAATACCATATGCAGGAGAGCGCATGGTTTTTAAACTGACGTTATAACGATAATATTATTTATCTACTTCGTTCCAATAGATGACGCAATGTAAGCACATTCCTTTCACGGTTGATCTCCTGGTTGGAGAACAGTACAGCACTTCCTATGTTGTTCTGCTGACACATGCAGTTCCGTGCTGAGCGCTGATAGCCTTCCAGCTGGCGCGTGACGTCACCTGTCCATCACGGCTCTCGTTGCACACGCTGCGGTTTATACTACGTCGCCGAAAGATGTCTTGCATTCTCGAAGCCTAGAGCACATACAGTACATATGTTCAATTACCACAATGATTAAATTAAGATGATTGTTCACGCACGCACAAAATAGTTTCAGTTATGACATCTCTAACTTCAATTTTCACATAAACTACGCTTTCCTTTTAAATCATCACTTGAGATACGTTTGAATTTGAATATTTACATATATGTGTTAGGCAGAGTAACCTTTAAAATTAATTATATTAATTGCTATTATATCTCTGTGTCAAATTAACCCTAAGCTTAGGAACATATCTTATCTCATTATTCAAAATGTTTCAAAATCTATATACATTTTACATAGCAGATAACTCGAGCAACAGAATTATTTATGATTCGTTATTTCAAGTTACAAAAGTAGAAATAAATTTTACAAGTGCCATTTTCAGCTTTGGCATCTTCGGGCGAGCTTCATGCTCTACTTAATATTATACAATATACTTAGAGTTTTTCCTGGAATGAACGATATCACGTCGAAGGTCGCTCAGATCCGATGACACAGGCTTCCTCAGCTTCCTCTGGCTAGACAGTGAGGCTGAAAAGCTGAAAACATTATTACATGTGGGGAACGGAGAGTGTAAATCTCGTCCCCATATTTCATTAGATCACTTCCTTATGACAACAATCACACAATCTGCTATCAAATAGGTTAAAAAATGTTTCTATTTCGCAATCCGTAGCGAGGTGAAGTTGGTTGGTCTCTCTGTTCGACTGTTTCATTACTCACACTGGGAGCATTAACTGAGTTTGGGCCGAACTCGTGGTCTGGTTCAGTAGAACTCTGTGCCTGAGGAGGATCACGTAATCTCGCTTTCCACGAGGCAAGAGGGATTTCGTCCTCGGACTCAAAAGTCTTCATCCCTCCCTACTCTATCTCTTAACTCGCTCGGTGGCATCTCATCTTCCGATGCCCACGCATTTTCTGCCGCCGTTCCTGGCGTTTCATTGAGTATCTCTTCACCTTGGGGTTCGCTGTTCGATTCCGCTACCAGGGGTCCCTCATCATTCTCCCAATAATGCGTGTACATACTTTCAGTATTACTTTCGGTATAGTGTCTGTCGTCATCCTGATCATCGACTCTACCAGGGCACAACTTTAACCTATTCACATGAACTACTTGTGTTCTACAGTCTCCGTATCGAATGCGGTAATTGACTTCATTTAGTCTTTCTACTATCTCAACGGGACCTGGCAATGGTTTAGCTAGTTTCTTTGTTACTCCTTTTTTCAACACTGTGGTGTGTATGAATACTTTGTCTCCTACTTCGAATGTTTGTAGTTTGACATTTCGCCTCTTGTTGTACTCGTATTTCTTCTCCCGTACAATTTATGATTTTCACAGGGACTAACTGATTCTTACTTGGCTCGATTTCATTAAGGGTTCTAGCAACATATACACCATTTATTCCGAAACTCGCCGGCTCGAGAATAATCGGAATTTTGTCTTCAAACGTCTTCGTATTTCTCTTATTGGAACCTACCCCTACCCTGGTGGCATTTCCATTGACTCGTCCTAAGAGCACTACTTCGCTTCTTGGCGGTATAATAGCTTCCTTGCTATTTCGAACAATCACGCCTCGGGATTTAGATTAAGGATGTGGGTCTGTCTTAAGACATTTTGACTTTTCCCTCTCACTGTGTCCTCCTTGATGCGACGGACACAAATTCTGCGTCTGCTGCGCTCGAGTCATTGACCTATTTTGGGCGGCTGTCCCAATGTCAATTACGCCTATCTTTTCGTGACATGTGGATTCGTTTGTCAAATTTATAACTCAGCCTTCCTTCGTCTTCAACCTTCGGCTTCCTATATCGAGGATACAACTATGTTTCTGTAGAAAATCTAGACCTAGCAATCCACCTACTTTCGGGCCTGCATTTATTGGACACACTATAAAACTATGCGGGATCCTTACCGCATTTGTAAATTCTAATTCAAGATCTTGGATTCCCTTTACCTCAAGACTCTTCCCGGTAATACTTATCGCCCTTTTATCGGTATCATTTATCGGATTCCTTGCTAACCCTGGTCGGACGATTGATATGGTTGCCCCTGTATCTACTAACCACTTAGTTACCTTCCCGTTTACCCTTGCTATGACCAAGAGTCCTGCCTGCCACGCGTGAACTGGTAACGGGGGGAATGCAAGCGGATGGTTTATTTATTGGCTTGACGTTACGGGGTTTGGAGGCAAGGCACTCCCGTTTCCCTGGTTTGGACTATCATATCTAGGCCTATATGAAAACACTCGCTTGCTATATGACCCCTTTTTCTGCAAGAGTAACATACTACTGTATATTATCCGTGCGAAATCCATGTGCAGCACCTCTATTTCTGTTGGTGTATTGGTAGTGATTGTACCTCTCAGCGTCTCAGCGCTGCTGATGACGCGGTGTGGAAAGTGGCTTTTCCGCACGGCAATTTTCAGTCATGTGCCCGTTGCGGTGACATTTGTGACAGAATTTATGTTCTGTTACTACAAATACGTCGCGATGACTTGTTTCCTGTCTCGCTTCGTTCGTCGCGGTGATAGCCTAGTTAACTCTACAGCGTCTTTCATATTCTTCGGCCTTCCTAACCGAACATATTTGAAGGGTACACGGGAAAAACGAACAATGTCACATTTCCATTAAGGGTGAGATAATGATCTCTTTCAGTATATTACTGCAAAATTTATTGGTGTTTCTATTTGAAATGAAGGAAATGATGAGTGTATCCGTGGTTTTAATTCTCCTTTACCACTTTTGCTAAAAATAACACTAAAGTTTGTAGTAATAAAGTGAATTAGATAACGACATCAGCCTTAAAGGAATTGTGACATTGTTCATTTTTCCCGTGTACCCTTCATTTGCCTATTTCACCCCTTAAACCTTCTACGTATGCAGCTAAAACAATCGACGTTCCGCCTGTTCTGTGAGGATGCGTCGTTCTAAAGGGTCCCTTGTCTCTTTTAAGGTTTTTAAGCTAAGAGCTTTAACCCTATCTGCAAATGCTTCTGGGCTTTCCTTTTCCTTTTGTGTGGCTGTTTGTAGCTCTGCATAATAGAAATTATCAGGCATTTTTCCCCTAAATCTCACCTCAAACGCGGCTCTGTCTGCGAATTTGGCGCCATCTTGAGTAAGATCCGGTCTACTTTGCAAAAATTCGAATGCGGGTCCTGCTGTTTTAAGTCTGAGTATGTATTTCTTATTTTCGTCACTTAAATTTCCTAATCGCGCAGCGGCGTCAATATTGTTGAAAAATTCATAAACCGGCAAGCTTGTCCATTCTTTCAACGCTGTAGCTGGAGATAGATCTTTAGTTCTTCGCTGTGTTCGCAAAGCCTCCACTTCGCTTTGTAATCTAACAACGGCGTGTTCGAGATTGTGCGCCATTTTGGTTTACTAGAGGGAATCGGTCACTATCCGCCACACGCAAATTGTTACGTAGCACCATATTACACACTATACATTATAGCACACACTTCTTCTAAAATAACTTAACTACTAAACACATTATTATCAGCCTGAAATAAATACTGGGTGCTTATTTCAAAGTGTCATGACGTCACTGTTGTGAGTCAGCGATTTGAAGCGAGTTTCAGCTTTTATGTCAGAGAAGTTGCCTATTAATCAATGCGTTCAATCTGAACTTGAGAACGTGTACGGTATAACTTGAATGTCGTAGCAACAGATGGCGGTCTGTAAAGTCTGTGTGCTACCATAACCTCTTTCGAACTGTGTTTTGCTCGGGAAAGTCGTACGCAGGGTATTTGTTATCATCGATTGCGTACGGCAACATTCCACAACACAAATCAAAATGCTCCGTGTCCATGTTGACCGTCCAAGTAACAAATACGTAACAAATACGTAAGTAATCGTCTTAACCCTCTCCCCATATCCCGACAGTAAGAAAAAAACTCACTTCAGTACGTGTTTCCAAACAGTTCACATTCTTGTCACTACTGGCGTTACCGTACGTATCGGTAAGTAATCTTCAGAATGAACGCCGTACTTGCCAGGCAACTTCTCTCGCATTTAGGTAATACGCCTCTGCGGAAGTGTAGGAAGATTGAATTCTCTAGGCTCATCGGCTAGCCACATGACGACATACAGCGAGCCATGACACATTTTGAACTGAACACCCAGTAGACGTTATGTAGTAGCTTCCCTTCTATCCTGATAGACAGCTGCATATTACATAAATAGAAAGCGTCTATAAGCACTTCGCGTCGTATCCCGCTTCTGAACACCATTTTTGTTGTGCGACCGTCACTTAGGCCGCACTGTTTGCAATCCGGATGGCTACTGGGTTCGACTTCTTCTCTTTCTCATCAGGATTTCTGACACCACCATTTTACTCAACAATGGAAAACAATTTTGCTGGAAGAGCTGGAGCTCTCAGGACACTGTAGGAAAACTACTTGGTTACTGAACTTAGGTCTAGACTGTATTACACATGAATAAAATGCTACTAGATTTATTATGACTATTTCTTTTATATTACGTCATTCCATTTTCGACCAATGAAGTGTAATGAAATTTTGAATTCCAACCAATCACAGTCAGACCACAGTATAAAGAAGATACAGTAGAGACAACTCTTGTCGGCACCTTTGATGTTGTTGGTACTAAAATCAAGCTCAGGGAGGTCTAGTTCTCAATGAATCCAACCAAGTCGCTAGTATCGGCAGAACTAACAGCTGATTTTAGCGATCAGCTGTTCAGACATG
This sequence comes from Periplaneta americana, assembly GCF_040183065.1. Lineage (NCBI taxonomy): Eukaryota > Metazoa > Arthropoda > Insecta > Blattodea > Blattidae > Periplaneta > Periplaneta americana. The sequence goes on from NC_091129.1 coordinate 134,160,811, forward strand.
CTAAACTTTCAGATGAAACTTTGTATTAACTGTTGTAATTATTCCTTTGTTCTGTAGTGATTTTTGTGTCTTATTATGTAGGTCTAATGAAAATTCACTTTTTCTTTTCAAAATACATATAAAATTGCAGTGTTCATGATTGAAGTAAAACATACTATTAGCGAAGTGCTTACCGTTTTATTCTGTTTCTTCATATCCATTCATTTCATCTTGGATCACAATATGTTGTAAAATACATACATCAGGGAAACATTTAATAAATAAACAAGAATTCGAGGTAACCTGTTATAATTAAAAATGTGTGTTCACTATATATCCGATGTAGGCTACTAATTGTAGGCCTAACTACCTAGGTGTTCAAAGAGGGCCTAATAATTATCTACTGCAACTTTTATCACATAACTACGTAATCCTTAAATCACTATGGATTGCTGCACTTGAAGGACAATGCTTAACTGGCAACAATTAAATCCCGGTAACTTCTTTCACTTTTCCTTTACTGTATTACGCTACGTTTGAATTACAATATTCTTACCTTCTTCCATTTTCGTAAAAGATATATTGCAGTAACAACACATTTGAATTAACAAATTCTTACCTTCTTCCATTCTCGTAAATGATTTTTTTTTGTAGTTAGTAATACAGATTCTTAACTCCATTGCTAGACACAAGAGCCTACACCAAACCCTAATTACGTCTTATAATTTTGTAATAGTCGAACACAGAAAATTATTCCCTTGCAAAGCTGGCTTATTATTATGGGCAAAAATCATTATGTATATAAATTTTGACATTTTTTAATTCCTTCATGCGCATACTAATTACTTATCTCTATACAAGCCTCGACTCAGGAAATAATGCATTCACGGAGTTCAAACTACAGCATGTTACTACACGGGCAAGGGTCATTGCTCAATGTAATCGGGTAATTGCTCAATGTAATCGGGTAATTATTATGTAGCCGAGGTTATGTTTTCTTTCGCTTATTTAGAGACATTCTATTCAACCGATACAGTTAGAAATTTTAATGTCTAAGTTGATTCCAATTTGGAAACCAAAATTAATAACAATGTACAAAATATTATTCAATAATAGGAATAATCATGTAGGCCTAAGTATAACATTACTGGTATGAAATAATATCCATCACTAATACAATGTTATTAGCTAGTCAACAAAATTTTATTATATCCATTGTTGACGTAACTTCATTGAAACGAATGTCATGATCTATGTAGCTAATGATTCAATATTACGTTACCAACATAAGCATCTATCAGTGACTTTAAAATTAGCGTCAATTAGTGAATATTTTCATGATGTTTACATACGGAAGTAATTATTATTATGATTATGTTGTCATTCCTTTGCCTAATGTCTTTCAAATTGTTAAATGATGAGTAATAAATCTTTTCAGTTAATATTAAATTATGCCAGCCTGTCATAGATGGAGAACCATCTGGTGGAAGTTGCAGACAATACACCCGGTTTCGTGACATGCGCACTCAGAATTTGTTCCAACGAAATGGGCTAGTTGACCTTACTGTATCTTCTTTATACTGTGGTCAGACTTTGCGATAATTTCTGCAGTTAGATTTATCGCATGGCCCTTCTTTTGTTTAGTCGTTGTCGCCAACTGTTTCCCCGTAAATTGATGCATACATACATTAAGATGCAACTACACGGTTAAACTTTTCTTTCAACTTTAAAGCAATGAATGCAAGATTGATATTTAATATTAATTAATATATTTACGCAGTGAAGACCACGTTCAAAACGGCGCACCATGTAGACACAAAATCTTTATGCATCTTATTTGAACGTACATTTTAAATTTGATTCTTTCAATATTCTTCCCAGATTGCACGCATACGCGATTGGAATATTAAACTGTGTAGATGCCGCTTTAGTTCCGTTACACACTATAGCGAGAATGCGTTTTCGAGCTATAAAAAATGATTTCGTGTAGCAATCATTGTAAGTAACGGTCGAAACAAGGCACAGCTGTCATTGGTCCTGCTTCCACAGGTAGGCCTAACGTAACCTATAAAATTGTAGCCTATAACATTTGTATTGAAATTAAACAATTAATAGACGTTCAAATTTATGTAACATCACCGCATGTCAAACTCAAAGACCTTGCATAGTAATAATGTCTTTGATGAAACTGCCTTTCGTATGGCGTAATAAAATTCGTGTTTTAATTAGGCCTATCTATACAGAGATGACTTCACTGTGTAGCAACATGTCTCGCTGTGAATACATAAGCATTGGTATATAGCTGTCCCCACTGTTACTGTTAAATTAAATTATGATTTCAGCAGATAATGAAAATGTATTTGTTAATATAATAAGAGAAAAGTGCAGTACATATAATTAACAATGTTAAACCTGTATTTCGCTTTTCGCAATTGGCATTACTTAATAATAACATCGAATTTCTTTATTGCAATAATCGATTTTCATCTACGAGTATTTCAACTTCACAATGTCTGAATAGGTAAAGTATTCGTTAATATACAATTATTAACATTTTGTGATCGAATTTTAGGGATATGTTATTTAAATTTTTATTTTATTCAGGAAATAGTCCTAATAAATGTCACTCGAGGTCTGAGATTTCCCAGATAAATGCACTCGCTTCGCTCGTGGATTTATCAGGAATCTCAGACCTCTCGTGACATTACTACAGATAATGACCATGTTGTGATTTGGTTATGCCTACATGTACACCCTTTGAGAAATCATAATTTATTTTTCCGAAACCGATACTTATTTATTCTCTGAAAGAAAATTATGCAATATTCCTTTATTTTAATTTAATCTATAGTAGGGTAGGTTCCTCTAAGAGCACGCAGTCCTATAAGAGTACGCCCTTCGATTTTTCTATGTTGGCTGCATTGCAAAGCGACTGTTCTTTTACAATCAGATGTGTTTCTTGTTCCATTGTCGTGACATCGTTATTTGCAGCTGTGTGAATAGCGAGCGAGAAAACATTGCCATATTATTGTTTATTTTCGCCTATTTTCGCTGTAAAATACCGACGCTTCATCATAAGGTATGTAACCAATTCTAATAAAAAGTTTATATTAATTATAATATACATAAATAGTCCTATCCATTGTTTTTAAAGTGCACATGGTCAGAATCTCAGTTCTACATTGCATATATGCATAGCGGTGCAATTCATTTAAACATGTACTGGTCTACAAAAGCGCGCAGTGTAGCTTCCCCTAAAGCAGCGGTGACGAAAATGCGACTCACGAGCACATTGTGGCTCGCAATGATAGTTGTGCTTTCACCTCCCACAACCCCCACCCTCTCACTCACTGGAGTCAAACTTCGTTCCATTTCTATTTGTCTCTGATCTGCGAGTGGCGTATCGTCGCAATGTCTCTCTCGAATACATGTACATCTAAAAAAACGAAAGTTTCAAGTACGATGGGAGGACGCATTTTTTTTCCTGCCAATATGAATGAGAATATTAAATGTATGATTTGTTCACAAGTATTACAAGGAAAACGGTTGTATAACATAAAACGGCATTATACTGTACTACATGTTACTGATGAAACATTAAAAGGTTGTGTTGTTTATTATTATTACTATTATTATTATTATTATTATTATTATTATTATTACTATTACTACTATCTCTGTACATCGATCCTTTTCAGCAGATGTACGAATAATGCGGTTAGATCTTCAATTTAAACTCACAGATTTACAATGTGATGTTAAATGTAAGCTAGATGTAAGGACTTGACAAATGTTGAACTTTTCAAATCTTTGCCAAAAATAAATACCCGAAGATTCGTTCTTTCGCTTTCTCTTTTGAAGCCATGTTCGCTACAACTTACGTTTTTGAAAAATTATTTTCAACAATGAAAATAGCAAGACCAAATTTAGATCACGACTGACAGACAAATACCTTCGTGATCAACTACGACTGGCAGTAAGTGACATCATTCCTGATTGTGAAACTCTGTCGCAGAGACATTCTGAAGACAGTTAATTTTAGGTTGTGATACTGTGTCCTATGTTTCATTCTTCATTTCTTTCTTCGTTACACGTACTAAACATTAGTTTGTAGCCTTGTACTGTACAAAATTGTATTTAAGTGCTTGACGTAAGGAAAATGAAAATCCGTTAATAAGTCAGACAGTTGCTTCACTTCCCCTTCTGGTGTCCGCCTCCCTCCATAGGTGCTATGCACTTTGCATGTTACACAGTGGCTCGGCGCACGATGACGTTTTCGCCACGGCTGCCCTAAAGCCTCGTACAGATATGCGCGCCGAAACCCGTAGCGTAACCACGACCCGCGCCTGGGCAATGCTACGCACGGTGGTTGCGCTATTACGTTGCGGGATGAACATTTTAAAACCGCGCCGAAGTCCGCAACACGACGGCCCGGTTGCACCAACCCTTGTTAAATATTTAACAATACGTTAAGGCAGTTTAACAGCAAACTTAACGGAAGTGATGTTTCATCAACTGTTGTTACTGCTATCATCATGTTAAACCCACTATTAAATTAACATAGCATACTCCCTCAGTTAAATCCTTAACGTCCTGTTAGAGCTGAGACGAGATGTTATGGCACCAATAGAGATGGGTAAAAAATAACAGAACAGTTATTTTGGAACTGTTCCGGTTTCGGAACTGTTGCAAAAATGAACAGTAGGTCGGAACCTCCTGTTCCGAAATAACAGTGTTCCGACTCCGAGCTGCTCACTTGCCCAGCTGTTGCGGGCTCGCAGTACCGCGTTGCACAAGGTCTGTTCCGACTCCGAGATAACAGTCGGAACGTCGGAGCTTGTTCCGATGAACCAACGACAGCTGCAGTTACACTGTACTTGAAACTCTCACGTGGTTGGAGGGGGGCGCATGGAAATTGAAATCCTTGCGGTGGCGCGAACTTTAATATCAACATTTGTAAGACTGGCCAATCATCTGTAATGTTATAGTAAGTATTCAATAATCTGTAATATTGATTCCCGTTTTCTGGTTTATTTCACCATTAGTTGACTAATTCTGTTTTATAAACATTCTACGAAGTCATAAAGTACGCATACTATTATTAATTCATTGATCAGCTGATTCTATACAAAGGTTAAAGTCGTAAATGGTAATGAGTGGTTTAGTTACAATGTCTGTATGTCGTTTGTTGAGGTTAAGTCTGACAAGCACAAGTTTTTGTGCTATCTTCTCTGTTATCAAAGAACGACAAAAATGTTGTAGCATTATTTGTTGGAAACTACCCATATAAGTACTGATTTGGAGAGCGAGATTTAATGCGAAGTTTAAATTACACTTTGGTAAAGATGCGATTCCAACATTTTACTAACCCACTGCGGGGTTTCCAGGTTTCAGTACTGCCAATATATAATTTTTTATTTATGAAATTGTAATATTTATTATTATTACTATTATTATTATTATTATTATTATTATTATTATTATTATTATTATTATTATTATAACTGCGCATTAAGAAAAGTAAAAATAAAAATTAATGATTTGGTTTTTTTTATTATGTAATAGAGAGAACATAAATTACATACCATATGTTTTAAATGTTATGTTATTTTTTTTTAGTTGGCTACCATGTCTTTATAACTTTATGTACGAAAACAAAGTGTTGTATTCTGTCCTTGTAGTCAACAGCTGTGTAATTACTAACATTAAGCTTTTGAGTTCTGTCCGCATGCACAGCAATTTTCCAAAATCGATTCGAATGTGCATTGCAGTGCCATCTATAGATAAGAATGTGTACTATGTCATGCCTATGAGTGTGAGCTGCATGGTGTTATTTGTCTATGGTGAAGATGGAGGGTACTGTACCGTTCGTTTGAACGACTCAACGACTCCGACTCATCACCACTGGTGACTGTTATTTCGGAACTGTTATTTGGAACATAGTATTTTTTCGGAACCGGAACCGTCGGAACTGTTCCGGGAAAAGAACAACTTCGCCCATCACTATGGCTGAACCCGTAGCTACGTACAAACTGTTTTAATCTGTCCTATCATACAAAAGAGTACGATCACTGTAATATGAAGACTGGTACATTGTTGCGTCATATACCATACGACTGCTGACAATTTCAAACACGAGCGCGTGGCATTGTTGCTCCATTTCAAAATGATAAAATTACCGGTAGCAACATGCGCCACATTTCAAGTTTAAATTTATCGGCCGCGCAAATAAGCCGCACCCCAACTTTTCGAGTTTGAAATTTGAATAAAAAGTGCGGCTTATATTCGGACCAATACAGTATAGGGGTTGAATCATTTTGCAACGCAACTTATTTGCGTACATATTGCGAGTTAAAAGGTTTCATGGATTAGATGAAAGGATAGCTAAGCGACATAAGGCCGAGGAATGCGACAATGTTGGAGTGGATTAGATGAAGGAATAAATAATGTGAGAGGAGACATTTTATTGTACCTATTTGTATTTTATTGTATTTGTATTGCATAATTGTATTGTGTATTGTAATTTTATTGTGTATTGCTTATATTGTGTATATAGGTCTCGCAAGTACGGATTACCGACGGAAGGAATGCGAATCAAACACTGCGATAAGGAAGAGCGGGCGAGAGGAAAGGTCAAGAGATAACTTGAATGATATTCAAGAGTACAGTCGGAAGAGAAATGACATCGATAGAATCAGTCTTGCGTTGTGATAGTTACATTACGACTTTATTTTGTTCCATTGCATGTGAATACGTGTCTTGTATCGCACGGTATTATTATGTCATTCGTAAACATATGTAGCGCGTTTAATTAGTTTCGAATTTTTCTCTTGCTACGTTCTTTATTTCAACAGCGATGTCCTCATTTGTTCATCTTCTTGGAAGAGACAGTACTTCCATCGGCTCGCACCTCTCCCCCGTCGGCGTGCCTACATACACACGTCAAAATAGACACCAACGCCACCATTGGTTTTCGGTAATCGTTTCTTGCGCGAGCTATACCGGGTGCTTGCCCACTTGCAGTGTAAATAAATACATATAGCCTAAACTACGTACGAACTAAAACCCCGCTCGCATTTTCTTTTGTTTCAATATGGTCGACTGTGCTTTTCGCTTGGCTAGTGATGTATTTTTTGTAGTGGGGTTTTTACGACGTTTTATCAACATCTAGGTTATTTAGCGTCTGAATGAAATGAAGGTGATAATGCCGGTGAAATGAGTCCGGGGTCCAGCACCGAAAGTTAAACAGCATTTGCTCGTATTGGTTGAGGGAAAACCCCGGACTAAACCTCAACCAGGTAACTTGTTCCGACCGGGATTCGAACCTAGGCCACCTGGTTTCGCGGCCAGACGATGAACATGTATGGTTATCTAGCGTCTGAATGCTATGAAGGTGATAATGACAGCGAAATGAGTCCAGGGTCCAGTGCCGAAAGTTACCAAGCAATTGCTCTTAATAGGTTGACGTAAACTCCTGAAAAAAAACCTCAACCAGGATTTGAACCCGTGCCCTCTCGTTTCACGGTCAGGCAAGCTAACTGTTACTCCACAGCGGTGGACGCTAGTGATGTTCCTAGTCGCCCATGGTTCTGATGATGATTTTTTTTTTCGTAAAATTGATAAGCAATGTTATGAAAGCAATAATTAATTTTATGGGAGCTGAACGTTTCTTTCGTAAAGACGAGCTATTTTCTCCGAACCAATACCAATGCGGTAATAATTACGTAGCCTAGCGAGCGCTTGACGACGATTGCCACGATTTCGTGATTTCAGTGATATTTCCTAAAGCACATCATATTTTCTCCTTCATTTAGCTGTAATAATCTGATATTATATTTACTAAATCTGTATTTTCTTCTAGTGCATTCAAAAGACCGCCGTTATACTACGTAAACCTTGCATTTGAAATAATGCTTAAAGAATATAGTCGCGAATTTACTAGCGAAATTTCGATTGTCTTCGGTACGGCCAGGTCACTTGTGGCGAGCATAGTTAGCGCTGCTGTGCCTTATCCAGTTGTTCCGAGAGATGAAATGAAGGAGAAGTGAAGTGTTGGAATGAAAGAGGGAAACAGAGTACTCCGAGAAAACCCTTATGCAACGTCTATTTTACCATCATACATTCCACGCAGACCGAACCCGGACCGTCTTCATGGAAGGGCAGTGCACTAGCACTGTAGCCACACATGCGGCACGAATGGGTGTTACACGTCCAGCTTCCATGCACGTCCACACTGACTGCAACTTCAAGCTCTGAATCATTTGATTTTTCCTTGGAATAAACGACAAGTGGTGCAACTCAGCGCCTCTAGGTCCGTAACGCTCAGGTTGCGGGCTCACGCTTCGCGCCGATGTTGCGAAGTATCGTTCGCTGTTCAGATAGGATCGCAGCGCATGTTCTGTTGCAAGTCTGGACGCACCTTTAGAGTTCGCGCGTACTCTTTGAGGCAGGTTTCCAACGGAAACTTATTCCAAGTTCAGTGTAATATTTTGTGCACACAGGTTGCAGTATGTCATACTACAAGCGGAAAACCGATCGCAAGCTTGTGTTTACTGAAGAAAATCTAGAAGAATGTCGTAGAAGACTGGAAAATGGAGAAAGTAAAAGAAAAATAGCAGCATCTTTAGGCGTGAATGAATCAACTTTGAGGAAACGATTGAAACTTGTAAGTTCAAAATCCTTTCTGTTGGTCTAATTTTATTCAACTTTATTCAATTTACATTCTTAATTCGTTGTATTCTGTTTTGTTGCTAGGGTACCGTACAACATCTCTTGGACGATTAAAGTCAACGTTCAGCTCACATCAAGAGAAGGAGCTGGCGGGTCATGTCAGAGATTTAGATGCAAGATTCTATGGCATCGCTAGAAAACAATTGATGAGGCTTGCTTTTGAATATGCTGAAAGGAATAACGTAAGTCATAATTTTAACAAAACTACAAAACTCGCAGGAAAAAACTGGGTAATCGGATTTTGCAAGAGAAACAAGCTTAGCATCCGCTCGGCGGAGAAATGCAGTTTAGGAGAGCTATGAGGTTTAACAGAATCCAGTGTCACAGATTTTTTGAAAATTTGAAGACCATTCTTGAAGAAGAGAAATTTCCCCCTCATCGAATATTTAATATGGACGAGAGCGGATTATCAACTGTACCCAATGCTCCCCCTAAAGTTATTTCGCCGAAAGGAAAACGACATGTTGGCAAAGTTGTGTCAGCCGATAGAGGTCAAAATGTGACAATAGTGTGTTGGATGTCTCCTACAGGAATCTTCGTCCCCCCTGCTATTATTTTCCCTCGGAAGAGGATGAATCCTGACTGATACAGAGATGCACCAGAAGGTAGCCTTTCACTTATATCCGATTCTGGCTATATGAACACTGAACTTTTCCTCGACTGGTTAAATCATTTTGCAATGTTTGTGAAACCTAGCGAAGAAGATCCAGTGTTGTTAATTTTAGATAATCACATTTCCCATTGCAGTTTAGATGCGGTTATGTTATGCAGAAATAGTTCCATAGCATTATTTTCCCTCCCTAGGCATGCCAGTCATATGATGCAACCACTTGATAAGGGGTTTTTTGGTCCACTCAAGAAAGCGTTCTCAATTGAATGTGACAACTGGATGGTCAATAACCCAGGACGAGCCATCACACAGGGGGAGTTATCTTCACTATTCAGATCTCCATATGAGAAAGTCTCGACAATTGAGAAAGCAAGGAATTCATTCAGGGGAACTGGAATACATCCCCTCAACCCAGCAATATTCTCTAATGAAGATTTTGAACCATCAGCTGTGACAGAGGGATCCAATCCTGCCGAAGAAGAAAATGAAGGAAACGTTCAAGGATCAAGCAGTAGGCCTAATGATAATGGGCTTAATAATGAGGAACAGCCAGTTGAGGAATCACAGCCAGTTGATGATTCACAGCCAGTAGGGCTATCACCATCTTCATTGATGCCCCTTCCAACTGCTACATTTGACCGGAGAGTACAAAGAAGAGGGAAAAGGTCGGAAATTATGACGTCTTCACCTTTTAAAAACAGTCTGATAGAAGCATCGACGAAACAACTTACAATTAATAAAGTTAAGGGAAAACGCAAGCAGCTACTGAAACACTTCGATCCTGAAGGTCCATTAACTTCATCTTCAACTACAAATCAAGACATTCGCTGCCCTGGCTGTGATGAATCATACCAGGAACCCATCAATGAAGATTAGATACAGTGCACAAACTGTCAGCTATGGTGGCATGAAGCCTGTTCCTGTTATGAGGGCGCGGGCATATTTAATGTGATGCCTGTTAGTGCATACTATTAGAGGAAACTGTGCGTACTCTTATAGGAATGTGCTCCTAAGAGTACGCATTTACAGTTTTTTGTTTAAATTAAATTATCGACTTTGTATTATGAGATAGAGAAAAGATGATAATGTCAGTGAGTAGACAAATGTTCAGTCTCTTGATTTGTGAAATTGTTTTGTATTTGAAATAATTAGTGTGTTTTAAAATAAATAGTTTCTCTTAAGTGCGTGCTCTTAGACGAACCTATCCTATTTCATGGAATATGTGTCGGCATCGTAGCTCTAGATGTAAAACAAGTCAAAAGTAATACAAATATTATACGATACATAGTAAGGACATTAATTCAATTAATAATGCATAAACATTTTATCATTTGTGTGGCAGGTATGGGTATGGAGAAAGATTGTTAATTTTGTTCTCAATGTGTGCTGTAAATCTTAGTTTGTGTCTATTTCTGACATTCCTTTTCCACAGAGAAGCCTCTAACCAACATAATAAAACATATAAAACCCTACGAGATTATAAAAACTATTTCCGTAGCGAGTTACATCAAGTCAGACTCCTTAATGAGGGAGGAACCAAAGGTTTCAGGCAGCATCGTTGTAAGTATTTCGATATGCATAAAGTAAGTACGTATGTTTCTTTTTGTGGGTGTAATTTTTATTACACATTATGATTTGTAAATTTTTGAACTTGAGAACTAACGTCGGGAAAGAAATTACAAGTGAAGAATTAGTAGTTAGTTTAAACAATTATTGCTTTAGATTTTTATTTTATTATGTGGGAATTGAAGTTTTGAGTGACTGCACGAATAGACGTCAGCAAGGAGACTAGTATTGCAGAACCACAAAATTTAAGTACGTTAAGTGTAAATAATAAAAATGAAGACTAGTATTGCCTTAACTTAAAAAATGACTTTCTCTAAGAATATTCAGATGCTTTTCAAATATTATAGCGTTGTACTAGCTGACACAAAATATGAGTGCATATCCATGCACAAGGAGAAAAAGGTTTGGGAATTTAACTCCCCACCCCACTTTGGGAAGAAATCAGCGAGCTAAAGAGAGAAATAGCGAAATATATGAATGTGTTGCACAATGCAGAAGTGTACAGACCATTTTAATTCATGTATAATTCCCTCCTTACGCACGGCAAACACGTCAGAGCTAGGGTACGTCATTCTCACACATTGAACAAAATAATGTTTTCTCACATTCAAACTCTCTTCCTCCTTTTAAAATTCCTGTTCACAGCCATTTACATGTACCAATTATTACCCTTAATTAAGTAATACAATGATTAGTGCTGTTTTCAACTGTTTCGTTCGTGGTAATTAAACCTGCCAATTTCCAATCAAGTTTATCAGAAAAAGCAAGCACGGGGAATATTATTCACTGGAGAGCAGCGACATGCGTTTGAGAATACTGTTACGTCGTTGAAATTGCACTTGAATGTTATTTCACACTACAGAGTCATATGGGATCTATAACATATTGGTCCATTGTTTTGAACATTAGGAAAAAATGCTTTTCTAATGGTTGCAGTTAATAGGATGCTTTTGCAGAAATGATATACACTCTTAATTTTCAGGTTCAGAGTTATTAAGATGACAATATTTCATGTACTAAATTTTTATCTCTGTGAGGCTCCCAGAAATCAAGTAACAAACAGTTGGATATACCAATGTGAGGCAGAAGTGCACCTCAATAAATGCACTGTAAAGTTTGCTTGTAATTTTTCCAGATTTAGACCATCGCACAATTAAATTATCAGCTTGGAACGCACTCCGTCGTGCACCTTGGCTTGGTGACGTTGATTGCAGCAGCATTATAAAGAGAAAGGGAAGGACACTTGTTTGAATTTGTTTTTCTTTTCAAATTTCATACGCACTGCTTGCCGTCGCCACTCGGTCCAAACACCGCTTCAGAAAACACAACACACATATTCAATCCTCGCGCCCACCAGATCAGACGTAATCCCATTGGATGACGCAGACCCCACCGCCGTCTCTTCATCTCCCTCTAGCTCCTTCATACGTGACTCACAAGACCTAATATTAGAGATTTGAACATATACCAGGATGCTGTTTCGAATAGTGTATAAATTGCTTGGCAGTTTTCTTAAGGGTTTAGGTACAGCTTATAGCTGTAAAATTTTAGTAAATATTCAACATTTCTTTCCTCCATTACTGTATCTTGTACCATAATGAAAATTAGTAGGTGTAAAACAGTGTCTTTCTGCTATATGAAAGAATATCTTTACGGTAAAAAAAATAATTTATATTATTTTTTCAAAATTCAAAATTGTGGCAGTTTACTGTGCAGTGAAGAAGCGTTTCCCTCGTAACTCATGAACTTGATAATTTTTTTATGTTTTCTCTGTTTTATTTTGTAGCCGAAACTCATATTTTGCAATATCATGCTCCTTCAACAACATTTCTTAATAAATAATATTTTTCTTATTTTGTGTTAAAAGAAAATACTGATATTTGACCATTTTTGAAAATGGATTTATTTTTTATCAAACAATCTGTCAAAGGTAGAGAAGTGATCTTGCATCATATTGTAGATATGGCATGCATAAATACACACAAAAACTTTCATCACAGAATGTTGGATATGTTTTGAGTTATGTGGGAAACGCTTCATCACTGCACAGTGAACTGAATTTTGAAAAAAAAAAATGTAAATAATTTTTATATTGTAAAAATATCTTTCTATAGCAGAAGAACAATGTTTTAGGTCTACTAATTTTCATTATTTTACAAGATACATTAATGGAGGGAAAAATTGTTGAATATTTCCAAAATTTTACTGCTGTAAACTGTACCTAACCCCTTAACATTGAGTAATGTTCTGTTGTAAGTATATGAATACCCCTCCCCAGAATAAGGGCCTAAGTAGGCCTACATAGGGAAACAATATAGTATCTACTATATACCCTTAGTCCGGGGGTATTCATATATTGCTCGCAAGATAAGGCTCAAACATGAACTTGATAGAGTAACAGCAAATGCTTACTGTGAAAAGAAATGTCACGTGTACGAGGAGCAGTGAAATAGCCAGCAGCGATAGACTCCTGCTCACATTCCAGACCGTTTCCTAACCCACGTTTGTATGTTGCTGTAGTAATGAATATGAGCAAGCTGTAATGTTATCCGTTGTTGTATGTAGACTACAGTGAGAACTTTTTTGTTGGCAGGGGAGGATCCCTGGGACGAACTATGCCGTCTATCTTTTATCAAAAACAAAGTAAAAGGTAGGTGGGGTTTATGTTGTTATTATTATTATTATTATTATTATTATTATTATCATTATTATCATTATTATATGTGCTATTGTTCCTGCTGTTGTAGTATATACTCAAATATCAAACATTGTCATTGACAGTATATCAGTACAGTTACGCAGGTCTGATTCTAATTCATAAAATATTTTAAAAGTTATCTATTTTCTAAAGAACTGCGCTCGTCGATTCTCCTGTGTTGCGAATAAATCAATCACTTTCCGGCTGAATTTCGGATTCTCTGCGATGCTGTTATTATGAACGTTACGCACATCTAATGCGTTTACACGATCTTGGCCCATTGAGTTCCTTGGATAAGTTCCATCTCTTTTGAAATAATGAAACAACGCTCTAATTGCGCTGTTGAAATTGGGGTTGTAAGTACAATTTCTGTCACTTTGTGTACTTCTGATAGAACTCTTTCATAATTCTTTTCCTGCATTAGGGTGCGGAAAGAAAGTACACATTTTTACAATTTTAAATAATATATAATTCCTATAAATTACGGCGAATTCACTTTCTAACGTAGATTTCGTAAGGCTGGGATAATATTTGAGGAGCGTTTTTGCAAAAGTCGATAGATGCAGAAATTTTCGAAGGTGAGTTACATATGGATATCGTATGTTTTTTACCTCCGGAATCGATCTATGAAATCAGATTTACCAAAACTTGATTCATACCGTATGTACAGACTACCAAACCTTCCAGGTTTTTTCAAAACTCGATAGATCCTGTCAGTGTAATTTCTGTAAAATCTTGATTTCTGCATCTATCGACTTTTGCAAAAACGCTCCTCATTTCACTACAGGGTTAGAATTTCCCTTAGAAAAGCAGCCATACGTACGACTTGTACTTTCGTGGCTAAATATTACAATGGTGTGGTGTGTGTTGCGCTTCTTCGAATTGATATTTCATCTGATTCTTAATCATGTCGTTCGCACTTCTTTATCACCGATACTTATGTTCACTTCTTTCCCCGCACTTTTAGTTGGGAATTCAGGAAATCATTCCAGTTCAGAGGAATTACTCCTGATGTCGTTTATTGTATTTTTGAAATACTGAATCGCAGAACTAACATGTAGTTGGCTGACGATATCAGCAGTGATTATACCGAATGTCAATGTTGTCAGAACGGAATTAAAAATAAGAGAATTTAAGAATTCTTCATCTTTAAAGGAAAAGAGTTACACCTGTAACGTAACGTCACCCAACCCATTTTAATTTTTAATGAAGTCACACTACTCGAGAAGAGTCTCCGTATGAAATACATTATAGTAAGGTATTTGTCCTTAGTGCTGGATACAGTATTAACAACATTAGTATTAAAATTTCAGTGCATTTGCAGTTTTCGGAATCGCACTTCCACATAGAGATCTCAATAAATCAGTGGGTTTGGAAAAAAAAAAGTGAAAAGAGTGATGAAGAGCCCGACATATTGATGAAAAACAATTTCACTGATTTTATATGGGAGAACGCTTTGTTTACTAGTTTTAAACAACTTTAACTGATGGGATAATACTGGATGAAATCTGCGTGAGGATATAATACCTCTTGCATTTACCTGGATGCCGTTTTTCCTACGAATCAACACCAGAGCATCATCATAAACCTGAACAATAATTGACTTCTGTCGTAGCTTGTAAGGTTCTGATTTTAGTTCGGTGTCGAATAAGGAGAGAGGAAAAGAATCTGTCAAGAGGACCACTGCGAGGGGTAATTCATGACTGTGTTCCGCAAGGCTTAATACAATTATTCCTAATTATTCTGCTCTTATCTTCAAGTTCATTATGACTTTGAATACAAACACGGTGGTTTTCATTTAATTGAGTAAAAATGTTTACTGAACCAAATTATTACATTATTTCAATACTTGTTGTTGATGATTCTTATTTCTTAACCCTTTCTGGTAGATGTTCAAATTCAGTTTATGCCTGTCACTATTAACCGAGTGGCTGTTATCTCAGACGTGGGACCTCCTCTTCGGTTACGTATACGTGGTAGGCTGGCCGTTTTCTTATAAATTTGTATAATTACTTTATGCCGAAATATGGACGTCCATTGTGGCGAAGAGAGCTCCTTCCGCCAAGGAAACTGACGTGCAATCAAAGGGGAGCGCGTGTAGGCTATAGGCGAAGCGTAGCGTTGTTCCTGGAAACGTCTGGGCAGCAACCAACTGACGTCTATGTCAGGCCACTCTCTTCGTCTTGCAGCAATGTAAGAGAAGCGAAGAGTCAAAATTTACTTCTTTGTGACCATTGTGGCACTTTCAGGTCTTAATCGTGTCAATCACCTCTACATTGTAGCATGGCAAAAATGTACTTCATGCCTCTTTCTTGTATTTTAGAGTAGCCCTGCCAGCAGAAGTCCGATCCTCGCTATTTTATGATTTTACTTATTGTAATTTTGTGTCCGCCCTGCAAGATCCTGTAGAGTATTCTTAATCAGTTTTTTATTCTGGATATCTTTAGTATTTCCATTCTTGATGTGATTCTTGGCGGTTAGTGACTTGTGATTTGTAAATGTGCATAAATGAAAGGCGAAAACGCAATACGGCGAACGCCAGTAGGGGAAGTTATCCCCACCCACATGAAATGTGCATTCGACACAACACTAGCCTATCATGTAGAGTGTGTGGTGAGCTAGTAGGGGAAAAGTGGAAAGGGGTCGTGGGCGGAGCTTAGCCTTCGCCGTATTACGTTTTTACCAAATGAATATGGTGCATTGTAACGTACCTTTCCGTAATAATAATGTGGGAAGTACTTTTTTTTTATGAATTTCTTGAACCAAGTGCAATTGAAAGACAAATGATTGAAGTGTGACAAAGTAATTAAAGTGATACTGAAATTGAATTTTTAATGCAATCGATAATTTACATTCAATTTCAGAGTGTCCGCTTAATATACAAATATGTAATATTGTAGCCCCGCCTGCGTCGCCAGCCCCGCCTGTACCGCCAGGACCACCTGTACCGCCAAGCCCACCTGTACCGCCAAGCCAACCTGTACCGCCAGGCCCACCTGTACCGCCAAGCCCACCTGTACCGCCAGGCCCACCTGTACCGCCAGGCCCACCTGTACCGCCAGGCCAGCCTGTGCCGCCAGGCCCACCTGTACCGCCAGGTCCACCTGTACCGCCAGGCCCACCTGTACCGCCAGGCCCACCTGTACCGCCAAGCCCACCTGTACCGCCAGACCCACCTGTACCGCCAGGCCCACCTGTACCGCCAAGCCCACCTGTACCGCCCAGCCCACCTGTACCGCCAGGCCCACCTGTACCGCCAGGCCCACCTGTACCGCCCAGCCCACATGTACCGCCAGGCCCACCTGTACCGCCCAGCCCACCTGTACCGCCAGGCTCACCTGTACCGCCAGGCTCACCTGTACCGCCAGGCCCACCTGTACCGCCCAGCCCATCTGTACCGCCAGGCCCACCTGTACCGCCCAGCCCACCTGTACCGCCAGGCTCCGCCAGCCGCAATGTAGCCTAAATGGTATCGGATTTTAATAAAAAAAATTAAAATAAACTGTTATTACATATTAAGTTTTTATATAAGTAAGTACGTACTGTATTCAATTTCTTATCATTAATAGCTGCATTTCATTTGGATTGAATGACTTTCCTGCAACGGAAACAAACAGGACAGCTCCAATAGTTCAGGAAAAATTGCTGTACACAGGATGACTGAAAACAGTTTTTCGATATCGTAACAGCAGAAAACATGTATTTAGGTGAAATTAGGAATGATATTTTAAACATTACTCTGTCTTGGTGTATTGCGTAATGAAAAGCCTAAAACAGGACGTAAAAATATCTGGAATACTACGAGGATCCATATTAGCCTAAAAGTTATCACCTCTTTGGTAGCTCTGCTACTGGGTTCGAACTTCGTTTCTATGCTGCCTACATTTTCTATTGGGTTGATGAAAATTCATAGCGGTTTTTCGCTGTGATGAAAATTTTTATTTGAAACGAATAGCAAACTAAGGCCGGTATTCATAGTTGGTGACATATTTGTTCAATAAGTAAGACTTTGTTAAGTTGTACTTATTGGAAAATCTTGACTTATATGCTTACGGTATTCATAGCCGGTTGATAAGTCGTACTTCGCTAAGTTTGATTTAATAAATGTGACTTAAGAACTTATTGGTATGAGAAATTGTAAGGTCATTGTCACGAAAATGTAAATCAGACAGTCGATTCTCCTTTGTCTGTAAATTTGTATGTTCCTGTAGGATAAAATAAAATTATTGATGTAAGTTAATGTATGGAAAGAAGAAAAGGAAAGGTTTTACTTATATAGAGAAATATGACTGTATAGAAGGAGATTATTCTAAAATATTCAAAGACGATAGAGAATAAGAAGACCGACGCAGTTTCTTCAAGATAGAAGAATGCAGAAGAATTCAGTTCGACATAATTATATTGTGGAACACGTAAGTAGCCTACGTCTAATACAATGCTTTCTTTTAAGAGTGTATATTATAACATAAAGAAATTATGAAGTTCGTTTACGCAAAGTTGGCGATTTTTTTTAATTTTCTGTATTGCATACTGAAATATTTTGCTCGTCTGAAGGACCTAACTGGTCTTTAAAATTCAAATAGCACAGCGCGGCGTAATGTGCCACTCCCCGTTTCAGTAGCCATTTTGGAGTTTCTGTGTTATATACATTTTCTTGGAATTTAGACAGGCAAAGTACCGTATCTGACCAGTGCTAAGAAGGCTGTGGTTTTCTACTTATGTTGGATTCTTTGTAAGTTCATGCATATGTAAATACACTTTTTGCTGGTTGAGTGGAAGAGAAGGCCTTACGGCCTTAACTCTGCCAGCTAAAATAAATCATTATTATTATTATTATTATTATTATTATTATTATTATTATTATTATTATATGCAGACTATCGAGAGCACTATATAAGGTGAGATAGTAGGTAAATAGTAGGCCTACTATAACTTTAAATGTCGTTTTCCGTACTTACATTTTTCAATCCTTGTGCCTTTTCTTTGCAACAATTAAGAGTAAAAATATGAAATTTTGCACACAAGGTTAAAACAGAATTACTGTATTGTATTCATATTATATTCATAGCTGTAACAAGATATGTACTACAGTAGTTCATACAGATGCATACAGAGTGAATGTTACTTATGTCCCGACCACTATAGGATACATAGGCTCTTTACACTAATCCTAAACATATTTAGTACTAGCCGTACCCGTGCGCTCCGCTGCACCTGTTAGAAATAAATATAAAGTAATTACATAATTAAAATAGTACGTTTGATTCAGGGAACAACTTTTACAACAGCGCAAGATAATCTGCTTCGGTCATTACCCAATTTTTTTTTGCATTGCATTTATTGCATATATATTTTATGTATTTTAACACGATTCAAATGAGCATAGTTAAAATTTGAATTATAAAATAATGGATTGCTAAGCTAACGTACTATTACTGCAAACTAAATCAATACACTCTTACTTCATGTAAACACAGAAACATTCTCTGTAGGCTATGTTTAATAGCTTTCGATTGTTGATGTCCAAGGCCCCTGTTTCGATTGTTGTTGTCCAAGGCCCCTTATAGACGAAGTCATTTGTTCTTAATTCATTGCACCGTCTTAGATCGCGTTATTTTAACTTTAAAACTCATTTATCTCATTAAATATCAGTCCTACCAAAATTTTTGTACAGAATAAAACTTATCGGAAATCATTTTTAAAGAAACTTTTGTTATGTAATATTTTTCACAAAAATCAATAATAAGCGAGATATTTCGATCTATTTAATTCAGGCCCCCTTATAACCCCTCTTTTAAATAAAGTATTTTGAATGCCATATAGCCTAAAATCTAAGTTACAACGAACTTAATTTATATTCCAATTTTCATATAAATCGGTTTAGCCATTATCGCGTGAAAAGGTAACAAACATACAGACAGACATACAAACAAAATTTTCAAAAATGCGATTTTCGGTTTCAGGGTGGTTAATTATATATGTTAGGACCAATTATTTTTGGAAAATCGAAAATTACCAGAAAAATTTCGGCTACAGATTTATTATTAGTATAGATAACTTGTTGCTTGTGAACCGTCCCAAACCCCGACCTCCACCACTAAGAGCACCAGTCCTTATATACCCGTCAGTAAAGGCCTACTGACATAAATAAAAGCAATTAACAATAGCTCAGTCATGACAACCTCATGAAATATCCTATCAATTGAATAATAGATCGATCTTGCTTATTATATTATAATGACTGATTTTCTTTGCATTTTTTTAACTCATCATATTAAACAGAGAAATGGAATAGCTTCATAAGGCACAAATTAATAAATACCGTATTTGCTCGCGTAATTTGCGCCCCCGTGTATTTTGCGCACCCTAATTTTTAAGGGATTATTTTGAACTTTATTTTTGCTCCGTGTATTTTGCGCACACATTTTACGTACATATTTTTTTTTTCAGTGTAGTAGGGATTACGTACATATTTTTTCAGTGTAGTAGGGATTTACCTTCCCTACAGTCCCTCGTAGGTCATTCATCAGCAACTGAAGTACCTGCTTCAGAAAGAAACCCCGAAGTCCCGCTACTTTAACAATGCTTGTCCTTGGTAGAGACAAGTTAGCGGTATAGAAAATTAGCCCTACCGTAAATACTTACCTATACATATACTAATTGAGATAAACTCAGAACAGGACCTCTTATTTTAAAAATCCGCATATTTTACGCACCCCAATTTTTCAGTGGCCAAAGTTAATTAAAAAGTGCGCAAATTACGCGAGCAAATACGGTATAACACGTTTAATAAAATAAATTTACACAATTGAGGCGTCTAGAATCAAAATCCTCCAAGTCCATAAAACAAAATTTGTTGAAAAATGGAAAAAACTGTTTCCATATAAATAAACATTCTTGGGATATAAACATTGCTTCTATCAAGTATTTTATTATCATTAGATACATTCAAACAAATTACAGGATTGACCCTTCATTGAAACTAACAAATTCGTGAGGTTAAATTAGCACCTAACTGATTTTGAAACTGAAAAGTATATTTGGTGGCTTTTGAAAGTAAGAGAATTAGTTCTAAGCATAAAAATTAGTCGAAGAGGAAAACATTTTAACTTAAACATTACAAATTATGTAGGCAATTAAAACCAGACATGAAGTAGGATTATGCACATGCTTTAAACATAACAACAATACTGGGTGTTCATTTCAAAGTGTGTCATGACGTCACTGTTGTTGGGTCACCGATTTGAAGCGAGTTTCAGCTTAAATGTTAGAGAAGTTGCCTATTATTTAAGGCGTTCTTCAATCTGAACTTGAGAACGTGTACAGTATAACTTGAACGTCGTAGCAACAGATGGCGGTCTGTACGGTCTGTGTGCTACCATAACCTCTTTCGAACTCTGTTTTGCGCCAGCAAGTCGTACGCAGGGTATTTGTTATCATCGGTTGCGTACGATAACATTACACAACACAAATCAAATGCTCCGTGTCCATCCATGTTGACCGTCGAAGTTAATGTCAACAAATACGTAAGTAATCGTCTTAACCCTCTCCCCATATCCCGACAGTACTTATTTCCAAACAGTTCACATTCCTGCCACTACCGGCGTTACCGTACGTATCGGCACGTACTCTTCAGAATGAACGCCGTACTTGCTAGCCAACTTCTCTGCTTCTTAGATTATACACCTGAGCTGCGGAAGTGTAGGAAGATTGAATTCTCTAGGCTCATCAGCTAGCCACATGACGGCATACAGCGAGCCAAGACACATTTTGAACTGAACACCCAGTAGTATAAATTTGAATATACGTTACACTTTTTAAGTTCATACAAATTTTACACAATATTGTCACATTCCTCTTCCTCCGGATAAACAGTTTCTTCTTCTTTTTCTTTTCTTCATCATCTTCTTCTTCTTCTTCACGTTCAATGGTATTTCTTGAATTTATAATCTCCACATAACATCTCAGTGCTCTTACCAATCAGGCCCAAAGTGCTTCTCCAAAAGTTTGGTCACGTCTTTTACCTTAAGTGAGTTCAAAGGCACTCCAAGGCTTAGAATATCAGGATCAGTCATTTTGAAATTCTATTGTTTTTTTCTTGTCACTACCTTTGCAACAACGGTGTCAGTTCTATAGTTAAACTCATCTTGCACTCTTACCTGTTCTTTCAGTGCAGAGCGTCTTAAAATAAATCTTTTACAGGGACTGAACTAAAAATGGCAGGAGATCTTAAAATTATGTCTGCCTCTTTCTTACAGTCTTGAAGAGGTACATCTTCACTTCCAAGATTAAAGACTGTTCCGTGTTTGCCAATAATATGTTTATATTCTTGGGGATCTACAATCACTTTCTTATTTCTTTTTCGATTACTCCAAATATGCGATCGGGAGGGAGAAATGTATGCCCAACCACAGGAAATGTAATTTACACTTTTTTAATAGAGGTGCTTCAGTGAGTAGCCATTTAGAACACATTCCAATCATTGTTGTATTTTTACTTTGTGCAGTAATAAAATTTTCTTATTGCTGTTTATCTGATGAAGAGTAGAAAACGGAATGGAACTTCTTTATGTCCAACAAACTTAAACTGTTGGATTTCCATTTACTACCAACAGCATGATTACAAGCTGGTATAGCAGGAAGGCCACAAGAGGGGTACCGACAAAATTATGTAATTAATTATTAATTGGTAAGAATAGGCGTACAATATGTTATAATAATGTAATACTGTACATAATATTTATATTCATCATATTATGTTTTCTATGTAATGAAAATATAATTTCAATCACACATACCTTTCTTTCCTTTTCATTTCTTTTTTTCCATTTCTCCCTATTTAGTGTTTTTACACGAGCTTTTCTTTGTGAACATTTTTGTAACTCACTGCTCACTCTTTCCACCATTTCACTGAATATTACAGTAGAAATTAAACTTAATAAGGTTTAACAAAAGCTTAACCACACAAATAATAAATCAACATCACACAGATGAGGAATGCTAGGTAAAGCAGTCCGACAACCTGATTGGCAGAAAGGGTCTTGGAGGTTTTTGAAACTAACAATGGCCGAAATTCAGTTGGATATTGAAACTAACCCTAACTTTTGTCCAGCATTTTCAGAGGAATCCAGCGGATATTGCAGAAAATAATGCCAGCATCGGATTGACCATGCGAAGATAGACAGAAAAATAACTTTATCTCATTTTTTTTCTTCGTTGGACTTGGCGGCTTTTGATTCTAGACGCCTCATCAATTATTATACTCAGTAAATAATTCGCATACAAAAAAAAAAAAACTGTGCTTCCAAAGCAAAAAATGAATGTCAATTTTTGGACATAATGAGATTTTGCTATGTATGTTTAGGGTTGCCAATTGTGGTAAATAAAATTACTGGCGATTTTACACATGCAGCAAATTCTCATGAATAAAAGTAAACTCGTATACCAAGTACAGGTTCGACTAAGGGAACAGTTCCTTTTTATTGAACTGTATACCGGTACTGGTGACATCAGATATGAGGTTCCTTAGGCACATAGGGAATTTAACAAAAAAAAAAAACTGAAAATGCTTTTGAATTATATTATGAAGTTGTAGAAATTATATGTGATCACTGGGAGAGCTGTAAGCCCACCCTACCCAACCCACCCAACACATGTACCTTACTTAGGCCTAGGCCTATATACCAAAATCCGTGAATGAAGAAGACAGCCATATTTCGTCAAGTAGCCGATGCCTGTGTTCGGCAAGAAGAAGCATTTCGAGCGCTACTTTGCCGAGCACATATTTAAAGCGAACTTGCCCCGGTCAACGTCTGTTGTTGCGAGTTCTACAAAAGGGCGGCACTGCTCTGACCACCACAACCATAAATGGTAAATATTACTATAAAGCTAACCCAATCTAACCTCTCATATGATACTACACACCTAATCTAACCTAACCTAATCTTTGAGAATACTACACACCTAATCTAACCTATCGTAACCTCAGATAATACTACACACCTAATCTAACCTAACCTAACCTTTCGTATAATGCTACACACTTAATCTAACCTAACTTAACTCCATGTAATACTACACATCTAATCTAACCTAACCTTCCATATAAT
This sequence comes from Periplaneta americana, assembly GCF_040183065.1. NCBI lineage: Eukaryota > Metazoa > Arthropoda > Insecta > Blattodea > Blattidae > Periplaneta > Periplaneta americana. Next base: position 134,184,502 of record NC_091129.1, read on the forward strand.
GCTACACACCTAATATAACCTTATCTAACCTTTTATATAAGCTACACACCTAATCTAACCTAACTTAACCTAACCTTTTATATAATGCTACACACCTAATATAACCTAACCTAACCTTTTATATAAGCTACACACCTAATCTAACCTAACTTAACCTAACCTTTTATATAATGCTACACACCTAATATAACCTTACCTAACCTTTTATATAAGCTACACACCTAATCTAACCTAACTTAACCTAACCTTTTATATAATGCTACACACCTAATATAACCTAACCTAACCTTTTATATAATGCTACACACCTAATCTAACCTAACCTAACCTTTTATATAATGCTACACACCCAATATAACACAACCTAACCTTTTATATAATGCTACTACCTAATCTAACCTAACCTTTTATATAATGCTACACATCTAATATAACCTAACCTAACCTAACCTTTTATATAATGCTACACACCTCATCTAATCTAACTAACCTAACCCCATATAATACTACCCATCTAATCTAACCTAACCTTTCATATAATGCTACACACCTAATCTAACCTTCTATATAATGCTAAATACCTAATCTAATCTAACCTAACCTTACCTTTCTTACTACGCTACACACCTAAATCTAACCTAACGTAACCTCATATGAACTATACACCTAATCTAATCTAACCTAACCTTTCATATAATACTACACACATAATCTAACCTAACCTTTGATATAATGCTACACACCTAATCTAACGTAACATAACCTGTCATGTAACGCTACACACCTAAATCTAACCTAACATAACCTCATATAAAACTATGCACTTAATATAACCTAACCTAACCTTTCACATAATGCTACATACCTAATCTAACCCAACTTTTCATATAATGCTACACACCTAAATCTAACCTAACTAACCTCATATACAAGATATTTTGGGTGAGTTTACATCAGCTTTCGCAGTGATGACATAGTGTTCCTGGAATGGCGTACTACAATTTTTGAGAGTATATTTATGAAGTAATGAAATAATTAAACTTTGATCATTTGATCCAGAGAGCTTCCTTTTTGGTTCAAGGATAATTCGTTTAACATGCAACCGTATTTAAATAATTTTAAAAAATACGATCATTTTTGTCCAGGTAGCATAGGCTACATTTTAATGCTTTTTAAATTGATATTGCATCAAATATATTAGTGGTCATCAGCACAGCGCACCCTCGAGCTAGCGTCTCTTACCCGCGAATAAGATATGTACTAGCGTGCATCCATGGCTGTTGGCGGGTATGCTTTCTTCCTTTCACTTCTGCACGACAGTGCATATTCCGATACACTTCTTACCCGTTACCCATTTCAGCGATTATTGACGACAACTGTAAAACACGATAATTTGGTCCAGGGAGCATTCACTTTTGGCACAAGGATGATTTATGTAAATGTTTCTAAGTTAGTCTTTTAAATACCGGAACATTTTTTTAATAAATCACTGAAAAACAAATGTGAATGCAGGATGTGGAGTGAGTTCGAAATTATTATTTTTTATTTTTGGCGGTAAATAACGACAAATAAAAACTAACATGGTACATAACATTGTTTTAAGAAATACAGGGAACAAGCATTCTTAATGATCTTGGGATAGAAAAACAACACGTATGAAATAGAAATTACAGCGAAATTACATTCAAATGTGCGTGCAATAACAGTAAGCAAAGCATCTTCGATTAATCATTTCAAAACAACGTGAATATAGCGTGGATTGTGTAGGAAAATAATTTGTTATATATTTGTCGGAATACATTGTTGTCTTCAATATGATTTTAGATTTTTTTAACAATATTATCTAAAAAAATGTCAAACTGTCTTATAAAAAATAAAATTTAATACAATTTTGAAATTTAAATTAAACAATTGAGTAAGGGACAAACTAGAAATTAGCAACAAAACTAAAGGATGCGAAAAACTGTCTGCAGCTCTACACGAAATAAACTATTTCTTCCAATGATTTCGATTCTGGAAAAGTCCCCATAACACTTATAGCGTTCCCTAGTTGAATGACAATACTAATTCTTTGGCGGAGGAAAGCCGTAGAGCGAGAGTCACCGTTAAGTGCTGATAAATACTTGCGGATATCAGAAGTTAACAACTTCGCCTCGGAACACCATGGGCCCATAGATTCTACGGCGAAAACGACAAAATTATATCTATCCAGAAGATCCAGATACTTAGGCCGTGTCTCAAAGCTACATTTTCAGCTGAAGTGAACTAGATTGTTGACTAAATAGCCGGATGTGACGTCAGAAGTTATGATCCAAAGCTACACAGTGCATAGCAATCAAGTCCGTAGTAGCTAGTAAACGAAAATGCTTGCTTGATTGTTGACTTGTTCACTAAACAAACATGGATACCTCATTAACAATTGGGGGTTATGAAATCTGAAGATGCTTTGGAAGTGAAATAATGTAAACATAATGGAGAATAACACGTTAACTTTAAACACTGACATTGTTAGTACTGTACCTTCTGTACAATGTTTCACACATTATTGTAATATATTAAGCCCTTAGCTTTTCCACATAACTCGTAATGAAAATGCATTGGGACACTGCCTTCTTAATTCAGTGCTGCACCGTGATGTTATGGTTTTTAGCAAAATAGACTGTGAAGAAGGCAGTGATTCAAGCATACATTTCCAAAGCTCCCTAGTGTGTAATTTACAGTCACCTAGTTGCTAGTCACTAGTGTGTAGTTTGTACTTGAGCTTTGAGACACTGCCTTATTGCGTTTGTCACAGCAGATGCAGCGGCTGATCCAGCGAGTTTGGAAGTTTTGGGCATCATTGTTAACTTATGAAAACAAATGAAAATTAACATGGCACATAAATACTATTTGAAGAAAGATAGGAGACGTTAAGTAATATTCATCATTCTCAATGATCCCTGATGGAAAATAACAATGAAACATGTATAAAATAGCAATTACATACAGGTGAGCATATAAAAAACAGTAAGTAGAATTATATTTGATTAATAAGCTTAAATTCCTCCAGGTTTAGTGTAAGAGTGGCCTATATCTAACGATGTCTCCCAGCAAATTATCTAATTTAAAAAGAAAAAAAATCGTGATAGAAGATTGAATTTGTGTATTTTCACTGAAACTTTCCAAATATTTGTAGGCAATCTTTTAAATTAGATCGCCGAAAATTGGTTTATAGCGCAACATTGGCAGTGATAAAAGTGTAAAATATTCGTTCACTGGCCGGTGGATACTCTACATTGACCAAGAAATGATACAAGCTGCAAACAACAAATAGTTACGAATGTGAAATATTGACCTTTAATGTAGTAAGTAAATTACTGAAAGATTGATGTGAAATCCTTTTACAATCAGTTTAAAGTTCGCGGAATCATGTATAACTACCAAACAATTATTATTGTTATTAATGTCTTGTAGTGATAATGACCATGTTGTGATTTGGTTATGCCTACATGCACATCATTACTCCACTGCAAGTCGAATATCTCTTTCTCTCTTTTTGTTCTTTTTTTTTCTCTTGTGTGTTATTTATTGGTTTGAATTAAGTTACTTACTGTATTTAGTAAACTGTCCTTGTAAATTTTATGTTATATTATTGGCTAAGACCACACCGTACACGAGCCTGGCTCTTACGGTAGTGGCTAGAAACATTTTTGTTTTATGATTTTAATTTGTACTCACTAGCTAGGTAGCTAGTTAAATAAATAAATAAGTTAATTAATTAATTAATTTATTTATTTATTTATAAATATAAAGTAACTAGTGGCTTGTGCAGCAAATGCTGCTGCAAACTAAGTTCGTTCTTGGACTTTCAAATAATAATTTTTCAGATTTATTTTCAATGAAGAATACTTGTCTTTTTGATAGTTATTTGCTTCCATAATAATGAAACACACTCCCTCTGAATGGATTTTTTTAGGTCAAATACTTTTTCTTGAACCTATCCAACTTCAGTTTTTGAGTTTCAACTCGAAAACACAAGTATCAATGTCAGGATGATAGCAGTAGCTATTTCAGGTCATTGTGGATTGTAGGCAAAAGTTAAAAAAATGTCAGGTTTGCTAAGCTTTCGAACAATAGCATTTTCGTATAGCTGCTGCATGTAGAACTTGAAATGTAGAGCGTAAAATCATTTTATCCTACTAAGAGATCTTGCTGAAATGATCTGGAGACTACAAAATTTTCTAGGCCTCTTATTTTATCAGTAAGTAATACCTTTTTATCTTTCCTTAGGAACTGTAATTTTTGCTCTCTCTCGAGTCAATACTGAAGACAATGACACATATCAATATCTACACTACACCGCCATTAAGTATATGAAAAAGACCCAACCCCACTGGTTTAATAAGTATAAAAATATTTGATTTTTAATAAAAATAGTATTATCTTACTTAAGTTTTGTAGTTATATATAGCAGTCACTCAGTAAATTATAGAAATGAAGATCTAAATTAAGATATTCTCTACATTTACTTACATAACCTCAAAACGTTTCACTTTCATGTCATCAATATAGCATCAATATTATGTACAATTAATTAAGAATAGACGCATCATGATATTAACTATAATAATATTTAATTTCGAATGGTAATAATGTCATCAAACCACCTCAAGTTTCGTAGATTTGAATATCCAATACACAGCTGTACTCAGAAAATTATACACTGCAGAATCAATTTTTAATAACAAATTGAATTGAGCTCTAAATATGTCGGCAATCCTGCAGGTCATGGCCTTCGTGTACCTAGCCTATTGTTTATTGTAGTGTGTGTTTTGTTCTGAAATTCAATCAAGTCGGCCGTGATTCGATAAAATTAGTTCTCAAAACTGACAACAGATGGATTTTGGAAAATAGGAAAATTATGTAGGAAAATTGACATTTCACTGAAAACTACTACTTTTCCGAAAAACTTTGGATGCCAGGCATGAAAATGAGAGGTCACTCATTAAAATCCGTTCAGCCGTTTTCCCGTAATTTCCATTACCAGTTCAAATTATATATATATATATATATATAGATTTTACGGCGAATCCTCCAACTCGTCTCTCCAAATACCACCTCACTATCACCAATTCCATCGACGCTAGATAGTCTCACAGTTGATAAAGCATCTTTAAATAACCGATGAAGACATATTCTTTTATTTTTATTCTATGCTACTGGATTTGGAACAGCAGTAGTACCCGACAGGAAAAGTAAAAGAGAACGTTCAAGTAAGTCTCCAGGAGATCTGTCTGGGCACTTTGCATTTTATGGAACTGCGCAGCGACTTTCGTGGTGTGTCTATAATGTACAAGTTCGATCTTTTCCGTTCTCTTTCTACCCAGAAGGGTTTGAGTGTCAAGCATAAAAATACTTTGTAACTTCAGCTAAATGTATTCACTAAAAAGTTATGCGATCCATGCATCCTGCATCCTAAATGTTACATTCTTATAAACGGTTTTCCTTAAACAAGAAAATCCGTAAAGAAGCACCCTACTTACGTTTTAGAAAGTGATAATTTTATCCTCTATTTTACTAATTGGGAGTGAAGACATTAGTTAAAGTTCATTAAAGCACATTTGGGGTTATCTATATGAAATATTTAATATTTGTAAGAGAGGAGAGGAGAGGAGAGGAGAGGAGGGGAGGGGAGGGGAGGGGAGGGGAGAGGAGGGGAGGGGAGGGGAGGGGAGAGGAGAGGAGAGGAGAGGAGAGGAGAGGAGAGGAGAGGAGAGGAGAGGAGAGGAGAGAAGAGAAGAGAAGAGAAGAGAAGAGAAGAGAAGAGAAGAGAAGAGAAGAGAAGAGAAGAGATTGAGGCAAAATTAAAAATTGAACGTTATACGAAAAGGGGTATCAAAGTATAGAGAGAACTCATAGAATATAATATATGGCACTCCCAGTAAAATTGTGTGATTTGTAAAGATATGCTGTTTTCTTGTAAATTTCTGCTTTAATAGTACATTATGCAACGAGCCTATAATGGTAGTAATTAAGAAGCGAGTATGTTCATGAAACGAGCGCAAGCGAGTTTCATAATTTTCATACGAGCGTCTTAATTACCATTATAGGCAAGTTTCATACGACTTTTTATGCTCGACCATATTTCTAACTTGAAATTATTCATAAGTATTCATGTTGTTATGTGAGTGAGGAACGGAATTGACCTTGTGCAATAGCCTACCTCATAATTTGTGAGATGTGCGCAGACGCGAAAGTATTGATTTTTTCCGAGAAACAAAGTCGACGACCTTGATATAATCTAGAGAGTAATATAAATATTAATCTTGATATAACCTTGAAATTGAATTCGACATTGTAAAACGAGATGACAAATTGAATTTATTTGAATATTACTTACAATTAACGCTAATTATTATAGTAACAGAACATAACCTTCTGCGACAGCCTCCGTGACGTTTCGCTAGTTGTCTTTCGATCGCATATCCGAGAACAATCGATACTTGCGCTTTCATATTGCTACAATGGCGTATTCTGATTGGTTGAAGAACTGAACTTTAATGAATAGGTGTACTTTAATAAGGTCCATTAAAGGGCTGCTACCAGGTGTATAATTACTACATTTCGGCATTGGTCGAGCATAAAAATATTTTAGTAAGTAGGTACCTAAACCTCTGATAATTTACTATTTCATTATTATAATTTCATACCTCCAACTAGTAAAACAGCGTTGGAAATAATTTACGAAAGTAATACGGTATGTGACTTTTTAAATACGATAATATTTTACTGGGTGTGCGATAAGTCTGTGACAGCTACAAGAAGTATGTACAAATACAATCCCATAACAAGATCATTACGAAGATCCAGCAAATATAGTGGATTTAAATCTGACTTGAGCCAAAAAGGTTGAAAGTCTTAAATCATATTGTAGATATAAATATTATCTAATTTTTTTACTTGATTATTTAACGAGCTGTATCAACTGCGAGGTTATGTAGCGTCGATAGAATTTGTGATAGCGAGATGATAGTTGGCGAAATGAGGCCGAGGATTCGCCATAAATTACCTGACATTTTCGTTACGGTTGGGAACCCTTGGGAGTTATTTTACATGCCAGTAAATCTACTGATATGAGCCTGTCGCACTTAAATTCCATCGACCTGGCCCGGGATCGAACCCTCTACCTAGGGTACAGAAGGTCAGCACTCTACCGACTGCGACACCCAGACCGACTTGTGTAATGAGGAGTACAGTAGGTGTTGCTAAGCAATGTCATTTCCGTAATGGCTGAAGATAAATTGTTGTTTTGTAAATACAATAAATGTCTTTGCGGTGTTTCTGAAGTAAATCATTCCGTTCCTTCCCGTTTGTCTGCGAACATATGTGTACAACTTTAAAAGCCCATAAACCCAGGAAATAAACAATATCGACTAACTAGAATCTGTGCAAGCTCACCTCGCGTCACGCAGGTGGCATTTAGATGCAACCGCTGGGACTCGTAAAGTAGGACTTGGTATTGATTTGCAAAAATCACAGTCATTTGTTACAAGCCAGCATGCTCGCATGAAGATTGCCACAGAGTTCCATTCTGCATCGCAAGAAGTGCCACGTCTTGTACACGTAGAAAATAATTATTAGATACGAAAGATGTGGTGAAAATGGTGTAATCAGCTTTATTATATTTTATATTGCAGAGCTCAGAGTGATTATTGAAGCAAAAGTACAGTACTATACGAGCTATTCCATCTGAAATCGACCGAAATATAGAGAAAATTGGCCTTACAATTTCTAAATATAATAAAACTTTTTTGTACGTAGAGAACTGTGATACAATGCTTTGTGCAAAGTTTGAGGCATCAGAACTTCATAGTGTTTAAATTTAAAATATTTAAATTTATCGTATTTTCATAAAATTAGCAACTTTAAACTGTTGTAGCTCCGAAACCCTTTCACCCAATGATCAAAATCATGTTTATTTTGGTGCTGAGAAATTAAAGTTTATATTGACATATAAACAGATTTTCTTACTTTTTATGGAAATGGAGAAATTTAGATTTTTCCTCATTAAGATGCCTTTGCCAAGGAAAAAATATTTTAAAAATATATAGTTAGATTCCACATTGAAAGTACAAATAAACATATTTTACTGATGGCACGTTGATAAGAAAGTGTTGAAAGTATCACATAAAGAAAATAAATAGTACGCGCGTGAACTAACCAGCTGACTGTGAGGCGGGAGCTAGCCTAGGCAAGCAAGGCCAGGAGACATAAACACGTGATTTGTCGTCTAGCAGCTCATGGCTGTGTTAGATTTATCACAGGTTTTCATAAACACAGGAGTAAAATGACGCCCAACGCTCGCTTGTCTTCAGCTCTCGGCCAGTGCGTGCGGTACTGCGCCGTTCAAGTCTAGCCCTGTGAAAATAATCTATTTAATAACCTCGAAACTTATTGCCGTACCACGAAGCAAACAATGCCGAATCCCTCTTAATAATGCAAGGTTTTTTCTCAATATTTTTTTACATTTTTCACAAATTGGCAAAAAGCCTAAAAGTAAGTAAAATCAGATTATGTGTCTCTCTGAATAAAATAAAAATAAGGATTACTTCTTAACATAACCTACCAAATTTCAGCTTCAAAATGAGCTCTCGTTCAATGTTCTGCAGTAAATGGTTCCAGAGTTCTGAGCGCTGAAAGAGGCTTGTTTTTATAAAATACGCTAAATTTGTCGCTCAATAATACGAAAACCGTTTGACTTTCGATAGGATATTTTTGAAAATGGACTCTCCTCAGCACCTTGTATAAGTAGGGAAAAAATTAGAGTATAAAAAATGCGAGGTTTTTTACTGATCGATTTCATATGGAATAGCCCATACAGAGTCCTCCAAAAATGTATACACACTTTAAAGAAGGAAAACTATTTATTATAAGTTTTACATTTAAATACTGATCACACATGCAGTACTGTCTTCAGTTAAGCACATGGTTACTTTAGATGTTCAAAACGTTCGCCGTTGGCGTCCAGACACATAACATAAAGATGAGCGGTCGCCGCAGCTACGTCGGTCAATGTTTCAATGGAGATCGCTGCACATGCAGCTGTAATCTCCTGGCGTTCGCAGCTTACGTCGATAGACTTGATCTTTCACAGTTCCCCACAACAAAAAATCCATAGGGCTTAGATCTGGTGACCGTGGGGGGAACTCAATGAGCCCTCTTCATCCAATCCAATGTCCCTGCAGATTGTCATCCAGAAAAGCTCGTACGGCTAGGTGGCAGTGTGGTGGCGCCCCGTCCTGTTGGTAGAAGACCTCATCATCAGCTCCATAAAGCGCACGTAGACTACACCTGGTAAAATTGATGTGCTAGCATTTCGAGGTACACTTCTCCAGTGACAGTACCATCAAAGAAAAAGGATACTACTAAGCCCCTAGATGATAGTCCACACCACACATGAACCCCTGGTAGATTCACCACATTATCCACATGAACATGCGGATTTTCCGGTGCCCAGTAGACGCAGTTATGCCGATTCCCTGTTCTATTAAATTTAAACTGGGCCTCATCAGACCACACTACCTTCATCACAAGTTACTCGTCTTCAGTTACCATTCACTGATACTATTCTCAAAATTGTTTTCGACGATCAGGATCGTCATCATTAATCGCGTGCAGTAATCATGGGATGTAAACTTTCCACTTAGCAGCTTTCAGAATTCGTCGTACACTTTCATTGCTAATCCCCATTTCACGTGCACATTGCGTAGCAGACTTCTGTGGAGAAATAACAAAACTTTACAACACGAGAGCCGACGAAGCAGGACTTGTCGATGTACGCGGTCTTTCCGATCTTCGTTTGTGAATATCACAAATCGCTCCATGCGCCTCAAACTTGTCAATAATGCGTTTAATTGTTACGCGGATTGGGGATTTTGTTGTGTACTCCCGCCTCTACTGACATTGCACTTCAACGGCATTATCAAACCTCATAAACCACTTCAGAATGCATTTTCGCTGCTCGAACGTCAAGCGTGCTCCAGCCATCACTATCGTGATGAAAGTACCGATATCTGTTGAGCGAAAGACCATATTACAACACACTCGCAATTCAAATCAATTGACAATATCAATATCCCGTTACAGTCTGGCAAAGAGTGTATACATTTTTTGGTGGATTCTGCATAATGTTGAGATCTGGAGAAATTATTTACCGCAAGTAAACATAGAGGGTGCTATTCGTAGACATTTCGCTAGCCCGCGCTACGAGCGTGCTAAACAGATTTCATATCATATCGTATCGCTGACACTGGTTTATGAATACGAAAAACGTTAGTTCGCTGATCATCCACCGAAAGCCCGCGCTAAGAATGTCTATGAATACGGCCCAGAGAGACTAAGATCAAAATTTTGTAAAAAAAAAAAAAAAAATAGTAATATACGTTACAAGAGCGGTATGTTGTTTTCATGGTCGAGGAAAAGATTGAAAAAGCGAAACGTAGTTGAGCTTTTTTAATTTCCGAGAACATAAAAACAAACATACCGCTCGTGTATCGTACATTAGTTTGTGCGAAGATCGTTTATTACATACCTGAAAGACGAATTTCTAATTAGTTGCAATGAAATCTCCATGTTGGTTTCTGTTTAATGACGCCAACTTCGGAACACCAAAATATCTTTCTTCAACATTGTTGCTACAAAATGTTTTCTGTGTTTACTGTACTCCAGCAGGCCGTGATATACGTCTGTCTTCCCCCCCCCTGTCTATAAATCCGAACTTAAAACAAACGGTAAGGTTATGTAATGATTTATTTTTCATTTTAACATTTTAACAATATTATTTATATAACATATTGCAGTAATAACATCGGCATCTGGAATCTTGTTAATTTTTTCACGACTTCCTTAATGTTACTTGTATCAGGAATGCAATAAGTTTCGTGGAGGAGTAGACTTTACTTAATTTTTGCAAATATTTAAAAACAATAATTAACATTGCAATTTAGGTGAAATTGCAGTGGTAAGTTTCCAATTTATAATTATTACTATGTTAAACGTCTCTAAAAATAATATGTTAAAAGCCTAAAGCAGTAAAATGAATGTCGCGCTTAAGAGGTAAGAAGAGGGAAATTGTTATGTGTGTTACGTTGGGAATACTGAATGTTGTATTTCACACTTACCGCGTATTGGTTCTGTGCGGAAAACAAGCAAATACGCACTATCTCGCACAAAAATATTTGAGGATAACATGGAATGCCTTATATATAGCAGCTAGAATGGAAATGGTGATGAAAGGTAGTAGGGAAACAATATTAGTTAGGAAAAATGCATTTTTGAGTTATATTGTAGAGAAACTAGGAAATATCATGGAAAGATGTTTACGATTTCTACAAACGACGAAAACTAAATCTAAATAGGTGAAAGGATTAGAAAATTAGTAAGTAGTTTAGGAATAAATTGGTTATAGCAAGAAATTGGAGCAATTAATACACATTTGACAGGAAAATTATAACGGGCAGGAGTAATGAGATAGTGAGACAGGAAATGTTTAGCAGTTTAAATACGAGTAGTTTAAAATCATTATTAGATATAAAAGAAATGAAAATCATGTGGGAACAGGAAAGCCTACAGAAAGTTAACAACAGAGAAGAAAGGATGGAACTAGCGTGGAGGAGATTGGGAATTTGGAGGTTAAAAACTAGAAGAGGAGACGTAGGAAAAGATATATGTTCTTTATATTAAAAAGAAGACTCGATACACATTGTACTATCTTACCCAGAAAATATGAAATAAGAAAAATATTTATTAAAGAGCCATTACTAAAACTAAATGCAGAAATAGCGTATAGAAAATTAAAACAATAAAATGGATTTGACGGAGGTGGGATATGATTGTAGAGGCTGGATTAATCTTGCTCAGGATAGGGACCGATGGCGGGCTTATGTGAGGGCGGATTCCTTAATAGCCATTTGTAAGGAAGTATGAATAGTAACAGGGGATTTGAGGAAATCAAAATTCCGTGTAACGTCTATAGGCTACAGAAATTACGGTAATGCAATTCGGATAAATTAATACAATTCACCATTTTTTTTCTTCACTTTTTCTATTAATGTAGTTTGAATGTAGACAATAACGTCAAAAAAAGCTGGGATATTATCTCCTACATAAAGGTCCGCTGCACTGAGAGAAATAAATTGGTTTTTGTAAACTGATCTACACAAAACACGCATTGTTGCCTCGGTCAATAGTTCATGACTCATGCAATACAAGATCGCAATGCACTCACTGAAAAATCCCTTTCGTTCCCTTCATTCAATTAAAACTCAGTGATGGCGACTGAAAACTCAATTGCTTCAGCCTCTAGCATTATTAGGCCTATTAGTGCTATACCCATTTTGTTTTTCCGATTGCTAAAGTTGATATTTTAAAATTAACATTCTAGACTGCCAGAACAATAAAATTAGATTCTGAATCAATTGAGTGGCAGAATTATGATGAAGCATTGTTTAGTTTGCTTCTGAAAAGTGGGATGGAAACTCGTTTCATTAATTTAGTCCTACAATGGAAACCAATTGAAAAGGTCTCGGATTTCCAAGTGATACGCAGAAACAATAACGATGTCAGAACAAAAAAAAAATGTGAAGTGTGAGATTCGTACCAGTGTTTCCAACTGGATTGTTACCAGGAAACTTACTGTAAACATTTTTAAAGAATGGAAAACCATCTGACTCCGAAACCAGTGTTGCCAAGTCAGCGATTTTGTAGCTAAATCTGGTGTTTTTAGGACTATCGTCAGCTACAGAATTTTACCGTCAGCGGCTAGCTATTTATTTGGCTTTTTTATGATTCCTGTCAGAGAGATGATGTTTTTAAGTTTATTTTTCTGTTAAGATGTTTTCATTTTTTATATGTACTTGCGGACAATGATAGTTAATCATAAACCAGAGTTTAGTGTGGTATTAACACACTTTTTCATTGTGCGAGTATACAATATCAACGTTTTATGTCAACTCGATTTGGTGCAGCCACATCCATTTTCTGCTTCATCCATTATTGTACAAATAAGGTATTCCGCATTCATTAAACTCTTAAGGGGCCATGCTACTGAGTTTTCGTCAATTTTGGTCAATGTTAAAAGTGAATTTTTTTTTTTTTTTTTACTGATGAACTGTATTGACTAGGAACAAACCCATGCACCATTTCATTGTAGGTAGTCTTAGCATCATTTTAAAAGTTTAAGAAACAAATTATCTTTATATGAGACCCAGATATTTGTTTACTAAAATTATAAACACTTTTTAATATTTTATTTTTTTCCGAGTACATTTTTTACATAAAATTTTGAAAATAATTGTGCACATGTAACTCATCAACATCTATTCGATTTTAAAATTTCAAAAACTTACAATCAAAATTGTGGAGATTAGAAATCTCAGTAGCGTGTCCCCTTAATCTAATGTATGCATTGTTTTTGTAAATGAATTAATGTATTTAATCATAAAGAATAGATAATGAACTGAATTATTATTTTCATTTGTGACATATAATATTTAATTTATCATTCTGCATTCCTTGTTGAGTGTAAGAGAAGGCCTTACGGCCTTAACTCTGCCAGGTTAAATAAAGCCATTATTATTATTATTATTATTGTTATTATTATTATTATTATTATTATTATTATTATTATTATTATTATTATTATTATTAAAGTTTATGTAACACAGATATACTTAAAACTTAAAATCAGACTCATTGTTAGCAGGCACGTCTCCAGCTCAGTGTGAAATCAGATTTCGAACTGAATGGTGTGACTGTGAATGTGATTATTTCCGAAGTGTCCAGTAAATTCTTGATCTACTTCATTCAATTTTGAATATGCCGCGTAAAACTACATACGTACAAAAGTTCAGAGATGTGTGAAAAAAAAAGCGTAATGTGTTGAAAGGTTGGGTGGAAGAAGTTACCGGTGATAGTTCGAAAGCTTGGTGTAAATAGTGTAAGATGATATTGAATGCAAAATATTTAGATTTAATTACCCATGCACACAAAAAGAGTAGCGAGTGTTTTTCTGTTGTTCGACAGTATAAAATTGCCATTCACAACAAGCTTCTGGGCAGAGGTGAGTGTTATTTCAATTTTCAAAGTATTATAAATATTAGATTTTTTTTTAATTTGAGACCTAAAATTCTCCAGTTCCTAAAACTATATAGCTTGTATTTCAAATTTGGAAATGATGTGTTAAGAAAAATCTGGAGTTTTTTAACTACAGTTTAGCGATTTTTTTTAAGCTTGTGCAGCGGTAAATGGAATTCTGAGTTGGCAACACTCTCCGAAACAGATACTAAAATGCAAACCAACAAGGAAGAGACTAGAAGGATGTCCACCATAGAGATGGAAACATCAGTTTTCTTAATTTGAGACCGAAACAGGCCGAGAGATCTAACCCATAATAATGATGATTATGATAATTATAATATCTTTGTGCGCAAATGTCATCGAGGCCATTCTCAATTTATCATTAATTAGTTTTTGCCTTATACTTTTCCCCCCTAATTAAGTTTCTCCATCCAGTGCCTTAGCCTACTATGAAATCAGTACAGTCATTGTCATAGTCTGAGCCACTTTTGCACAGAATAAAAAGAAATGACGGTGTTTGATTACAAATGTTTACATAGTAATGAAGACAGACGCTAGGACATTCCGCGCGTGACCGGTGTTCGCTTACTTATAACTGATTGGCTCATGTTGTTTGCTTGTTCTAATTCACTAATTAAATCAAGGTATGATTATATATAATTTATACAGTATATCTATACTGAAACAAATTTGACACTTATAATAAACGTTAGAGCGCGAATTTTCTTCTACGCCTAAATTTACAAACTGTTTTCATGTCCTCAAATTGAGGACGTTACCAGAATAAGGGCGTATACAGCAAAATGGAGTTCTGATATAAACTAATTTCAATGTTTGTCATCTGTCAGGTTGATCACAGTTGTATCGAAAAAGTAAAATTTAACATTGAAGAAAAACTTTTTCGACACAACTGTGATGAACCTGACAGCTGACAAACATTGAAATTAGTTTATATTAGAACTACAGTTTGCTCTATAGGCCGAGTCCTTATTCGGTGATGCCTCAGTTAAGATCATGAGAAGTATATCTGTATTCCACGAGCAGGAGGTGTCAGATATTTTTGTGTGGATAGTATCGAAGTTCAAAACATTTAATTTAAATTGTTTCGTCATCGAGAATGAACTCTGAATTCCTTATTATGGAATCATATGTAACTTCATCATCAGTTCATTGAGTGATGTGATATTAAGAAATTTAATATAAACCTTAGAAAATTAAAGTGTTTTTTTTTCTCTAGGGTCATGTCTATAGTTTGTGGAAGTGATTTAAGACTTACTAGCCGTACCCGTGCGCTCCGCTGCACCCGTTAGAAATAAATATGAAGTAATTGCATAATTAAAATAGGACATTTGATCCAGGGAACATTCGAGTTTGATATAAGGATAAATCGTTTACTATGTTACTTAATTTAAATTGTATTTGCATAATTAAAATGCGATCATTTTGATCAAGAGACCACTCATTTGGTCATAAAAATTATTTTAGGAAATACAGGAAACGAATGTACAGAATACCCTATCAAGTTTTCTGTGCATAAGAAGCTATTTTAATCTTACCTGTCCTCGATTCACTCAGAAGTTACTGTAATAACATTATAGCATTATGTCCATCTAGAGAAACTACACTTTCCAATGGTGAAATAATAATTAAACAATTAATTAGCTTCCGATATTACTTGATACAAACACAGAAACATTCTCTGTAGGCTATGTTTCATAGCTTTCGATTGTTGATGTCCAAAGCCCCTTATAGACGAAGTCATTTGTTTTTTATTTCATTACATCGCCTTAGATGACGTTGTTATTGTAATTTTGAAACTCATTTATCTCATTAAATATCAGTCCTATCAAAATTTTGCATAGAATAACACTTATCGGAAATTATTTTTAAAGAAAATTGTGTTATGTAATTTTTTCGTGAAAATTTATAATAATAAGGGAGATATTTCGATTTATTTAATTCAAGCCCCCTTATAACCCCCCTTTTAAATAAAATATTTTGAATGCCATATAGCCTAAATTCTAAGTTACAACGAACTTAATTTATATTCCAATTTTCATATAAATCGGTTCAGCCATTATCGCGTGAAAAGGTAACAAACCTCCAGACAGACAGACAGACAGACAGACAGACAGACATACAAACAAAAATTTCAAAAAAAGCTATTTTCGGTTTCAGGGCGGTTAATTATGTATGTTAGGACCAATTATTTTTGGAAAATCGAAAATTACCAGAAAAAATTTCGGCTACAGATTTATTATTAGAATAGATTAAAAATATACCTAATAAAAGACCGCACTAAAGGTACCAGTAATAAAAAATTGGATACTTTCGGTTTATCCATATTGCTGGATATAAGAGAAATGTGTGTGTGTAATGCCTACCCACTATCACTTTGCGTGATTCCAATTCCGCATACTGCGGATAGATAGCAGGACTGTGACCCATTTTCAAATTGAACACCACTTCGGCGGACCACGTTATGCATGATGTGTATCTGTGAAGAGTTATGTCGTGTACTAGGTGAGAGTATGTTAAGTGTTCATGGAAGTGGTGTAGGGAATGAGTGAGGATGATGATGATGGTGAGGAAGGGAGAAGGGGAAATCCGGTGCCGGGACATAGCCTACTCCTGTCGAATAACATCAAGGCGGCTGCCAAGCTTAACATCCAACGGACGAATCACTATCAACAGTGACATATACCTTTCATTCATATGCACTGCGGAAAGCTTTGGAATTTAACCCAGGCATACTAGTCCACAATTTAGTGATTAGAAGTTGTGCACCGCCATCTCTCCTAGTCCCGAGGTAGAAATTTTACAAGAAAATTTCTGATCTCGCCGGAAATCGAACCCGGTCCGGCTAGTCTGGAGGTAAACACGCTACCACAGAGCTAACTTGGCGGACTATAAGAGAAATGTACTTACTTACTTACTTACTTACTTACTTACTGGCTTTTAAAGAAACGGAGGTTCATTGCCGCCCTCACATAAGCCCGCCATTGGTTCCTATCCTGAGCAAGATTACTCCAGTCTCTACCATCATATCCTACCTCCCTCAAATCCATTTTAATATTATCTTCCCACCTACGTCTCGGCCTCCCCAAAGGTCTTTTGTCCTCCGGCCTCCCAACTAACACTCTATATGCATTTCTGGATTCGTCCATACATGCTACATGTCCTGCCCATCTCAAACGTCTGGATTTTATGGTCCTAATTATGTCAGGTGAAGTATACAATGCGTGCAGCTCTGTGTTGTATAACTTTCTCCATTCTCCTGTAACTTCATCCCTCTTCGCCCCAAATATTTTCCTAAGAACCTTATTCTCAAACACCCTTAATCTCTGTTCCTCTCTCAAAGGGAGAGTCCAAGTTTCACAACCATATAGAACAACCGGTAATATAACTGTTTTATAAATTCTAACTTTTTGACAGATTTTTTGACAGAAGACTAGATGACAAAAGCTTCTCAACCGCATAATAACAGGATTTCCCATATTTAATCTGCGTTTAATTTCCTCCCGAGTGTCATTTATGTTTGTTACTGTTGCACCAAGATATTTCAATTTTTCCACCTCTTCGAAGGATAAATCTCCAATTTTTATAGTTCCATTTCGTACTATATTCTGGTCGCGAGACATAATCATATACTTAGTCTTTTCGGGATTTACTTCCAACCCTATCGCTTTACTTGCTTCAACTAGAATTTCCGCGTTTCCCCTAATCGTTTGTGGATTTTCTCCTAACATATTCACGTCATCCGCATAGACAAGAAGCTGATGTAACCTGTTCAATTCTAAACCCTGTCTATTATCCTGAACTTTCCTAATGGCATATTCTAGAGCGAAGTTAAAAAGTAAAGGTGATAGTGCAGCTCCCTGCTTTAGCCCGCAGTGAATTGGAAAAGCATCACATAGGAACTGGCCTATACGGACTCTGCTGTAAGTTTCACTAAGACACATTTTAATTAATCGAACTCTAAGAGAAATGTACATCCTGTGTAATTTTAGGTTAAGTAATAAGTGATTGCTCTAGCAAGTACGGTATTGAAAATGAACTGAATTGACAATTAATACATAATGTGAGATATACGAGGATCGTTCCGAATGTGATGCCTCCTACTTTTTTGACCTGTAACGTCAGAGTCGGAAGTTAGTGGCATAGTAGAGAAGGTTGAAGCAAATTCTTCACACTATTTCTCATAATATTTTTTACGAGTGTGATATGTAGAAAATTCATACATCTGACATAACGAAAACCCAAAGTGTTGTACGAGCCAGTTACAAAAGTTTAGAATCAGTCACCCAAATATCCGAAGTAAGTTTGAGTGTTTGAGGAGTAATTTTAAAATTTCACGAAACACAGAAAATAGTTTTGTGTCAAAAATGGTTTTCTAATCCACGTATTGGGTGATACGCTTCTTCTTCTTAAGGTATCATCTTCTTTCCTTCATAAGACTGCGTCATAATGTCCAATCTACAAGGTGTCCTAAATCAATTATCTATATCCGAAGTCTATGGTGTCATTGACGGCAGAGAGGCAGATCTCAAATTGTTGTTCCGATTATGCATTTCTCACTTCATGAGTATCTATTTCTAATTCATCGATGCTATGTCAACTACGTGGTTATCTATAGTCGGTGCCGGTAGGACTGATGAAATATAAGCTAAATTGAGGAGCATCGGAACAAAATGCAGTAAGTCCATTTCATTTTCTGACAGATTTCTCCTCTTTTATGACGATAAAACAGTCTGCGTTCTTGGTTTGCGTTAAAAAGCGCTTCCTACTTGTCCATAACAATGTTAAAATACTTCTTAAAATAAGTTGTCTGATTCAAAAGCACTGATTAATTAAATACTACTCTCTTCTGGAAAGTATTTTCGTGTGGACTAAGTGCATTTTGAGCTTTTTTTCTGTTTTAGTTTTTTTTTTCATTTGTTTTCCTTTGTTGTACTTATACTAATACAAACACAACACCCATGCCCGAGGCGGGACTCGAACCCACAATCCTTCGGACCAATCGATAGGGACATGCCGTGCCCCTATCGCTTGAGCCATCCGGGCCGGCCGACGTTGTATCAACTACGAAGTCATTTACCGTCAATGAGATTGGTGATAGCGAGATGGTATTTGGCGAGATGAGGCCGAGGATTCGCTATACATTACCTGGTATTCACCTTACGGTTGGGGAACACCTCGGGAAAAACCCAACCAGGTAATCAGCCTAAGCGGGATCGAACCCGCGCCCGAGCGCAACTTCAGACCGGCAGGCAAGCGCCTTAACCGACTGAGCCACGCCGGTGGCTATAATTTTATTTTGTACGAATGTGTACGAATAACTTTCTTTCATGATTCCTTAGGAAGGCTTAGGAAAGAGCTCTACGCTTCAATTGAAACCCCGAACCACCAGACTCCCACGAGTTGATGCTCCTCAACTATATATTCGGTAAGATTAGTACGATATATCGCCATGGGATTACTTCATTTTTTTGCCTCTGAAGACATTATTACAAAAACAACCCTAGTCATTTTTTATGAAACTGAGTTAAGGACACATTTGCTACTATTTCAAATCTTTATAGACTCCAAAAATGACTCGTGCCAGGTGCAATAGCCACAAGGATAAACACCAGTTGTACGGGAACAGC
Organism: Periplaneta americana; assembly: GCF_040183065.1. Classification (NCBI taxonomy): domain Eukaryota; kingdom Metazoa; phylum Arthropoda; class Insecta; order Blattodea; family Blattidae; genus Periplaneta; species Periplaneta americana. The sequence goes on from NC_091129.1 coordinate 134,204,265, forward strand.
TGACATGTGTTCTATTTATTTTTATTGTAATCCTGAAAAATGCCAATTTTGACAAGGGTTGTTTTTGTAATAATGTCTTAAATTTTATTAAGCTAACCTCGGAAGGAACCCTAACCCAATAATCGGCACAAGCGTGATTCAAACTCACTCCCAATCACGAACCACAACACGTGCTCGTTGTCTCTAAACTGAGTAGGTGGCCATGTGGATATTTCAAGGTAGGTTACTCGTAAACTTAAGCTTTGACAAGTGCTGAAATGCAATTAATTTCGACACACCAACAGTTGTTAATTGTTCATAGATGCATTGCGAGTGAAATGTAGATCGACCACATGTGGCGCACTCTGGATAGTCTCTGACGAACAAAGTAGACGAAGCTGTTCGACATAGCGACATCTATGAGCCCGCTCTTAGAGGTGTGGCGAATAAGAACAAGTTATAGGCCATTCGTTAGCTCGTGAAACCTACTTGCGCGCAAGGGAAAGAAATAAAGTCGACTGGTAAGTTTCCCTCTCTCGCTATCCTTCTACTTACAGCTAATAAGCTCACCAAACCCGCCATAAGGTTCTTGCTATGAGCTACGGCGCACGTATTTAATTGGTTTCACGAAATAGTGAATGATCTGTAAGAGCCCTGACATTGTACAAAAAAAAAAAACTTTCACGTCTATGAATGTCCATGGAAATTTGGAGAGGAAACCGTTCATGTTATATTTGTATTTTTGAAATAAATTCAATACGGCAGTCACAGGAATGATTTCGTTTTGTAATAATCATTAGAATTGGGAGACAAAGGCTAATTGGGATTTCTCAATCTTTGATAGGCTCAGAAACCCTATTAGAACTGATATTTAACCCTTGTGGTAAATTTCGGTGAAGTTCGGAGGGCCTAATTAGTCAAATCACTCTCCTCACTCCAAGCTGGGACCCCTGGAATCTTTAAAAAGCTAAAAAGAAAAGTCAAAAGGAAGATAGCAATGGCAAAGGAAGATTTTAATAGAAAAAAGAGTATCTTCTGCGGACCTCTGGAAAAACAACTAAGGAAGAAACTACTGAAGTGCTTTGTATGGCGTGTGGCATTGTATGATGAAAGAAACATGAACATTGCGACGAAGTGAAGAGAAGTGACCAGAACCATTTGAATTGTAGATATGGAGAAGAATGGAACGTGTGAAATGAACATACAGAATATGAAATGAACTGAATTGGAGAGAGTGGGTGAAGAAAGAATGACGCTGAAACTGATCAGGAAGAGAAAAAGAAATTGGGTGGATCACTGGCTGAGAAGAATCTGGCTACTGAAGAATGCACTGGAAGGAATAGTGAACGGGAGAAGAGTTCGGGGCAGAAGAAGATATCAGATGATAGATTACGTGAAGATATATTAATCATATCCGGAGACTAAGAGGAAGGCAAAAAATAGGAAAGAATGGAGAAAGCTGGGTTTGTAGTGAAAGACCTGCCCTTGGGCAGAATATTATGTGTAGCCTATTTATTTCTACCTCAACTGTACTTTGAAAAATAGTTAAATGTGTAATTTTTTAAACTGTGCATAATAAAAAGACCTGAATGGATGTTTATAATGACCTAACGGAAATTACTTTCCAGACAGCTTTCGTGTGTTTTAGAATGAAACTTAAAAAAAATGGAACACATTGAATTTATTCTGAATCAAACTAATATATCTTATCATACTGTAAGTAGCGTGGCAAGGGATTCATGTTTGAGTAGCCACTTCAGCTGAAAACAGATTGAGAGAAAATAGAGAGGGAAGTTAACACGAATCCACTACCTTCTCTGTTGTACAATACAGACTGCGAGGTATCGCGCAGCTTCACACAATCAGACGAGTGATATCATCTGGTCGACTTAACTCGAGGCAGTGATGCAGCGCTTTCACCTGGTGAGTGGTGCATCAAATCAACTGTGAAGGCTGACGTAATGTCCGCAGATTAAATGTATGTGCAGCCAATCAAAATATTCACCTGCAGCCGTCATTAGCACACTTAATATCACTTTAATAAAGACTAGTACCGAAATTGGTTCCTTGTATCGTCTATGTATTAAAGCACAGCTCATCAAATCCATAATATATTTTTACGAATGTATTGGGCGTTGGCTTTCTCTCGGAAGCGTATCTTAACATGGACGGGACATTATATATTTACATAAAAGGGATAAACATGATTTTTCGTCATATTTTATATACAGTAGTACCGGTAGTAATAGTAATAATAATAATAATAATAATAATAATAATAATAATAATAATAATAATAATAATCACTTACAAATGGCTTTTAAGGAACCCGGAGGTTCATTGCCGCCCTCACATAAGCCCGCCAGCGGTCCCTATCCTGTGCAAGATTAATCCAGTCTCCATCATCATATCCCACCTTCCTCAAATCCATTTTATTATTATCCTCCAATCTACGTCTCGGGCTCCTCAAAGGTCTTTTTCCCTCCGGCCTCCCAACTAACACTCTATATGCATTTCTGGTTTCGCCCGTACGTACTACATGCCCTGCCCATCTCAAACGTCTGGATTTAATGTTCCTAATTATGTCAGGTGAAGAAAACAATGCGTACAGTTCTGCGTTGTGTAACTTTCTCCATTCTCATGTAACTTCATCCCTCTTACCACCAAATATTTTTCTAAGAACCCTATTCTCAAACACTCTTAATCTCTGTTCCTCTCTCAAAGTGAGAGTCCAAATTTCACAACCATACAGAACAACCAGTTTCATAAATTCTAACTTTCAAGTTTTTTGACAGCAGACTAGATGACAAAAGCTTCTCAACCGAATAAAAACAGGCATTTCCCTTATTTATTCTGCGTTTAATTTCCTCCTGAGTGTCATTTATATTTGTTACTGCTGCTCCAAGATAATTGAATTTTTCCACCTCTTCGACAGATAAATCTCCAATTTTAATAATAATGATATTATTATTATTATTATTATTATTATTATTATTATTATTATTATATTAATATTATTATAATCATATAATAATATAATAACAATAATATCATAATCATATAATAATATAATAATAATATAATAATAATAATAATATTATTATTATATATATATATATATATATATATAATTTGAACTGGTAATGGAAATTACGGAAAAACGGCTGAGCGGATTTTAATAAATGGCCCCTCATTGTGAAGCTTGGAACCCAAACGTTTTCGGAAAAATAGTAGTTTTCAATGAAATGTCAATTTTCCTACATAATTTTCCTATTTTCCAAAATCCATCTGTCGTCAGTTTTGAGAACTAGCTAATTGCATTCAGGAGTAGCGAAGCGAGCATCAAGTTGGCCGTGTTGCATTTCAGAATAAAACAAAACACACACTACAGTAAACAATATTACACGAAGGCAAGAATGCTGACATATTTAGAGCTCGAATTAAATTGGTTATTAAAAACTTAACTTACTAAAAATAATTTACAGGTTCGATTCTGTGGTGTGTAATTTTCTGGGTACAGCTGTGTATTGGATATTACAAACTACAAAACTTGAGGTGGTTTGATGACATTATTACTATTAGAAATGAAATATTATTGTAGTTAATGCCGTGATGTGACTATTTTTCATTAATTATACATATTAATGCTATATTGATGATATGAAAGTGAAACGTTTTGGGGTTATATAAGTAGATGTAGAGAATGACTGAAATTAGATTTTGATTTCTATATTTTACTGAGTGGCGGCTATAGATTATATAATTATAGTATATGTTACTGAAAGCTATAAAACTTACGTAAGATAATAATATTATTAAAAATCAAATATTTTTATAGTTATTAATCAAGTGGGGTTGGGTCCTTTTCATATATTTAATGGCGGTGTAGTGTAGATATTTATATGTGTGGTTCTCTTCAGTATTGGCTCGAGAGAGAGTATCTTTCATAATTATGGAAGCAAATAACTTTCAGAATGTCTGGTATTCTTCATTGAAAATAAATCTGAAAAATGTTTATTTGAACGTCTAATGAACTTAGTTAGCAGCATTTGCTGCACAAGCCACTAGTAATAATATAATAATAATAATATTATAATGATAATCATAATAATAATATAATCATAATATTATAATGATAATCATAATAATAATAATATAATCATAATATTATAATGATAATCATAATATTATAATGATAATCATAATAATAATATAATCATAATATTATAATGATAATCATAATAATAATAATATTATAATATTATAATGATGATAATAATAATAATATAATAATAATATTATAATGATGATAATAATAATAATAATATAATAATATTATTGTTATTATGAATATTATTATTTTGCGGGTGTTTTCCGCACTACAATGGTTTATTGTCGTACACACCTGGCACAATTTTGCTGAAAATAAATGGCAGAAAGAATATAGCACATAGTAAAAAATTCCCTGTTCCTGGAGCTCAGGAATTAACAGTGGAAATTTTCAAAATATTTCTTCAACAATAGGTCCTTGGAAAACATACACTGAAAGCTGATCTCTCTATGAGTAAGTGTTGCAAACTTTAGGGAAACAAAATAGTACCCATTACCCAGCCAAGATCATTTAGATTCAATGCTCATAAATCATGTAAAATATTTTCCTTCTGAAAATAAAACATTAGAATATTTAAATTTAGAGCCTTATCTATGTCTTACACTAATAATAAACAAATATTTTTGAAAAGTACTTTTTCATTGGAATTCCCAGTTTGTCCGGAATGACTGAAAAGCAAAACAGCGTAAGAATAGTTGTTTTAATTGTTCCACAACAAAATAAAACGAAGGAAATTCATTCGTCCCTTGGCTAAAATATCGTGTGGAAAATTTCACAAGCGAAGGAAAATGTGATAGACGTTTCTCGACCCTTTACTGGACCTCTGTACCCACGTCTGACTTACTAGAAGATAAAAGTATTGAAATGTTTTTATTGGGTTATTTTACGACGCTGTATCAACATCTCAGGTTATTTAGCGTCTGAAAGATATGAAGGTGATAATGCCGGTGAAATGAGCCCGGGGTCCAGCACCGAAAGTTACCCAGCATTTGCTCATATTGGGTTGAGGGAAAAACCCGGAAGAAACCTCAACCAGGTAACTTGCCCCGACCGGGATTCGAACCCGGGCCACCTGGTTTCGCTGCCAGACGCGCTGACCGTTACTCCACAGGTGTGGACAAAAGTATTGAAAATGTATTACCAGTGTACTCTGCAAATAGATGACTATTTCACAGCAAGCTATGTAGTAAAGTAAATCCGTAACGCCACAACCCATGAAGGGCCAAGACTCACCAACCGACTGCTGGCCTGACGTCCACATGCCAAAGCAGAGGTGGACGATCATCCATAGCTGCTCAAGTGCATCACGATGCTGTGTGGACACCGGTCCCAACGGCCGAAATTTAATGAGAAAAATTTTCTCTCATGAGGACTCGAACCAGCGCATTCCGTAACGCGAGTCCTAGGCAGGATGTCTTAGACCACGACGCCACGGCCCGGGACATACTATGTAGTAAATAAAACAATATGAAAAGAAATGAGCGGTTTCAGCTGAAAAGCTCTTAGAGCAAACTGAGATTCTGTTGCATTTTGAGACTGATTAAACGCCAACAAGGGCAGCAGGGTAGCTTTAGTGGCGCGGAGCACTGTGGAGCTGTTCTATTCAAGCAGCCACTCAGCCATCACGCCCACGTATGCAAGCGCGTCTCTATGGGGACACGTCGCGACCAGTACAGTTAAAAAGCATTGAGTGCATATTCTTCAGTTCGTTGCGGGTTGAGTCCCCTGAAACTTAACGAGGTGCAGATAGTATACAGTACAGTTGCTTGGAAAGATTTATTCTTTAAAATTAGACTATAAACCAGTTACAAATAGTTTTTATAGAACGCCAGAGAGAAAGAGAGAGTAAATGTGTTTTGTGTGTGTGTGTTATTTCCGCGTCGTAAGGGGACGTACAGTAGATGTGTGGTGGTGTATAACCTCATGCCTTAGACTAGCATTTATTTATTTATTTATTTATTTATTTATTTATTTATTTACTTGTGTATGTATTTAAGTTTAATTAATCAATTAATTAATTAATCTGACAGGATTAAGGCCATAAGGCCTTTTCTTCCATCCTACCAGATAGCACATATAAATACAAAAAAGAAATACAACACTGATGAAGATAATACAAATTAAATTAAAGCCCTATAGAGGGTCAACAGAGTCAAAGGAAGACTATAGAGCTCTCATTGAGCTAATACAAGGAAAAAACAACAGAGATAGCAATGATGATAGTGATAACTAATAATAATAATAATAATAATAATAATAATAATAATAATAATAATAATAATAATAATAATAATAATAATACAGAGTGTATACAAATGATTCATCGTATAGCTTACAATTTATAATGTCCACCCATTTGTACTCATAGCCAATAGAAAGAGCATATTCTTAAATTTGGTAACTCTCTATTCAGATTTCATTGTCTCTTCAGTGACTCACTAGTGGAGGTTGGTAAAATGGTGACTGATCAACAGAAAGCATTTTGTATTTTGGAATATCAGAGTACTCAATCCATCATCACTGTGCAGCGTGCGTTCCAGAAGCAGTACACAGGAGACCCATCAACTCACCAAAGCATTCTGCGGTGGTATCGACAGTTGAAAGACAAAGGGTGCTTGTGTAAAGGAAAAAGCTCAGGACGACCAGGTGTTTCAGCTGAAAAGGTGGAGAAAATCCGAGAGGCATTCGCTCGTAGCCCACAAGAACTTCCAAGCCGGTGGATTGGGCGATGTGCTCAGGATGATTTGGCACTCCTCAGGTGGCCCCCGCGGTCTCCTGACCTCTGAGTTTGTGATGTTTTTCCTTGGGGGTACGTGAAAGAGAATGTTTACATGACACCCATGCCGACAACATTGGCTGAACTCCGGGATCGCATCACTGCTGCGCTGAGGAACATCGACAATGACATGCTCCAACATATATGGGTCGAAATGAACTGCCGCATAGATGTGTGTCGGGTAAAACGAGGCGGGCACATAGAACATTTGTAATGATATGTACAGAACTTGAAAATGAGCTCTTTCGATTGGCTATTAGTGCAAATGGATAGACATTATACATTTAAAGATATTCGATGTCAAAACCAGATGAATCATTTGTATGCACTCTGTAATAATAAATAATAAATACATTACATATTAATTAACTGTCAACTTTACAACAGCACAATTACAATATTTATTATATGTCATGGGTTAAGCCGAAGTTGCGCAACCTGACAGATGTTCAACAAGCAATTCATGAACTAGAATATTTATTTAAATGGCAATGGTTTGTTATAGATATTGGTACTTTAATTTTTTTATTAGTTTGTTTTACGATTTTTCTATCAACTGCTAGGTTATCTAGCCTCTGAGTGATAAAGGTGATAACTTAATGTCAACCATATTAGTCCAGGGTCCAGCATCTAAAATTACCTAGTATTTTCTCTTAATGGGCTGAGGGAAGACCCCGATAGAGGTTTACTAGTGGAAGGGGGTAGAGTCAAGGCCCTATCCTATACAGCCTATCCTCATACAGCTACTTTATCCGAACCTTAGAATTACTTAAATCTATTAGGCCTAGTTATATGGCATTCAGTCTAGTGAAATAGACTAGTACCAACAGTAGCCAAAATTTAGTACCGGTAGTAAAATATTGTAAACGGGCCCTTGGAAACATTTCTGAAGAATTTATATCCAGAACACATCCACACAGCATTACTAAAACGGAAAAACGCTCTCTATCCATATTAGAGATCAGAGTTAAAGTGTCGGAGAAATCAAGTGAAATCTCTTATGGATGAAGACAAGTTTGGAACAGTTTTCCTCAGAATAATTTAATTTCTTCTATTATGACTCCATCAATTTTATCATTCATCAGTATTACTACATATTGACGCAGAAAGCGACGGGAAAGTTTTGTGCCGTTTCATCCTCCAAGAAAACGATCATAGGGATTCATACGGTGAAATACGTTCAAGTAGCTTTACTCAGTTTTTTTCGTAGAGGGAAAGTTTCCGCCAGGGATTTAAGCGGCCCCGTACCTCCATTTCGATCGAAGCTATATTATAGGATGTTCAAAAATATATTTCGTATATTTTTAATAAATAGTATCTTAATTTTACACGAAATTGTGAAAATAAATAGTAGGAAAATTTATAAACATTTCAGGCAAGAAAATTTAAAATTCATGCATTAATTTGTACAGTGGAAGTAAGAAAAGACTTTAATTAAGTAATATCTGACTTTAGGTTTCATGAATTCAATGCTGTAATTGTCACTATTATTAGGTATCTTCGCTTTCTACAAATATGACGAATCCACTGAAATGTCGATTAAACTGCTAAATTACCAGTTACTAATTCCATCTTTGCAATGTTATTTACTTACTTATAAATGGCTTTTAATATAACTGTTACAAATTCTAACTTTCAATTTTTTTGAGAGCAGATGAAAAAAGCTTCTCCACCGAATAACAGGCATTTCCCATATTTATTCTGCCTTTAATTTCCTCCCTAGTTTCACTGATATTTGTTGCTGTTGCTCCAAAATATTTCAATTATTCCACATTTTCAAAGGATCAATTTCCAATTTTTATATTTCCATTTCGTATTTCATTGGTAGTTCCTACATATACCTACACTCTTGAAATGGTTTCTTAAACATGCGAAAATATAATAATAATAATAATAATAATAATAATAATAATAATAATAATAATAATAATAATAATAATAAATAACCTTTTATACTCCTGATGTAAATAAGCAAATAAAGTGTGAAATAGTCCTCGATTCTGTCATTGAAAAACCAATGCATGGTCCCAGATTCTTCTATTTGTACGTCTATTCTTTATCCGTATGAGCAAAGTTGTCAAAAATATATCTCCCTATATGTCCAAGTACATTTGAAAACTGAAAAATCCTCTACAAAAAATTAATGTATTAAGGAGTGCTTCAAACAGGCGTTTGCAGCGTCACTAACGCGCGTTCGCAGCGCCACCAACGTGCGTTAGCAGTACCATTAACGCTCGAGCCACAAACGAGCCACCAGTGGCACTGCTAATTTGGCGTCGTCTGAAGGAGCCCTAAATGTACGGAATAATGTTTCTGATCTTAGAGACGTACTCGTCGACTTTGTGCTATTGTAACATCGCCCGTTCAACTCATTCTAAAAACTTTCACAGCTACGTTCAGTTACTTGTTGCATTTCTGCTCTGTCCGGAATGTCAGTGACAAACATTGGTGACTTCAGACTTGCGCACGGTTACATCAGCGAATAGGGAGTAATAAGAATTGACACTGAGCGAAATTCCTGGCCGTTTTTTTTTTTTTTTTTTTTTTTTTTTTTTTTTTTTTTTTTTGCGAATGCGCTAGGTTAGCATTTGATTCTACTTTCAAACGCTAGAGCTCATATAATCGAGTATAGGTCTTGCAAGCATAGAATACCGTTGGAAGGAATGCGAATGAAACACTGCGATAAGGAAGAGCGGGCGACAGGAAAAGTCACGTGATAGCTTGAATGATATTCAAGAGTACAGTCAGAAGAGAAATGACATCGATAGAATCAGTCTTGCATTGTGATAGTTACATTATAACTTTAGTTTGTTCACATTACATGTGAATACGTGTCATCCATCGCACGGTATTATTATTTCATTTGTAAACATATATTGCGCGTTTAATTAGCTTCGAATTTTTCTCTTTGATACGTTCTTTATCTCCACAGCGATGTCCTCATCAGTGTTGACAACTGGACGGAAATTCCGTCAAAAGTGACTGAATTTCAACGTAGCGGACGGAAAAAGAATGGCTTTGACGGGTGACGGATTTTCTGACGGAAATTACTATTTACCTAGTCTTTTTACTTTTTTAGCTGCTGTCATTTTGTTTGTTTAATTTTTGGGGGATTTTATTTTTCCATACAACTGTACCGTACCATGTTAAAGAATCCCCTGTTTCAGATTTTCTCGTAGTAATCAAGTCAGAAGTTGACGAATTAATATTTTAATCCAGATTAATATTTAAGTTGTGTTAAAATTCGCTTCTTATTTGTATATAGATATATTGAGTGGGTTTTACTTTTTTTTTTTTTAATTTTGACGGTTTCTGACGGATTTCCAGGTGTTAGACTGACGGGGATACAATTTATGTGTTGGCAACACTGGTCCATTTGTTCATCTTCTTGGAAGAGACAGTATTTCCATAGGCCCGCACCTCTACCCCCTCGGTATGCCTACATACATACGCCAAAACAGACAGCAACGCCACCATTGCTTTTCGGTATTATCGCCGCACTCTCATGGTTAACATTCGGCAGGTATTTGAGCGGCCTCGTGCATAACATTCGGAAGGTCTTTGAAATTTAATTGCATAATTGTTTTCAATTTCTTATGTCGCCGCTCCAATCATTCGCCTCAATTTCAATATTGCAACCAATCAGCTGCTTCCATTATTAAATGACACCTACTTATCTAATCCACGTGGACTAAAACCGAAGATACAATGTCTTGTGAACATTACGAACATTACGGTATGTGATTAAAAATTAAAAAATGAAATTGCATATAACTTGAAAACTATGCGTGACACAGAGAAACTAATTACAGATTTGAATTCAGGAGGTAAATTTCCATTTTAATCAAGAATGTTATACCCAGAAAAATTAATTTCATTTTTTTTGTTAAAAAAAAGTTACAGTTAAAATAATGCTAACATTTTCCCCTATTTGGCATCTTCAGGCGCTTTTCAAACAATATCATGTAATACATTAATTTGCAGTAAATGGAATAAATGCTGCATATATTCATTAATCAATCTTTAAACTAACATATTAAAATCATGTGTGTAAATTAAATAATGAACTATAGTTGAGTTAATTATTGTTTTAATATGTGTGATAGTTGGACCAATTAATCTTCATCTCTATTGAAATTTACAATAATTAAAACAATAATTATAGAACAAAGGTTAAATTGTAGACATTAAAGTGGATTCAAATTATATAAAATATTACGGTACCTTGTGATAAAAATTTATTACTTCTAAAAAAAAAAAAATTAAAGAGTTATTATTAAGAGTTAAGAATGTTAACGTACTCGTATATGAAGTAATAATAATAATAACAATAATAATAATAATAATAATAATAATAACAATAGGCATTTAACAATATAGCAAACTAATGCTTATTCTTATCGAGGAAGTAGACGTGACAACGTGACGCTTAGAGTGAAACCTACAGAGCAACAATCGGTCGGCAAAATTATGTTTTAAAAGCACATCGCACGTTATTGTGTGATGCCGACATGTTAAGCATGAGAGCGTGGCGATAATACTCGTTCCTTGCGCGAGCTATACCAGCGAATGGTGGAACAACTCTGGCAAGGCTACTAAAAGTATTTCTACAGTTGATTTCTGGTGCCATCTGAGCGTTAACTCTAGGGAAAAGACAGAACTCGCTGATGCAGATAGAGTTGCTTTGAAGGTCACTGAAATAAGGTACTACTACATAAAAGGTACCGATGTGCAGTTTCATACTTGTAATTCCCTATACACTGGTTACAAGGTAACTTTGATATTCTAGTAATCTAGTGCAAGTCTGCTAATCAGTATCGCTGAGAGATCTTACGTTCTCGAGATATGAATGCTTCCAAATTTGACTGATCCATTTCTCCCCTCCGGTATAGAACATAAATGAGACTTTGAGGTGAGAGAATGCGCCACAGGTGCCTTTTGAGTTAATCGTGCACACTTGCAAACCACTGCGTCGTCTTGGGTGAAGCAGAGAGGATCGCTTTTCTGCTCCGAGCACTATCTGTCATCATTTTCCGCAGGTCTGCGTCTCGTGTCCCAGCTGTATGGCTTCTATAACGCTACATATAAGAATCGTTTATCACTACGAGAAATTTCTTCGGTTTATCTAGCAAAAGAAACTTCAAGAAAAGCTACTTAAAAATGGTAGTATACACGGCTAAATAGCCTACTAAAGACTAAAAATGATCCACACAAATGTAACACCAAATATAAGTTCAAAATACGGCAGAAAATTATTTTTAGCCTATATTATTAATTCAGTAATATTTTATCTTGTTCATATGTCGAGCCTACAAAAATGAATATGACTGCTGTTGTTTCCAAGAAGATATACAGGGTGATTCACGAGGATTTACCGTCACTTACGGAGCTTAAATTATTCAGGAGCAAAGGACTTACAACATACAGAAAGCTATTAGTTACTAAGAAATTACAAAACTGTATTTACATTTAAGTCAATAATATTTACTTTTAACAAGTGCAGCGAAGCGCACGGGTATGACTAGTGTCTTAATAAAGTACTGTTTTGCTTTATATGAGTAGTCCCTTGCGCCACAATTTACATTATTTTTAACTAATGTTCATTATGCAAATCAAGATTTCAGGTATAACTCCCTGTAAAGTTGATTTGAATAATTTTCAAGGGAAAAATTGTTTCGGGGCCGGGAATCGAACCCGGGACCTTTGGTTTAACGTACCAACGCTCAACCACTGAGCTTCCCGGGAACTCTAACCGACACCGATCCAATTTTTCCCTCTATATCCACAGATCTCAAAGTGGGCTGACAACCGTCAAGCAACCAACTTCGAGTGCACACTAACTCCGTGTGACTTAAATTGTGGTTTTCTGTTAACGAACAGTGACGTGTATTATGCAAATCAAGATTTCAGGTATAACTCCCTGTAAAGTTGATTTGAATAATTTCGAGGGAAAAATTGTTCCGGAGCCGGGTATCGAACCCGGGACCTTTGGTTTAACGTACCAACGCTCTACCACTGAGCTATTCGGGAACTCTAACCGACACCGATCATTATGTAAATCTTTATGGGTACATTTGAACAAACATTACTTTTGGGTTTCGTTGTACAGTGAATCGGTAAATAACTAGAAAGATTTTATCATTGTTAATATTTTTACTTTTCATTCTTTTATAATAAAAAATTTACCTCTGATTGAGGTTCTGGCTGATATGTATATCTATTATCAGGCAGTACATCTCACTTGATATGTGTCGGAGGAAGAACAATTGTTTGTATACATCTGAAGTTTGATTAGTTTAATAGGCCTATGTAACTAATCGGCGATGTATGCATTGGAGGGGAAAGGAACTGGCCATCCTATGGCATTATCTTCTGGCCTAGTTGCCTCATGAGTGATGCCTTATCGGTGTTATTTATGAGGTTCAAACCTGTCTTCGGACAGTTGACTAAACAACATCAACAAAAAAAATCTAGTAATTTACTGATTAATTTTACAGGAAAACGCTATAGTAAGTATTGATCCCGAGGATATAATGTCCCATATAAGTGAATATCAGTTGAGAATAATGTAAATTGTGGAGCAAGGGACTTTTTATATTATTAAGCGATTCAATATTTTAATAAAATAATAAATAAAATGCAAACCATTTACCAAAGGCGGATGAAATTTTTTTATTTTGTCATTCTATGTAGTTTAGTTTAATTCTGCAACAAAGTTTGTATTCCAGTGTGAAATTAATAGTTCATAGTATTTTACGGTTTAATTCATAAGTAACTCTTGTATACACGTAACTTTTATCTAAATGAAATTGTTGTATTCTTTGTAGTCTGAAAGTTCATACATACACAGAGTTTTAAAAAAACAGTATCCAATATTTTAGGAGGTGATAGTATGCATTAAACAAGAAAATAATGTCTAATAAACATGGGTCCTACAACACATACATTCTGAGATCTGAACACTTGTTCATAGGAGGTGCTCAATGTGACGTCCATTCATGGCAATGCATTCCTTTGCCCTTCGGCGTGAGGAATCACGCACTCTTTGAAATTTGTTTTAACAGATTAATAAGAAAGTCCTGATAACGATCCCCAGTTAATCTCTGCGGTAGCACATATGGCTCTATTAATCTATCATCAAGAATGCCTGCCCATAAGTTGATTAAGAATCGATGCTGATGCTTTGTTTCTTCAACTGCATGGGGATTTTCATCAGCCCACACATGCTGATTACGAAAATTCACAACACCATCTCTGCTGAACCCCGCTCATAACCGCAACCAGAATTTTGTGTTCAGTATTCCTTGCGACGTATCATTATTCCATGCCAGGGGTGCCAACTACGGTATGATTATCTGTTAGTCTGCTTATTGTAGGACAGAGAAATGCATCGCCATGAATTGACGTCACATTGAGCACCTCCTATGAACAAGTGTTCAGATCTTAGAAAGTATGTGTTGTAGGACCCATGTTTATTAGACATTATTTTCTTGTTTTGATGCATACTATCACCTCCTAAAATATTGGATACTTTTTTTTAACACTCTGTATACAGTATGTATGTATACTTTTTGCTGGTTGAGTGGAAGAGAAGATCTTACGGCAGTGATGTCAAAGCAAGCGCATTTTTCTGACCTTGACGTCGTCCGCGGGCATCAAGCGCTAAATATGGAAAGAGGAAGGGTTGTGTATATGAATAAGCAGCCTGTTGGATTAAGAAAACAGTGGTGCACAAACTTCAAACGGAACGTGAAATTTTATGTCGTTATTTTTATATGGTTTCTTTCTGTTTAATATTATCTATATTGTCTGTAAAACAAAAGTACTAACACTGATTTCTTAATATTGCACTTGTGTTTTAAATCTTAATAACATAATAGAGAGTTAAGAAGGAATATTCACTTAAATTTCATAGTAGTATAATATTATACTGTATTAAGGGATGAAACACATCATTCATAAAGAAAGTGATATTCCAAAGTAAGAGACTGAGTATGACATGATAAGTTGGAATTCATATTGATGGTATCTTTAGTCTTACTAAAGTAATCAATAAACTAATCAAAACAAATTACAGTACAAAGCAAAGTTACCTAGGTACTGTATCTGTTTTAAGTGTAACTAATATTACATAACAAAACTCTTATCGCATTATGCTTTTAAGGTGATATTTGTGAGCAACTTCCTATCAGCAGAATATTAAATTATTTTGTCGAAATGTGCTGAAGCTATAGAGCTGACATTTTTACAACACACGTATCTTTTGCTTGTGATGTAACAGTAGTTGCTTTGTTAATTGATTTCATTACAAACAATTTCCATGCGAATATTTTCAAAATGTTCAATACACTATCTTCAGTAATACGCATATACGGTATATTAGATTTACGAAAACATTTTGTAAGGCTACTAAATAAATAGGCCTATATCTGAAAATTTCACTTTTCTATACGAACAGTTGAGAAAATATTTCTTTTGAATAAAACAATCAAACTTGTGAAAAATGAGCATTAAAATTAAAACTTACATTCTTATAATGCACTTATATAGGGACATTATTTTATTTTTACTTCAATTTTTATTGTACCTGAGTTTTTGAATGTACTTCACTCCCACCCCTTCTACTAGTAAACTTCCAACCATCCTACACACAGAACTAAGGCCGCGTATGCAGTGTAAGTTGCCTTACGGTCAGTGCTGAGTTAGTGAGTATAGTACATTCCAGAAATATGTTCGCCTTTTCCAGTGACGAAAGCGCTTTCAATATTGAATCCTATTTTCACATAGGTACTGTCGTCCGTTTGCCTACGTCGCATCCCGGTTTCCCCCACCCGCTTCTGTAAGGGCTTGTGTCTGGGCTGCCTTAGCTCTTTTCTGAAAACATTAATTTCTGTTAGGAATTGGACGTCTACGTAATGTTATACAACTATTTAAAATAGCTTAAATAAAAGGGTCTCGTTAAGTAATTAACTGTAAGGTATTGTTTTATAGAGTAGGCACAGAATTATTTCAACATGAGTTACTAGTACGAAGGACGAAACTGGTAATTGGAATTAGGTACAATAGTCTATAGTCTAATAATATGCACAAAAGAACTGAATGAAGCCTATATCGAAATGAACGGCCATCATTTTAAAAAATGTGTTTAAATATCTATATTATGATTATTTTTCAAATTAACTTCATTCTATATAGTATTGTATGCTAATGTGCTATAGACAGTATAATATACACTGCATAATGTATACGTCTGAATGGACAGCTCAATTCATAAGTAAAAACACTTATTGTTAATACTGTACTGTATTTTGATTAAACAAAAACCTAATGAAAGTTATCAAACACAAAATCGCGATATTTCCTAGTTTACGTAAATGGATTAACTACTTTTCTTCCCTCCTATACCTAGTAAAGTGATTTGTTTGTATCTTACGCCAGTATCATCGAACTCCAGTCGTGGAAGGGAGTAGCAAACGGTATTTCCGTTAATACAAAGGTATAGCCAGGTTAATGTTAGAAATGTTAGTAAAAATAAAATGATGTCCCTGTACTTCTCAGACAAATCTAAAAATTAACATGAACACAGTTTTAATAAGTTCTCTTCCCTTTATCTATTGAATCAGTGCTGGCCATCCCTGTATATAGCTCGACCAAGCGGCATATACTACCTCTTTCGTCTGTCTCTTTCCTTTCCGCTGTAAAGCGCTCAGGCTCTCCTGGGCTCTAAAGCGCGCGCTTGCTCCTCGGACTTAACTCTGCGAGCTAAAATAAATCATCATCATTATTATTATTATTATTATTATTATTATTATTATTATTATTATTATTATTAACTAGATATACCAGTGAACAAAATTTGGTGAATCTATCTTCACAACTATGGTAGTGATTGATTTCACTGTTGAGAACCCTTAAAAATATGAAACTTGGAAATTTCAGTATAGTGTCCCTTTGAAAGAGTGTTGAAATTAATTCAGAAGAAACAATGTGGCATTTTAGTGTACTCCGTGGTATTTCCTGCTAAAATTTTGCAACAGGTATAATTACAGAGTCCGCAGGTTTTGTGTTGTGTAACTAATTACTTCCCTGGAAATCAGGATAGCGGAACTAGCACGTTTGCATCTCACGTAACTGGTGCCATCTGGACGCCGATACACGTTCGGAGAGGACGACGAGATCAATTTTATTGGAGAGCCTTTCTTCGTTCACCCGTGGTTAACTATGCATTAGTCACGGAGCAAACACACAATACGTGACGTCTGCCCATTTCACTGCATTTGCTAATGGTTCCCGTGCACGACACGTGGGATAGAAGAGGCTTTAATCAATTGTACAAGTAATAGCTAAAATCTTTTATATCATTTTAATTTTCCTTTTTATGACCTACTAGTCACGCACAGACTTACTTAAAGTTTGCGATTTCATTTCTATGCATTTTATCACTAATTTTGTTTAATATATCTTTAGATTACAATTTCAAGAATAGGAAGTCTCAATCAACAGAGTGCTTCATTGGAGTTAAGTCGCTCGCTTGAACTCGGTCGAATGTCGCACGCTCGAGTGAGATAAGATCGGTCGTGATACGCTCGTAATAGGTAGAAGCACAGTACAAGGTCATCTCACCGACATGTCTTATCTTGTATGGAAGGCGACAGATAAGATACACATATGTTTTGCTCACACGGTAAAAATAAGGCTTTATTTTCTGCGTTTATGACAAACGTCTAATGGAACGTACCAAAATAGTAACATGAGATAAATAAAATTGTATGAAAAACTTCGATATGCATTTATTATTCCTAATTAATAATTATTCAATATTTGATTTACCACATATATAATATGATAGATCCATACATAGTGTTCCACCTATATACTGCAACAATTTAGAAACGTTTTACAAAATATTACTGATATAGCAGTAAATTAATAACAATATTAGTACAGAGATAACGTCACAGAAAATATAATAAAACGAATAATCATGCTGCACAACTGTTACAGACGTAAAGATTGATACAGTAATTATTAAAGATTATTATTATTATTATTATTATTATTATTATTATTATTATATTATTATTATTACTAGAAAACTTGATACAGTTCTTGCATTATCGTGATTGTGTTCTCCGTTTATAATAATTACATTTACATCCAATAACATCTATCAGATATGGCAAAAACAAAATCACTCCTGTGTGGGAGGAAAAAAAAAAAACATTTACCTACAACATTTATATTACATTTTAAAGCAAGTTTTATAGTTGTACTATGGAGAGGTTAGTTAAACACTGCAAAGTTTTGAAATGATAAAAATCTATGATGTTACTACACAGTTCATCACTGTAACAAGAACGAATGTTTAACGCTCGGCTTATATCGTTCGAGGATTTATCGCTCGCGACAACTTTATCCATCATGCATTTGTGCTACCTATCGGATTATACTATGAACTACTTGGCGCTCGAGAGAAAACGTCCAATGCAGACCTCTAGTCAGCAACAATGAGCAATGTAACCATCACAATAATTTACATCTTTAATTGTACGTGTATTCCTAACTGTACGTGAAACAAAAGTGAGAAGCGTTTTAACTATTAAAATTACACGAAAAGAAATTAAGTAAAATTTTGGAAAAAAAAAAAAAGTAAGTTTCAATGATCCACGATCCAGTCACATTGTAAATTAGGACATTAAATGACAAAGAAATTAATAATTTATAACAGAATATTTACTTTGCAAAGTACACGAGAACTGCAAAAGAAAAAAAAACGCTCGTGGGGAATCTCAAATAAGACTTGTGCTGCACGTTACGAAAAGCGGTGGATTCCAATATCGAGTGTGGTTGCAAATTCTCTATTAATGAGGTGAAGCTTTTTCTACCCGGGCATTAGCATCTAAGTGGAGCTCTGAAACGGGAAAAAAAAAAAAAAAAAAAAAAAAAAGGGAAAGGGAAGGTAGAATTAAAGGTTACGAACAAATTAGTGAAGATAAATTCAATTCGAACCCTTCTGCAGTGCTACGGTAACAAGTGAAAATTCCGTGTGTAATTGAAATGCAACTGGGGGTCAATACTGATCGTAATAGAATTAAGACAACGGAACGCATAAAATAAAATGGTTATAATTGCGAAAGTGATCAATGTACGTCCAGTCAAGGAAAGCTTTTAAAATAGGTGTTAATATAATAATTATTTTCAGGAAAATGCGAGTGTTTCTGCAAGCGTTCCCGCAGATATAAAAAATTAAACCAAAATTTCGGTATACCTGGTAGTATTGTAGATCATTCTTTTTGGCATTTCACGACAATCTAACGGAAAATTCTAAAAACAATAATGAGAAAAAAGCTTTTATTCTCATGACCACTTCTAAATAATGAGAAAATATCTCTTTTATTCCCTTAAAAACCAATTTTGTTTATTGTATATCGTGCTGCTTGTTCGCAACTTTTTTCAGTCATAATAGAAACCAGGGCTATATGACTCAAGGGTTGTCCAAAATCATAGCGCGCCATAAAACTCGTAACACACATTTAAGAGAATGTCTTGCCTTTAAGATGTTTACAAATAAAACACGATGCACATACATATGAAATCCTACATTAGGAAATAATTAAAGTTTGAAATCAGATGTTCAAGCGTATTATTATAGGTAATACCACAAGAGATTTTCATTTTGACGATAAATTCATGAAAGAGAAATTTACCCAAAGAGTAGTCAGAAGGAAAGAATGCAATTTTTTAAACAAATATGACTAGAACCATCTAGTGTTAATTACTCTAACTACAGTAGAATAATGAAAATGTTCAATTTATTATAAGAATTACTTTTAGAAACGCAGAAATGTAATTAGACCTATCTTTTCAAGATAGGAGCTAAGCGCCAAAACTACGTTCTGTGATATTGATGAAAAATACACTGTGAAATGCATGTTGCGAAACCTCCAACACCACCTTTCGGCGCACGAATGAATCACTTACAGCCTATTTAGCTTGATATAATAGATGGATGTAGAGATACGGAAATAAAATTTTAAGTTTCATTATTACATGTTTCGCTCCCTGAATATATGCTACTTATGGACAGTCGAGCGAAACTGTTGCCTACAGACAGGTGGACTCCCATTAAGACTCGCTCCAAATTTTAATTCCGTATCTGCACCTCTCTTAGATTAAATAAAATTAAATTCGAAAAATTGGTACTTTGCCCCTTTGCAAAAATAGTTCAATTATGGAAATGCCATTTCGTAAAAATAATTTATTGCTTGTGCTTGATGTTGAAATCTTAGTTGATTATTTCTGAGTTTATTGGAACAAGGGTATGATGTTAACGGATCATAAGCGACATACAAAGAGATGATGTATTATAATCCACAGCACAGCAGTGATGTATGTATGCATCATGTATTTATTCACACTGCAAATGGCACTGGTAACTAATTACACTCAATAATGACAATTAATAAAAAATACAATTAATAATAATAATAATAGTAATAATAATAATAATAAAAATAATGAGGATCCCAAGTTAAATGAAGCACGATCACTTAAAATAACATTTAAAATACAGTAAATCTAATTTATATCTCAACCCTAAGTTCGAACTAAAACCCACTTGTATAATATATGCATACATGCACAAGTACCTTTCAAAACTACACTCATTTCGCTGTGAACTCCCTGCACTGGAGCAGTAACACATTTCACTGATACTATCCTGATTTCACTATAGACGACTTTGGTTATCTGAAATTCAATGAATTCTTACACTCCGTTTGTGAATTGGCACAAGAGCGAAATAGCCGACATAATATCAACTTGACAAGGTACGTAGAAACCCGCGCTATAATTGTGTTAAAATATCTCCTAATATATGCCACTATGAAAATATAATTTTGTAAGTTACGTCCAGTTTACTAAAAAGTGATATGTAAGTTGGGTAATAGTAATATGCTTTACAAGAGCGGTATGTTGAAGTTTTCATGTTCGAGGAAAAGTTTGAAAAAGCGAAACGTAGTTGAGCTTTTTTAATTTCCGAGAATTGAAAGAAAACATACCACTCGTGTATCATACATTATTTTGTGCGAAGATCGTTTATTACATACCTGAAAGACGAATTTCTAATTAGTTGCAATGAAATCTCCATCTTGGTTTCTGTTCAATGACGGCAAATATGGAAAACAAAAATATCTATCTTCAACATTGTTGCTTTAAAATGTTTTCTGTGTTTACTACACTCCGGCAGGACGTGATATACGTCTGTCTTTTTTTTCCCCCAGTCTATAAATGCGAACTTAAAACAAACGGTAAGGTTATGTAATGATTTATTTTTCATTTTAATATTTTAACAATATTATTTATATAACATATTGCAGTAATAACATCGGCATCTGGAATCTTGTTGATTTTTTCACGGCTTCCTTAATGTTACTTGCATCACGAATGCAGTAACTTTAGTGGAGTTGTAGAGTTTACTTAATTTTTGAAAATATTTAAAAAAAATAATTAACAGTGCAATTCAGGTGAAATTGCAGTGGTAAGTTTCCAATTTATAATTATTACTATATTGAAAGTCTCTAAAAATAATATGTTAGAAGCCTAAAGCAGTAAAACCAATATGTCACTTAAGAAGTAAGAAGAGGGAAATTGTTATGTGTGTTAGGTTGGGAATACTGAATGTGGAATTCTACACTTTCCGCGGATTGGTTTTGTGCGGAAACCAGGAAAATACGCACGATCTCGCACAAAATGGTTTATTCGCCACTGGTTATGTTTGACGAGGTACTGGTATCCATCCGCCCAACAATATCTACACTGCATGTACTTCAACCCTCGTACAACAGTTTTAGTGCTGGGTCTTCAGAGTCGATCATATGGGGCAATAATATCCGTGTAATGCAATCGATGACAAGTGAAAAAAGTAAACAGGACTGTCAGAAAATTTGAGTTGCTCTTTCTGGTACCACCATTTTCATGTACACCCTTTGACTCGGAAAATGGTCGCTCTCCTGTAGTCTGAATTTGTATCATTGGAATCAACGCAAAAGCAACAGAAATTAAACATCGAGGATGTAATCAAGTCGTAGCAGCGACGTATTTTGTACGTCATGAAGCGACATATTACCTACATAATCATTCTCGTGTCAAACAACGGGCTTCGAATCTCTTTATTTAACCCTCTTAGTGCGACCCTTTGGCTTAGTATTATGTGAAGAATGCCAAGTATATTTATACTAAAATTCATCAGTTGATAAAATGGGTTATGAAACGAGAACCAATGTTCATAGAGACAATTTTTTTTATTAAAGTTTCAGGAAACATTACTACCTTTAGCATTATTAGCTTTAGCAAAACAATAAAATCACGATGTAGTCGTGATTGTCACTTTAAGAGTTAAAACGCAAGCGTGTAAACTCAGCGTACACGATGATTCCCGAGCTTTCCCCAGGTGGGACTTCGGCTCTGAACAGCGACCAATTTCCATGTCAAATAGAGTACAGATACATAATTAAAAATGGGCTGAATCTTGGTCGCAGTCCTCCTCTATGTAAGCAACAAGCTTCGCAAGACTGTCTACAAGTAGCATACATTTAGGTGCCCTTGTTTACTGCACAGAGCAATGCGTTTTATCTAGAATTTAGTAAAATTAGGTGGTCAATTTTTTTTTTGGGTATGTACATATAACTACCGACAGTGAGCTATATCTGTCTATATTAACGAAGGTTTTCTGTAAACACTCTGTATTATTTTAAACGAGTAAAAACTTTAAGAAGGATATAAATAATATGTGCACTACTGACAGTCTTAAGTCTATAAATGGAAAGGAGTATGTTGGTTTATAATTTGCTTAATGTTGGGATATGAATTTTCAAATAGTGATAAAACGCAACTTACTGTCAAACCTAAATACCCGGTCTGACAAGTGAAAAAGATCAACATTGATTGTCTGTGATGTACGCACTACAAAAAATTTTAGTTTCTCTTTCTGGTGTCACTATGTTCGTGTACATATACGACTACCGAAAATAACAGTGTATATCCGTCTATAATCACAGAAATTTTCTGTGGACACTCTGTATGCAACTTTTACACCCGTTCTGGTGTATTGAATACCTAGGAAGGCAATTTATAAAGCGAAGTATTTTTCCCTTTCCGTAGCTTCAATCAGGACTGTAAGGTCTTAAAATTTTATCGAACAAAATGATTAGACCGCGGAACTTCGTGAAATTTCACGCTTTTATTGATTTGGTATATTGAAAAAGTAAAAGTTGATCTTTGCCGATCATGGTTTTTACTTTCGAATAAAGCCACCTTTATCTTCCATTAAAGCATATTTTAAGAGTTTTCCCTTTTAAAAGCATGTATGTTTTTATTCTGCTTATTTAAATGCATATATTAACATCTTTTTTTCAGATCTATTATCTCATTTCAAGTTTGTCCCTGACAAAAATTATTCTTATTTTTGTCAGAGACAAAGGCTATTGGGGACATGAAATTGCTGCAACGACAATGAATACTTCTCCCTAGTGTATAATTTGGATCGTTTTCCACTTTAACGTAAGGCTAACTGGTGCTTCAGGAGCCAGGGCGAAAATACGCGTTGCCTAGATGTCATTCAAACTTTTACTCTGATTTCGTAAGATCAAAAATGAATGTATTTAGACACACGCGACAAAGTCACGTATCGTTGATGTCATGAAACTGCTGCGACGACAATGCCGCTAGTGCGTTCTGATTTCATAGAAACAAAACTGAATGAATTTAAACACCTGTGACAGGGAAGTCACTTGCCCCATCATGTGATGTCGAGAGATCCTGTTTGGCATTTAAACTAATTCTATTATTGCCGCGCTCTCATGGTTAACATTCCGCAGGTCTTTGATCGGCCTCGTGCATAACATTCGGCAGGTCTTTTAAATTTAATTGCATTATTATTTTCAATTTCTTATGTCGCCGCTCCAATCACTCGCCTCAATTTCAATATTGCAACCAATAAGCTCCTTCCATTATTAAATGACACCTACTTGTCTAATCCACGTGGACTAAAACCGAGGTTGCAATGTCTTGTGCTGAGGACGAACATTAAAGTATGTGATTAAAAATTATTACTATTAAAGAGTTATTATTAAGAGTTAAGAATGTCAACGTACTCGTATATGAAATAATAATAATAATAATAATAATAATAATAATAATAATAATAATAATAATAATAATAATAATAATAATAATAGCCATTTAACAATATAACAAACTAGTGCTTATTCTTATCGAGGAAGTAGACGTGACAACGTGACACTTATAGTCCCGTCGCTCTAATTTCCGGCAACCAATCACGTTGCAGGTCTGCTATATTTAAACGTGTGGTGATTCGCTGATGAAGATGTAAAGCATTTCCTAAGGCTGGATAAATGCTTAATATATAATTGCCCGCCATTTTGGCTCTTTCGTTGGCGTTCGCAGAAAGCACGCGAGGAGGTTATTTGCCGCTCAATTATTTGGTGAATTACAGTGCGTTTGATTTATTATCATAGGAGCTACGACATGATAATGTTTAACGGTGTGGCAAATAGATCCCTCGTCTGGTAGCCCGGCAACGAAAGAACAAAAATGGCGAACGATACTACCCACCTAGACTTTATAGAGCCTTGACTTCCTAAGATGTAAGCAAAGAGGAGGAGTCACGCCGGGAATAACAGCGTCGCGACTATAGACTGAAACCTACAGAGCAACAATCGGTCGGCAAAATTATGTTTTAAAAGCACACCGCACCTTATTATATGATGCCGACATGTTAACCATGAGAGCGCGGCGATAATAACAGATTCGAGAATATGTTTCACAGTATAGAGCCTGCAGAAATATTTGGTTGTTTACTGTTATAATAACTACGAGAAAGGCAAATGAAATTTTAAAAAAGTTTGAAAGTTAGAAAGTTAAAAATGTACCAATTGAAATATGTACGTAAAATGAATAACTAATACATGTAGAGAAAAAAATAATAAAAAATATAGTTACTTTAAACTATTTAATTTACATCATATTCTTAAAGTAGATAAACCTCTAAAATGTATTTTTTTACTGCATATATTTCAATTTTTGGAGCATATTTCAACAGTTTTACTGCATAATTGCATGCATATTTTCAGTTTTTTTGGTGCATAAAGTTTCGTGGTCTAGTGATGATTATTAAACTTTTAATATAGGGAAATAGGTAACAAATTCGACCGAAACATAATAATTAGAAACATGTGGAGTCAGTTTCCAATTTTAATCAGTGAATGCGGGCAAATTCAACTTGCTTGTATCGTAACAGAACTGTACAACTACTTCAACTGTAAGACTTCTTCGCAAGTGGTTGCAGGAGTGGAGTTCTATCCCCCCCCCCTCCGCCTACGGGCTGCGGGATCCATTCGGAGTTGCATCAAATTGTTGGCACCGGTGCGGCGTATCCGGGACGTCAGCAACTGGCGCTGCAGCTTAGAATTGAGGAAGCGTGAAGCTCTACATCCGCATTCGCAGATCCTCTCAGCGAAGTCTGCTTCCTTACAAAGGGAGGGGAGACGTATGGAATCGCCACGCTGTCTGACCTCTCCGCTCTTATAGCCCTCTGATATTTATTTTTATATCTGTGAATCTCGGCAGAAATAAGACTTCAGAAATCCTTAACTTCTCTCCTTCAATTTATGTTCTGTGCAATAATTTTAACACTAATACCTTCGCCAGTAACAGTCACTCACAACATTGCCACTTTTCTTCTATAATTATTACCATAATAATAATAATAATAATAATAATAATAATAATAATAATAATAATAATAATAATCATCATCATCATCATCACAAATTACTGTATTTAAGAAGTTATTGTCCTAAAGAGAATATTAATTTTGATTCTAGCTGTTGTCAATTATTTCAAATATATTTAGTCCGTTAGTTCTGTTTTGGTAAAAATTCACTGAGTTTGTTTCAAATTTCACTGAGTATTCGTCTGGATATTGTCACTAACAATCTAGCGTTATTAAAACACACACACACACACACACAAAAGAGATGAACAAATCTATCACTTTCGTTCGCTGTGGTCATTGCACTTGTCTTTCGAGTAGGCGGCCTCCCGAAACTACTGGTTCTCTTGACCGGCCTCCGTGGAATGTAGCTAAGCGACGTTGGATGGTTTCTGTAACGAGCACCCGAGGTAGACCTACTCGGGGGAGGAGTTTCACCTTGGACCACAGGGAGGCCTTGGGGGAAGTTGCCGAAGCAGGAATGGTATATGGATTTCTGTTGGCTGTAGGGACCGGTCGTTAGGGAGTCATGCGGATGGATTGGTGCTCGTATGGGGATCTATGGCAAGCAACTCATTCCGTATCGAGGTTAGCGCAATAGATCTCAACAGGTCGCCCCCTCACTTCCATTCCATTCTCGTCTCGTAACTCTCGTGCGCTTCGAGTCTTGCTCTTCATTCTCGACGTAGAATTTGGTCGGCGTGGAAAGATTTCGTAACTTTGAATAACATACATCATTGAAATAAATAAAATTAGAGATGTTTAATTGATACAAAAAGACAAAAGAAAACAGTATCGTAGTTATCAAAATGTCCTGGTTCTATTATCAGATATTACCTATGGTGAGATAAATAGATAAAAAAACTCTCAAATAAATTTCAATTTCTATGAAACATAAAACATAACGTTAAATACAGCGTTATTTTTTTTTCACTTGTCCTTGTATATTCGATCTTAAATATACGGAAAAAAATTCCTGTCCTTTTAATAAGAGCCTAGTAATTAAATAAAAATTGAGGAACGGTTTATTATAAACTGAAAGGTAGAGATGATGTTTCAAATAGGCTACTTGATTGTTTTTACATATATAACAGTTGCCAAAACAGATAAAAGTTCGTCCGATATAAAGAACTGTGGCGATTCAAGGCTGCTTGACGTTCGAGAGTTGACCACACCTGATGTCTTGAAAGTTCGCTTGATTCACTCACAAGCAGTCAACGACATTGAGCGTATTCCAAATCTCTGCGCTGAGCAATCTGATGGCATCACGGTGTTCCGAACTTCAACGATGACGTCACTGATGCTCCACCGGTGTCGCACCGGTTCCATCAACCGCCATCAGTGAATCTGATTGGTTCTTCTATAGGGCGGGAATTAGCAGAGGAATGACATCGCGCACTGTTGTGTCATGGCGGTGTGTTCTGCTGTATTGTTTGTAATGAGCAGCACGTAAAAACAATATGTTAATGGCTTATGAGCGAACATGTTAACAGACCAGTTATTACTACCGGTTCAAGAAATAAATTGCTTATGCTCTCTTTTCTTTGAACGATATGACAGTACGGAAATTTCGCAAAATCTTGCTAGCATAGCACAGACAACAACTTTTACAGCCACCATGACAACTATCGAACCTTCCAGCAGTTTTGTTCCTATTTCGCTGCAGCGTGACGTCATTGTTGTCCACCGGTCCGGTGAGATTCGAAATACGCTGAAATCTGCCGCTCTCGCCCGCTGTGTTCGTTGCATTTGTCTTTCGAGTCTCGTCTGGTAACTCTCGTGCGCTTCGAGTCTCGCTCATCATTCTCGAAATAGAATTTGGTCGGAGTGGAAAGATTTCGTAACTTCGAATAACATACATCATTGAAATAAATGAAATTAGAGATGTTGATTTGATACAAAAAGACAAAACAAAACAGTATCATAGTTATCAAAATGTTCTGGCTCTATTATCAGATATTACCTATGGTGAGATAAATAGATAAAAAAACTCAAATTTCCATTTCTATGTAACATAAAACATAATGTTAAATATAGCGTTATTTTTTTCACTTGTCTTTGTATATTTGATCTTAAACATACGAAAAAAAAATCCTAGTCTTTTAATAAGGGCCTAGTAATTAAATAGGCCTAAAGATTGAGGAACAGATTATTATAAACTGAAAGGTAGAGATGTTTGAAATAGGCTACTTGATTGCTTATACATATACTATAACAGTTGGCAAAACAGATAAAAGTTCGTCTGATATAAATAACTGTGGCGATTCAAGGCTGCTTGACGTTCGAGAGTTGACCACACCCGATGTCTTGAAAGTTCGCTTGATTCTCTCACAAGCAGTCAACGACGCAGGCAATACTGTCGTGCGGGTTTTCGGCTTTGCAGGCGCTGTTACTCTTACTTTCTCGATCGTTGTGCAACTCTAGTAAGGTAAAGGTGTCTAATTCCGTGATACCCCTTGTCCCGTAATAAAATTTCAATTGACTGCCATGGAGTTGTGGTCTCTGATTTTTAAGTTTTTTGAAATACTTAACAGATCCCAGGAGATGTCTTCTTATCAATTTTATTGACTACCCGCCTTTTGAATAGAAGCAGTCGACTCCAGAAGTTTTTGTTCAGTGAAAGGTGGTTGACCAGTAAGTTGTTCTTTCTCTTGTGACCGCTCTTGAAGAAACATTTTATATTGGAGGTAAGAATTAATATAGCATTATAAAAATATATGTGACTGTAGATTATAGTCAGCTGAATTAATGTGTACGATTAGTTAAACATTTTGAGACAATAAAAATGCTGCAGGAGCTTTCCCACTTTCGAATTTATTTTCATATTTCTCCTTCCTGGCTCACACGATCAGTGATGCCAACACTGAATTGTGAAAATTAATGTCTATGAAAGAATATAGTTCGTGGAAATAATAATAGAAATAAGTTGTAGAAAACATCAATTATAATTATAATAAAATAATAGGACATATATTTAACTTAATTACTGCTGTTGTTAGGAATATAAATAATGAGAAATAATTTTGGTATAATTAAATTTATTCGAATTTAATTTTGTATTCAATTTAACTTTCAGTTTATTTTGTTCATAATATATTAATATGTAATATGCATTCCTGTAGTTACACAAGTATTTTCTATGAAATTTGTCACTTGTCTATGTTGTAATTTCTTTCTTAATCCATATTAAAACAATATACCGCGACTTTAAAGTGTTTTTCCAAATACATGTTTGTTTTCCGAGTAGTTAATGAGGATTATTTTAGTATCACGGAATTAGGGTATCACTCCTGGAATTAGAAAAACACTGTCACGGAATTTGGATCCCTGTCACGGATTTAGGAGCCACTGTATAACAATGAAGAATCATACATTATATATCAAACTTGTGAAGTTGTTGACACTGAATGTTGTAAAAACTGTAGCTAAAGGTCCAAATAACGTCATTTAGGTGTTACTTGAAAATTTTTAGTACAATTTTGGCATAAATATAGACTTTATTTAATATGTCACGAAATTAGGCAACCTTATCCTACATATCGTCCTTCCATGCATCCACTCATTCTTCTTCTACCCATTCATCGAATTTACAAATCTCCGTTTATTTCTGCATCTTCTAGACACCCGTCCATTTATCCATGCCTTCATTCGTTCAGCCAAATGTCCATTGTTTCTAACATTTTCAACATCTTCCATCCCATTTAGGCTGGCAGTCAGCACGATGTGGGCACAACAGTAGATCATCTGATGACAGGCAATCATCGTACTCCGAATCTAAAGCTGTTCTTTTCACGTAGCATCAAATTTGCTACTTCACCTTTACGTACATCCCGGCTGAAAAACGCGGTTTAAGAGTTAATTAACTCACTGTGAATATCAACTCATCATGAGTTCTTGTTTTCGGTGTAAATTTACATCTGTTCTGCATAGAAGAGATGTAGTTTGTCTGAATTATGTAGCTTGTATGAAGAATAAATCTCTTGGCACAGACAATGTGCTTCAATATGTACATCAGAGACGAGAGAAGAGGCAAGACAAGAGCCAACAGATTTCAGTGCACAAAGATAAACATTACGGAAGACAAAGGAGATTCTAAGCGGAAAATATGTAACTTTGCAGCCTTTGAGAATGTTACTCCTTTCTTTTCAAATCGCAGACATTGCCTAGAGACAAATATGGTATCTGAAAAAATAACTATGTGCTTTTGTTGTTTTATACACGCTCATTCTGCAGTATTCCACGAGACACAAAGACTGCTATCAGTGTATGTATTCACGGGCCTTTCTCTGAATACAGAAGCCCTAGAGCGTGTAACAGTGAGACGGCAATCACACAGATACTCCGCATTAACTCACTACATATCCACGTGAAAGTAACGATTAAAATATTTCTCCGTTCTGTTTACTATTGTCAGACGTTCCTCCATTAATGATGCCTCAGTCGTCTGCTGACAGTTTATTATTAAAGAGACCGTAGCTTAAATCTGAGCAATTTTTATGAAGTTTCAAATTTTTTTTGTGAAGAATTGTGTGACAATCTATCTCCAAACAATTTTTATGGCACGCTCATTCCACTATATCAACTGCACTTTGTAAGGAAATTATTATAAAATTTCATTTAAAGTGAATTTTATCATACATCTATATTATATAATTTTAACTGGTAATGGAAATTACGGGAAAACGGCTGAACGGATTTTAATAAATAACCCCTCATTTTGAAGCTTGGAACTCAAAGTTTTTCAGAAAAAACAGTAGTTTTCAGTGAAGTGTCAATTTTTCAACATAATTTTCCTATTTTCCAAAATCCATCTGTCGTCAGTTTTGAGAAGTAGCTAATTGCATTTCAGAATAAAACAAAACACACACTACAGTAAACAATATTACACGAAGGCCATGATCTGCAAGAATGCTGACATATTTAGAGCTCAAATTAAATTTGTTATTAAAAACTTAACTTACTAAAAATAATTTACAGGTTCGATTCTGTGGTGTGTAATTTTCTGGGTACAGCTGTGTATTCGACATGAAAAACCACAAAACGTGACGTGGTTTGATGACATTATTACCATTAGAAATGAAATATTGTTGTAGTTAATGCCATGATGTGACTATTTTTCATTAATTATACATATTAATGCTATATTTATGATATTAAAGTGAAACATTTTGGGGTTATGTAAGCAGATGTAGAAAATATCTAAAATTAGATCTTCATTTCTGTAATGAACTGAGTGGCGGCTATTTTATATATATAAAACTACAAAACTTAGTAAGATTATAATATTGTCATTAAAAATCAAATATTTTTATAGTTGTTAATCAAGTGGGGTTGGGTCTTTTTCAGATACTTAATGATGGTGTGGTATAGATATTTATATGCGTCATTCTCTTCAGTATTGACTCGAAAGTTTCACCTACAATCCATAATGACCAGAAAATAGCTACCGGTATTGCTTTACTCCCACATGAAAAACTCGCTGATCGTCCTGACATTGTTACTTGCGTATTCGCGTTGAAACTCAAACACTGATGGTGGATAAGTTCAAGAAAAAGTATTTGACATTAAAAAAACCATTCAGAGGGAGTATGTTTCATTATTATGGAAGCAAATAACTTTTAAAATGTCTGGTATTCTTCACTGAAAATAAATCTGAAAAATTTTTATTTGAACGTTTAATGAACTTAGTTTGCAGCATTTGCTGCTCAAGCCACTAGTTTTAATATATAGTTAACATAAATGTAACATATTGATCCCAAAGAAGGAAGAAAAACGTAATGTACTCCAATAACTTTCTTCATGACTAAGTATATCATGAAGATAAAGCGCCACGATTTCGTGACACAGGCAATAGAATGAGGAAGAGTTATCGACACTAAGCTCCGATTGATTTAATTTTTAAAATGCTCGGTAATAAATATTATACATCAGGTTGAGAGCACCCTGGGACAATTCGGAAGTTTTGTCCGAGAGAAATATTCCAACAGCCAGGACTGAACTCGGAACCATTAAGTCTTTAGTTAGTTCGTTTTACCAATTCACCTTACTTACTTATAAATAAATAAATAAATTTAGCCTACTAGATCCCGTAAGGGCAAGGGCCTCCTGATTGACAGGGCTTGGCTCAGTAGACTTCACTCGTTAGGTGAGCCAATCCTAAGGAGTGTTCTATGTACACAAATACTTGCACTTGTAAGATTCGCACCACACTACACACTGAGGACGGTGGCTTCTAGATTTCTCCACAGCTGTCTGTCTCTTGTACTGCTCGTCCAATGTGGTCCTGCCTTCTTCTTGAAGAAATGTGCCCATCTAGTCATCTGGCGTCCCACTCTTCTTCTGTCGATCCTGGGATCCCACAATGTCAGTCTGTGCGTCCATCGTCTGTGGTCCATCCTTATCACGTGCCCTCCCCATTTCCACTTCAGGCTTTCTGCGATGATCAGGACGTCTTTCATGCCGGTACGGTTGCGTAGCTCCTCGTTCCTGACTTCGTTCCTCACAGAAAGTTGCAGGATTTTTCTTTCCATACTGCGTTGGCAGGTTTGAAGCATACGCCTCTGTTTTGAGGTTAGGGACCAGGTTTGGCATCCATACAGTAGTACAGGTAATACACATTTTTCCAGGGTCTCAACCTTTAAGCTTAGCTTCTGGAATTTGTCTGTAAGTATGAACTTTAGAGACCAGAACTTCTTCCATGCCATGCTGATTCGTCTCTTTATTTCTTTCTCTGAATTGCTGGAGAAGGACAGGTTCTGGCCCAGGTAGGTATAATCTTCCACATATTCTAGTGGTTGGCTATTTAAGTGGATCCGGTCTTCAGACGTGTTGGTCATTAGTTTCGTCTTTTCTGGGTTCATGTATAAGCCTGCCTCTTTGCTGATCCTGTCCAATTCTTCAAGCACCTGTTTTAGATCTGCTGCTGGTTTCGCTACCAATATTATATCGTCTGCGAACCGGAGGTGGGTCATTCTCAGTCCATCTATGGTGATCCCGTATTTACTTTCCCAATTCTGTTTCCTGAATTGGTTTTCAAGCAAGCATGTGAAGAGCTTCGGAGAGAGTGGGTCTCCCTGTTTCACTCCTCTGCCTAGTTCAAAGTTTTCGCCCTCTCTCTCCGTCATTATTCTTGCTTTACACCCCTCGTACAGCTTTGCTAGGAGCCTGATGTATATGCTTGGAATCCCCTGGTTTGCGATAGCTTGCCAGATATATTTGTGTTCTACAGAATCAAAAGCCTTGCTGTAGTCTACAAACGCTATGAATACTTTAAGATTCAATTCCTGTACTTTTTCAAAGAGTTGGTTAGTTGTTTGGAGGTGGTCAATAGTACTGAATCCTGATCTAAAACCTGCTTGTTCCATTGGCTGATTCTCATCCAAGATCCTTACTTACTTACTTAAATTACTTACTTACAAATGGCTTTTAAGGAGCCCGCAGGTTCATTGCTGACCTCACGTCATAAGCCCGCCATTGGTCCCTATCCTGTGAAAGATTAATCCACTCTCTATCATATCACACCTCCCTCAAATCAATTTTAATATTGTCCTCCCGTCTACATCTCGGTCTCCCCAAAGATCTTTTTCCCTCCGGCCTCCCAACTAACACTCCATATGCATTTCTGGATTCGCCCATACGTGCTACATGCCCTGCCCATCTCAAACGTCTGGATTTAATGTTCCTAATTACGTCAGGTGAAGAATAGAATGCGTGCAGTTCTGTGTTGTTAACTTTCTCCATTTTCCTGTAACTTTATCCCTTTTAGGCCCAAATATTTTCTTAACAATCTTATTCTCCTCAAACACCCTTAATATCTGTTCTTCTCTCAAAGTGAGAGTCCAAGTTTCACAACATTATTCTATTACGGTACAAAATTAAATATTGCTTTCTAAACATATCTCTTCTCGTTTCATATAGAGATCCACACATCAGACAGATGGTGAAAAGGACTAATATTTCCAGCTGCATGTATCGTGTGTATTTTGTGTAATGGATTTAAATGAAGTGGCTTTAAAGGACCAACGAGTACGCCATTAAAGGATTAGGGGACCATTAACGTTAAATTTTAAAAGAGATATAAGCCGTTTCATATAATGACATAGCAGAAAATAAATAACATAAATCGATGTTGCAATAGTTGACACATATTTCGCATTGTACGTTTTAATGGCTTCAAAATAATTCTGTTCCTTCATCGTGTTCTGAATGATAGTTCATTTCCTTGACTGCTGTTCAGAATACAGTAGAATATTTTTCGAAACATCTATACTGCTTAACATGTAACGTGAATTGAGAGGTTCCACGCTCGTTCCACGGTCAGGCACTTTAACTATTAATCCATAGCGGTGGACTTGTATCCTCTTGGGAAGCCATGAAAACACAGAGAGGTCAAACTCCATGCTCCCATGACCTGTGCACTACACCTTTTCCAGTTGTATTTAAGAAAATATCAATTTAATTTAAGAAATTATCAATTGTATTACAGATATGTCAATTTAATTTCAGATAGTATCATTTGTATTTCAATACTAAAATAATTAATAATCGCCTAAAAATGATATCTGAAGTGAATCTAGAAGAAGAGCAGATGGGTTTTAGAAAAGGGCGCTCATGCAGTGACAATATATTTAGTATAAAGAGAATTTTAGAGAAACGACGAGAAGTCAATCTAGAAACGCACATAGCTTTCGTTGACTTCGATAAAGCTTTTGATTGTGTAGAACGATCCATATTATGGAAAATAATGTATAATAAAGGTTACCCTCCACATTTGATAGAAATAATAAAATGCCTCTACACAGATACAAAGATAATAATAAACACAGGAACATCGAAAACAGAAGAAATAAGAATAAATCAAGGACTCAGACAAGGTTGTAGCCTATCACCTAGTCTCTTCAACATATATCTAGATGACTTAATTAAAAAAATGGAAAATGGAGGTGAATCCAGGTATAAAGATTAGTAAAGATACATTTTTAAATATTCTAATGTTTGCCGATGATGTAACATTAATACAAGACAGTGAAGAAAAATTACAATATGCCATTCACAAACTACACCTACTAGGAAAAGAAGACTATAATTTGAGCATATCAACTCATAAAACTAAAGTAATGGCCCACAGTGGTAAATTTCCAATTCGTACAAAAATAATAGTTGATAATAAGCCCATAGAACAAGTATCTCATTTTGATTATTTAGGTTGTAACATAACTTATGACGTAGATAGAGATATTGACAACAAAATAAGCACATTTCAGTGGATATGCGGAACAATACATAGAACACTAAAAATAAAACTAGAAAAGAAACAAAACTAAAGTTCTATAAAACTATGGCAGTATCTGTGTTGACATATGGAAGCGAATCATGGGTAATTAAAGAACGAGATAAAAATAAATTACAGGCTGCAGAGATGAGGTTTCTTCGCACAGTAAAGGGATGTACAAGAAGGGATCTGATAAGAAATGAGGATATCCGTAAAGAATTAAATATATACAACATAAACGATAAAGTTGAAGATTATAAAGGAAAGTGGAAAGAACACCTGTCTCGAATGGATAATGAAAGAATTCCAGCACTGATACAACAATACCAACCTAAAGGCAAAAGAGATGTCGGACGTCCTAGGAAGAGGTGGAACTGAATAAAATGTGAAGACGGAACAGGCACTAAGCCTAAACCATGAAGTGAAGATGATGATGATGATGATGATGATGATGATGATGATGATGATCATTTGTATTTCAGATTAGTGAATTCAATTTCAGATAATAGGCCTATAAATTGCATTTCAGAAAACATAGATTGTATTTCAGATTTGTCAATTTAATTTAAGATAGTATCATTTGTATTTCGGATTAGTCAATTCAATTTCAGATAGGCTAGTGTCAATTATATTACAGAAAACATCAATTGTCTTCCAGATTAGTCAATTCAGTTTCTGATAATATCAATCGTATATCACAAAACATCATTGTATTTCTGAATAGTCAATTTACTTTTAGATAGTATCATTTGTATTTCAAATTAGTCAATTCAATTTCAGATAGTGTCATTTGTGTTTCAGAAAACATCAATTGTATTTCAGATTAGTCAATTTAATTTCAGATAGTATCATTTGTATTTCAGATTAGTCAATTCAATTTAAGATAGTATAAATTGTATTTCAGAAAACATCATTGTATTTCAGATTAGTCAATTTAATTTCAGATAGTATCTTTTGTATTTCAGATTAGTCAATTCAATTTCAGATAATAGGCCTATAAATTGTATTTCAGAAAACATGGATTGTATTTCAGATTTGTCAATTTAATTTAAGATAGTATCATTTGTATTTCAGATTAGTCAATTCAGTTTCAGATAGTATCAATTATATTTCAGTAAACATCAATTGTATTTCAGATTAGTCAATTTAATTTCAGATAGTATCATTTGTATTTCAGATTAGTCAATTCAATTTCAGACAGTATCAATTACATTTCAGAAAACATCAATTGTATTTCAGATTAGTCAATTTAATTTCAGATAGTATCATTTATATTTCAGATTAGTGAGTTCAATTTCAGATAGTATCACTTGTATTTCAGAAAACTTCAACTGTATTTCAGATTAGTCAATTTAATTTCAGATAGTATCATTTGTATTTCAGATTAGTCAATTAAATTTCATATAGTATCAATTGTATTTCAGAAAACATCATTGTATTTCAGATTAGTCAATTTAATTTCAAATAGTATCTTTTGTATTTCAGATTAGTCAATTCAATTTCAGATACTATCATTTGTATTTCAGGAAACATCAATTGTATTTCAGATTGGTCAATGTAATTTCAGATAGTATTATTTGTATTTCAGATTAGTCAATTCAATTTCAGATACTATCATTTGTATTTCAGAAACTATCATTTGTATTTCAGCAGTTGTCAATTATGTAATAATTCGATAAATGACTTTGGAATTTACATTAAGAAGTATACTTTACAATACAGTAAATTTTTATAAATCCTTGTACGAAACCCAATATACTTTATAAGAATAAAAATAAAACAAAAAATTGAAGATACAAAATCTGAAATACATTTGATATAATCTGAAATACAATTCACAAATCTGAAATACATTGGAGACCATCTGAAATACAATTGACAAATCTGAAATGCATTTGATACCATCTGAAATACAATTGACTGATCTGAAATGCAATTGATACTATCTGAAATTGAATTGACGAATCTGAAATACAATTGATAATTTCTGAAATTAAATTGATTAATCTGAAATACGTTTGATAATTTCTGAAATACAATTGATACTTTCTGAAATAAAACTGGAAAAGGTGTAGAATTTTGGTACTATAGGTACAGCCACGCTTTGTCCGCCTTTTTACTTCAAAGACCCAGTACTTACAATCAGGGCTTGAACACAGGATCTTCCAGTATATAGTCAGATACTTTTCTAAGTTAACTATTCAGCTGTCGATCTGAAATATTATATACATATATATAAAACATTCGAATCATGATTGCTTCTTAAATGACATGAATGCATACAATTAGCTACATAAGACGATACTGAAAAACCTCAAGCAAGTAAGACTTTCGTTGATGTGAATAACGATAATAATTTTACATGACGGCTTAGAATCCGAGACCGTTGTAGTCGACATAATGTTAATCGATCGATCGATCAGTGTCAGGGTCAGGAGAGACTGGCATGCATAACCTTCACCTCCCAAGCACCAAATAATTGATCTGTGGATTTTACGTGATGTGGGAACCAACAGAATTCTGAAAGCAATTCACTGTACTATTTTCCAACCTCTCTTTACACTTCTTATAAACATCAGGCAGTATGAAGTGCGTTCCATGATTGCTGAAGCCCTCAGAATAGGAAATTGCTGCTCTATGAAGAGGTTCATGAAGTATCAAAAAGTTGATCTCATAGAAGAGTCGACATTACAGCAGTACAATTAGACTTCTCATCGACAATTAAGGCTGGTTCACAATAAACCGGGGACGGACACGACAACGAGAACGAGAACGGAAATATTGTTAAAATAAATATATTTAAATGTGAACATTCACAATAGTTAATTGTGAACGCTCGCATTTAAATACATTTATTTTAACAATATTTCCGTTCTCGTTCTCGCTGTCGTTTCCGTTCCAGGTTTATTGTGAACCAGCCTTTATTGTCGACCCGACAATTAGATGGCAAATTAATGATGTTCGGTAGAGCGCGAACTTCATGCAATTTTTTGTTTTTACTGATTTGGCATATTGACGAAGAACAAGCCGATCTTTGCCGATCATGATTTTTATGTTTGAATGAAAGCAATTTTATTTTGCATATTTTCAGGGTTTTCCCTTTTAAATACATAGATATTTTTATTTTACATATTTAAATGCATATATTAACATCTTTTCTTTTTTTCCCGATTTATTATCTAATTTCAAAATTTATCTCTCATAAAAAATAACAATTATTTCTAAAGAATATAAAATTATTTGAGAAATAAAACTAATAATTAGTTAATTCCTATTCCTATTGAGGAATGAAACTACTGAGACGACAATTCATATTTCTTCCTAGTCATAAGTTAGATTGTTTTCCACTTTAACATTAAGCTTAGACACATGCGACAATAAAATCACGTATTGTTGATATCATGAAATTCCTGCGACGACAATGCTGCTAGTGCGCTCTGATTTCACAGAAACAAAAGTGATCAATGTATTTAACCACCTGCGACACTGGAGTCACGTGGAGTGTAAATTTTCATTTCAACAAGTTTCACTGAACAACCCAGCTTACAAGCAAGCACCAGTCACATCATGTGAAGTCGGGATATCGTTTGGGGCATTTAAACTAATTTTGACAGATAAAAGGAGAATTTTCACAATAGAGAACCTGGAGAAGTCCTTGGTTGTTTATTGCCATAATAACTACGTGAATGGCAAAGAAAGTTTAAAGAAAGGGGGAAAGTTGGCAAGTTACAAATGAGTAATAAATACATTCACAGATAAAATAGATTTGATAAAAATGATTATGGCTTGATAACGACTTACTTACTTACAAATGGCTTTTAAGGAACCCGAAGGTTCATTGCCGCCCTCACATAAGCCCGCCAGCGGTCCCTATCCTGAGCAAGATTAATCCAGTCTCTATCATCATACCCCACCTCCCTCAAATCCATTTTAATATTATCCTCCCATCTACGTCTCGGCCTCCCTAAAGGTCTTTTTCCCTCCGGTCTCCCAACTAACACTCTATATGCATTTCTGGATTCGCCCATACGTGCTACATGCCCTGCCCATCTCAAACGTCTGGATTTAATGTTCCTAATTATGTCAGGTGAAGAATACAATGCGTGCAGTTCTGTGTTGTGTAACTTTCTCCATTCTCCTGTAACTTCATCCCGCTTAGCCCCAAATATTTTCCTAAGCACCTTATTCTCAAACACCCTGAATCTATGTTCCTCTCTCAGAGTGAGAGTCCAAGTTTCACAACCATACAGAAGAACCGGTAATATAACTGTTTTATAAATTCTAACTTTCACATTTTTGGACAGCAGACTGGATGATAAGAGCTTCTCAACCGAATAATAACAGGCATTTCCCATATTTATTCTGCGTTTAATTTCCTCCCGAGTGTCATTTATATTTGTTACTGTTGCTCCAAGATATTTGAATTTTTCCACCTCTTCGAAGGATAAATCTCCAATTTTGATAACGACTATTACCTTAAATTATTATTTTCATTTATATCATATTATTGAACCAAATGAATCTCTAAATGTATTTTTTACTGAATATATTTCAATTTTGTCGCATATTTCAACAGATTTTACTGCAATTTGCATTCATATTTTCAAATATCTTCGTGCATGAAGTTCCGTGGTCTAATGATCAACGAGCCGAGGTTCATGCAGAGAATAGTGATGTTTATTTTATCGACCCGGCAATAAAATGACAAGTTAATGATGATCAGCCATCCGAGCTCCACAAAGAGAAATGTAACGTGTATGAACCCACTATATCTTATTATCGTACAAAATACTATCATTAAATTAGTTGAAGTTGTTGGATTTATGATTGGAATACGGGGCACTATCCCCCATTTCTTTCTTAAATTTTGTGGCCACTTTATTACAAAATATCTTTATTATGAAAGCGATCCTCTGTGTAATGAAAGAGTCATTGCTAATATAAAAGACTACCTGTATGGTACTTAACTAGATATTTATTATTTTTATTATTATTATCATTATTATTATCATTTGAAAATTTGTAACTCTTTTCCTTTTTATAAGTAGTTTTGAATTATTTTTGGTTCGCATCAATATATATTTCTGTTCTTCTATTTTTTTTTTTCAGTATACTTTGTGAACAGCAACTTTCGAATGGGGTAAGCAGAAATTTTCAGTAAACTCCTTACATAACGATGAACATAATTCATGTCGAGATTTTCACCGAAGTACTCGTTCTCAGTACACCTAACATCAAAAAGTTGTTTTGGGCAGGCGGTCTGTCTTCGTATCTGTTTACTGGTACTGAAATTTCTTCAAAATAGTTGAACGCATGTTGTTTATATAGGCCTATAGATTCATTTTTTTAGTTGCTTATTTAACGACTCTGTATCAACTACGAGGTTATTTAGCGTCGATGAGACTGGTGATAGCGAGATGGTATTTGGCGAGATGAGGCCGAGAATTCGCCATAGATTACCTGGCATTCATCTTACGGTTGAGGAAAACCTCGGAAAAAACCCAACCAGATAATCGCCCAAGCGGGAATCGAACCCG
The DNA here is from genome assembly GCF_040183065.1 of Periplaneta americana. NCBI lineage: Eukaryota > Metazoa > Arthropoda > Insecta > Blattodea > Blattidae > Periplaneta > Periplaneta americana. Next base: position 134,244,732 of record NC_091129.1, read on the forward strand.
CGCTCGAGCGCAACTTCAGACCGGCAGGCAAGCGCCTTAACCGACTGAGCCACACCGGTGGCTTAGATCCATTTATAATTTGAGAGCAGGTCTAGTGCACGTAAGTTTATTTGCACATACATCAGGTCATACTGCATGAGCTGAATCACCATTACGGTGAAACAACCCGTATAGTAAGTAGTATCTGTCATTGTAACACAATTGTTCGGTACAGAAGTAGGCAGACATACAGTACATATTTTTGAGCATAAACTTATTTCTAGGGTAAAATCTCTTTAAAACGTGTTAAAAAGTGTATTCCACAGTTTCGCAGCACATCCCATCGAACCTCCTCATAGTCATCCTCTTTCACAATAGCCCTGCCAAGACTCTGGAATTCGTTACCTGCTGGCATCAGGGACTGTCGAAATAAAATTGAATTCAAACGCAAACTTACTAGGCACTTGGTCAGTAATTGAGACTCGTTCAGACATGGTTTCTTGTAAATAGTTCTCTTAATCTATCACAAAATATTTCAATATCCGGTAATTTCATCACTCTAGAATTTTGTTATTGTAGGTTTAATTTGTAATTTAGTAAATTCAAAAATATTCTTTGTTCTTAACTTCTATGATAAAATGTCTAGCTTTCATTAATCAGGTATTCTTGTCGTACTTTAATTTTTATTGTAATTGTAATTGTAAATTTAATATTAATTGTAATCTTATTCTTCATGTTATAGTTGTAATCCCCTGGTAGAGGGGCAGAGAAGGCCTGACGGCCTTATCTCTACCAGGTTAAATAAATAAATACTACTACTACTACTACTACTACTACTACTACTACTAATATCCGGTAACTCTCACTCTCAAATTATAAATGGATCTCTCTGTAGAAAAATTAGACAATTGCTCTAATTTTAGTAAAAATTAATGTGCCTTCATTAGAAGTTAAAAACACAATGACACTTCAGTCAAAATCAAATCTAGTAACGACGGGATTCAGCTACAGCGCACACCGCTGCGAATTCTATGCATGAATTGCGAAGTGTGTTTGGTGACAGAATAATTAGTCGGGGATTGTGGCCATCTCGTTCCCCTGACCTATCTCCATGCGATTTTTATTTATGGGGAACCATGGCGGAAACATAGTAAAGGTGTGGGATTGCGCATGCGATAGCGGCCGAGGCGCGTGACGTCATCATCACTGCAGACAGCGGTCGCAGCTCATTGCGTTGAGTACATTTTCTTTAATATAGGCTACCTAACTAGACATTAATTACAATACATAATGAGTCATTGTGCAGTGTACGGTTGCAGTAATCATTATAGAAAAACCAGAGGCAGTAATATTAAATATTTTTCATTCCCGAAAGATAAACATCTTCGTGAAAAATGGGAGAAATGTTGCAAACGCCAAGACCCTCTATCAAAATCAGACGCTCCACATTTATTGAACTTACACAGGAATCACTTTCTAGATCATGGTTTCGACTTGAAGGAATTGAACATTTCATCAGAACCCATTCATGAACTTTTACGTGCATCCTCGTCCTCTGATACAAAATTACTTACAAGTTGACTCCTTTACACTTAAGTGTCCGCGATACCCAAAGACAAAAATGTAGTTTGGCAGCACAACTATTTTCGAACAGTGTAACAAAGCCTTTGAAATGGTGTGGTGAAAACGAGCTGTTGAAATCAAATGAATGGAAAGAAACTTCAAAGGCAATAAAATTAACTAATGATTGGTTTGATTTATTTAATACCGTTTCTAAATTCGGTACCCACCGTGGGCTGCATAGTTACGGAATAAACCTTCAGAAATGAATGACTTCATGACCACAGTTAAAATGGGAGAAGCAAACAGGGAACTATCTTATCAGGAGGGGATTCTAATAAATAATAAATCATTAACAGGGTTGTATGAAGCATTGAGGTGCAAGTACAAAATTTAATACATCATCACAAGAAAACTTAACCAAGATCTGGTAGAAAACTTTTTTCAGAAATTAGAAGCATGGCTAGAACAAACGACCATCCTTCTGCTTTAGATTTTAAACACAGATTGAAGTGGTACATACTACGTCGAAATCCTTCATCTCAGCTTTGTGAGAACAAAACCACCTCCGATTTGCTTTCGGAAGAAGAGGCAGTGGGTCCTAGTACAAGCCAATCAGAAGTCAATGATAATCTGCATAAAGAACTGTGTGCAACGGCAGAATTTCTTAAAGGCATTCTGAAACCGGTTAAATTTACCAACGGTGGAGATCCTGGAGAAAATATAGGCCTCCCACTAAAAAAAAATATGAAATCTCTGCAAGACAGCGGATATCCCAGGAAGGATTAAATTATATTGCAGGATATAATATCCGAATCTTGGAATTCCCACAAAATTGTCAAATTCTGCTAATCAAAAAGACTGAATTACTACAGTGTCATGTCGAAAGTTAATTCTCCCTTCTAAGGATCTACAATTGGTTGCCATGCTTGTTGACAGTATATTCTCAGATGTGCACGGAGATTCCGTTTCTCATGAGGAATTTATAATAAAAGGGACTGTAAATTTGAGTAATTCTGCCATGAAAAACGAAGCAGAAATCAATTCTCCTTTTTCGCCAGAAGTAATTACGATATTGGTTAGAACAAGAACATTTATTAGAATTAAAGAAATTAATAAAACAATAAAAATGTCTGGAATTTCAAAGAGAAATATTATTAAAAAATTAAAAAGATTGCATAAGAATAAATATTTACTTAACAGAGTGGGATTAAGAATAGTGAAATTATATTATGTCGTGAGTGGAATAATAAGGTAAATAATGTACTTGACTGCAAATCTAGTCTTTCAGGTAAGGCTCCCTGTAAAGCAGATTTGAATAATTTCAAGGGAAAAATTGTTCAATGTAGTTGACTATAATATATTATGTCTCCAACAGCCTAAATATATAAAAATATTTGTTTACTATATAATGACAAATTATTCCAAGAAATGCACATATATATAATGTGCGTTAATGAAGGTTCAAAAGTATTTGAATTCATGTATAAAATAATGTATGTTATAAATAACTGTATAGATCTAAGTATGTAGGCTATATATTTATTGCACAGTATATTGTAATTATTATAAAAGCATGTGTATATTACAGAAGGCAATTATTAATGACACACTGCCATATCACATTGTTTCTTGAAACTTGGTTTAATATGTAATAGATCATAATTTTATTACGTTATCATTTCAAAGTAGTCCCTATTGTACTTGAATTCATATGTAATATAATGTGTGTGTTATATGGGCCTAATTTTGTGCATATTTGTAGAATAATGTATTATAATTATTATAAAAGTACGTGTATATTACAGAAGGCAATTATTAACGTTGCACTATCATATCACATTATTTCTTGACTCTTGAATTTAATTTATTGTTCACTGTTTTATAATGTTATCACTTCAAGGTAGACCCTATTATATATACTGTCAATATTTACTGAATACACAACGAATTATTTTTATTTATTCATTTAAATCTATGGACGCACATCTAACCATCAACAATCTGTTATGTTGACTGTGTCAATCGAGTGCGGCTGCAGTGAAGGTGACGTCATGCACAGACTGAACGAAAACGAGCACAGCTTGTCCCACACCTCTACTATGTTTCCACAATGATGGGGAACGTTAAAGAATAAGGTGTACGCATCAAATCCGCACACATTACAAGAATTGAAGGACAACATCACGAGAGAAATACAGGCAATCAGTCAAAATGAACTTTTGCGAGTGAACCAGAATTGTTTTCGGAGATAATATAGGGACTGTGTTCGAGTTGAAGGTCATCACTTTCAACATCTGCCGGTCGTTTACGTGTAACTCTGACGGCAGGCGCGCCAATCTTCACCCAGTTCAAGGCCGCCACGGGACGGTCCGGCCGAGCTACGAATACACTGTATATTTCGTTTCAATTTTATTACAGTCTAATTTTTTACTCCACGTGGGAAGAAAGCTACTCGGGCAATATTGTCGGTCTATTTCCACAAAACTCAATAATGTAAGACCACCTTTAAATTTAAAAGAAGAGAAATGTTCAGCGTAATAATCTCATTATAAAACACTGTTGCCTTCAGTAACATCCCGTTAAAGTATTGTGTTTCGTAAGTAGAAAAATACACCTACCTTCTTTGTCAATATAAACTCTTCTTCGACTTGGGTGAATTAAATATGGAACACCGATTTATGTTGCGTCTTCTGCGTGTTCGTTCGTGAATTGAGATACGGACGGATTCCTTGAACTATTCTGGTCAGCAGTTGTAAGAGGTCGATATGCAATTTATGTTACAGTATTCGCCTGAGAGCCTTCGGTTTTCTTGTGAAAGACTTGAAAATATCTCTCGAAGCTTTGAAAGATGTAGAAGCCCGTGAAACTTCAATCTCTGATGTAACTAGAGTTCGACCAAGGCGGAAATTCAGCCCAAAGGACACCCTTCACCCCGAGAGCTAATCCCCTGATCTTCGAAAGTGGCCAAGGGGATGAGGAGAACCTTTAAAGCTGCTGTATTTGAGGAAATACATAAATACATCGCTAATCAAAAAAGAAAATTAGGTTTTCTATTTTCAGAAACGAAATATGGACACTGCTTTCAATTCGGTTATTTAATGACTCTGCAACAAGTACTACATTATTTAACGTCGATAGAATTTGTGATAGCGAGGAGGTATTTTGGAGAAATTAGGACGAGGATACACTTTGCGATTACGTAACATTAGCAAAAACCTTGGGAGAAACCCAACAGGGTTATCACCCGTTATTTTTCCGTTTTCTTATACCGTACGACAGGCATGTCAATTGATGCCCATAGGAGCAAGCGCGCGCTTTAGAGCCCAGGACAGCCTGAGCGCTTTACAGCGGAAAGAAAAGAGACGGACAAAAGAGGTGGTATATGCCGCTTGGTCGATCTATATTCAGGGATGTCCAGCACTGATTGAACAGACAAAGGGAAGAGAATTTATTAAAACTGTATCCATGTTAATTTTTAGATTTGCCTGAGAAGTATAAGTGCATTATAAGGATGTAAGTTTTAATTTTAATCCTCATTTTTCACAAGTTTCATTTTTTTATTCAAAAGAAATATTTTCTCAACTTTTCGTATAGAAAAGTGAAATTTTCAGGTATAGGCCTATTTATTTAGTAGCTTTATAGAACGTTTTCGTAAATCTAATATACCGTATATACGTATTACTGAAGATAGTGCACTGACATTTTTGAAAATATTCGCATGGAAATTGTTTGTAAGGAAATAAATTAACAAAGCAACTACTGTTACATCATAAGCAAAAGATATGTGTCCATGTGTTGTAAAAATGTCAGCTCTATAGCTTCAGCAGATTTCGAGAAAATAATTTCATACTCTGATGATAGGAAGTTGCTCACAAATATCACTTTAAAAGCATAATGCGATAAGATTTTTGTTATGTAATATTAGTTATACTTAAAACAGCTGATATTGTACTTAGGTAACTTTGCTTTGTACTGTAATATTGTTTTAATTAGTTTATTGTTTACTTTTGTAAGGCTAAAGATACCATCAATATAAATTCCAACTTATCATGGCATACTCAATCTCCTTCTTTAGAATATCACTTTCTTTATGAATGATGAGTTTCATCCATTTAATACAGTATAATATTATACTACTATGGAATTTAAGTGAATATTCCTTCTTAACTCTCTATTATGTTATTAAGATTTAAAACACAAGTGCAATATTAAGAAATCAGTGTTAGCACTTTTGTTTTACAGACAATATATATAATATTAATCAGAAAGAAGCCATATAAAAATTACGCCATAAAATTTCACGTTCCCTTTGAAGTTTGTGCACCACTGTTTTCTTAATCCAACAGGTTACTTATTCATATACACAACCCTTACTCTTTCCATACTTAGCGCTTGCTGCCCGCGCACGACGTCAAGGTCAAAAAAATGCGCTTGCTTTGACGTCACTGCCGTACAACCATGAAAGCTGCTACGCATGAAAAAGTCGTCTGTTAGCTTATAGAAAGAGAAGCGAGTACTGCAGTGGTTGTAATGTTCACCACAAATATTTCGTCCCATAGTAACACAAACTGCTGCTAGGAAGTCGAAAGGAGAATAACAATTGCAAAGGAAGCTTTTTTTTTAAAGAAAAAAAGGAGCATCTTTTGCTATCTCTGGAAAAGAACTAAGGAAGAGACTAGTGAAGTGCTTTGTGTGGATTGTGACAGTGTATGGAGCAGAAACATGGACTTACGAAGAAGTGAAGAGAATCGACTAGAAGCATTTGAAATGTGGATATGGAGAATAGTGTAAAGTGTGAAATGGACAGACAGAATAAGAAATGAAGCTGTGTTGGAAAGAGTGGGATGCTGAAACTGATCAGGAAGAGGAAAAGGCATTGTTTAATTAGTTGAGTCCGACTCTGTAAATACAATGATGTAACATAAAAATCGTGCTTACATAATTTACATAACTGGCAACGGACAGTATAAACTTTCATTTATATGTTTATATAAAATATGGATTTTTTGTGCTAATGGCGGATACTTCATTCACTTTAAATACTGAACCATTGTGGCGGATATAATTATGGAAATATTAAGTACATTTTTAAACATACTGTATTCTTTACTAAAACCGAATCTTTGTAAAATTCTCACATTTCGTTAATTAAGTAAGAAAGAAGACCTCAATGATGTAATTTTCTGTACGTATTTAATCATGGTTTCAGAAATATTATATTTTCACAGTCTACGGGGCTTTCAGGAATGCACAACATCTATTTCAGTTCTAATGAATAAGTTAAATAAAAAATTTCATACATGTAAAATTAAAACGCAAATAGTATGGTGCAATACTTGAAGCAGTTCCTTCTGGTTCAAGTAATTTCTAACAGAGGAGTATACTGGTTAAAGTGTTTGGGCTACCGCTGACCCTATTATTACACAAAATATATCTAACAATTACTTTAATTTTAATTACTATGGTAAAACTAATAATACAAAATTATTACATTATGTTATATTATAAACTTTTTCTTTTGTAATTTCCTTGGGCTTTCTACTGAGAAAGATGTTTCTATCAGATCCCCTAGTGAAAGCGTATTTGTTTCTTACGTCACGTAACCATAAATAACATTTGTTTTCTGCCGTGAATAGATTTATGCTGCAGAAATCCTACTTAAGAACGTGGAGGGCTTTTTCGTGCCTTTCACATACTCGTATATCTTCATCAAGCGTTCCGAGCTCTTTCCTGGTTCCCCCTCTCCGTTTTTTGGTGAGCGTATTCCTTCTCGGCTTAGAAATGAACGAATACGTACGCACACACATATTCGTACATATATCATTCGACCGTAAAGAACGAGAAAATTTTAAAGCAGATGACATGGTTCATATTTTAAGGGTTGATAAGTGGTAGCTACAGGCAGTGCAATTTAAATTCTTGTAAAGCTTATGACGAGAAAACATAACATTCCTAATGATGTGAGAAGACTAGGCCTAGTGAAGTTAACACAACTTCTTTCTTTTACAGCAACTTAATGTATTGGTACTTCCCTAGATATAGTTAAAAAGGGGGACAAAACCAACTGTGGTAACTTTCGAGGAATATCACTTTTGTTGACGTCGTACAAAATTTTGTCCAATATTCTTTTGAGAAGATTAACTCCGTACGTAGATGAAATTATTGGGGATCATTAGTGTGGTTTTCGGCGTAATAGATCGACTATTGATCAGATTTTTTGTATTCGACAGATAATGGAGAAAAAATGGGAGTATAAGGGTACAGTACATCAGTTATTCATAGATTTCAAAAAGGCTTTTGACTCGGTTAAGAGGGAAGTATTATATGATATTCTTATTGAATTTGGTATTCCCAAGAAACTAGTTCGATTAATTAAAATGTGTCTCAGTGAAACATACAGCAGAGTCCGTATAGGTCAGTTTCTATCTGATGCTTTTCCAATTCACTGCGGGCTAAAGCAAGGAGATGCACTATCACCTTTACTTTTTAACTTTGCTCTAGAATATGCCATTAGGAAAGTTCAGGATAACAGGCAGGGTTTGGAATTGAACGGGTTACATCAGCTTCTTGTCTATGCGGATGACGTGAATATATTAGGAGAAAATACACAAACGATTAGGGAAAACACGGAAATTTTACTTGAAGCAAGTAGAGCGATCGGTTTGGAAGTAAATCCCGAAAAGACAAAGTATATGATTATGTCTCGTGACCAGAATATTGTACGAAATGGAAATATAAAAATTGGAGATTTATCCTTCGAAGAGGTGGAAAAATTCAAATATCTTGGAGCAACAGTAACAAATATAAATGACACTTGGGAGGAAATTAAACGCAGAATAAATATGGGAAATGCGTGTTATTATTCGGTTGAGAAGCTCTTATCATCCAGTCTGCTGTCGAAAAATCTGAAAGTTAGAATTTATAAAACAGTTATATTACCGGTTCTTCTGTATGGTTGTGAAACTTGGACTCTCACTCTGAGAGAGGAACATAGGTTCAGGGTGTTTGAGAATAAGGTGCTAAGGAAAATATTTGGGGCTAAGCGGGATGAAGTTACAGGAGAATGGAGAAAGTTACACAACACAGAACTGCACGCATTGTATTCTTCACCTGACATAATTAGGAACATTAAATCCAGACGTTTGAGATGGGCAGGGCATGTAGCACGTATGGGCGAATCCAGAAATGCATATAGAGTGTTAGTTGGGAGACCGGAGGGGAAAAGACCTTTAGGGAGGCCGAGACGTAGATGGGAGGATAATATTAAAATGGATTTGAGGGAGGTGGGGTATGATGATAGAGACTGGATTAATCTTGCACAGGATAGGGACCGCTGGCGGGCTTATGTGAGGGCGGCAATGAACCTTCGGGTTCCTTAAAAGCCATTTGTAAGTAAGTAAGTAAGTACTAGATATAGTTATAAAATCCTGGGAGCTTATGTTAAATTTCCTTCACAATTCGGAAAACTAAGAAAAAATACTGCTACTAATGTTCTACCATCAGAACAGGCCAAAAAAAAACTATATATACAGTGTGATTCACGACTAATAACCTGAACTTTATGAACCAGTTCTATAAGCCAGTTTAGCATAAAATGTCATACGAACATGAGTCCTATTATCAACTGTTAAGGAATTACAGCTGATTAAATCTTACGAAAGTACGATTGGTTTGAGCAAAACTAGTAATTATTAACTTAAAGACAAAAAAATTTTAATTCAAAATATTGTATTGATCATAATATAAACATACCTCTGTTTTGAAGCAGATTTTCAAATATTTCTCCTTCCACTTGAATGCACTTGGGGGCACAAATGTGAATGGAGCACGTAGCGTTCCGTACCTGGGCACGGCTGCCCCAGATGAGTGCATCTGATAAATAATCAAAAGACCTATCTTCCCCTTCTCACCCACACTTCACGTCACAGCGCAACCTTTCGTTTAGTTTACGTTCCAATGTTTGTATTACGATGCAAACAACTCTATAACCTGATTCACAGTTTGGATTTGATAATTAATGATAATTAATCGGACACATGTTCACATCTTATTTTATGCTCAAAATAGCCTATAGTACTGATTCCTAACGCTCGTGTCATTAGTCATCAATCACCCTGTATATTATTCGAGCATGAAACTAGCAGTGAGTTCTTCTAAAACAGAGCGAGTCAAACATAAGGGACCGCCACACTCGTGTCGTCTCTTACCACTATAGTCTGGTAAGCAGATGCCAATTCTCGCCGAAAAAAAATATTTTCTTTTCACAGTATTACAGTCAGGCAAGTGAATTATTTATTTAAGGAAATAGAGAGAATCTCATCTGAATTTTAGAGGGAGGGAGTGAAAAATGAACACCGGTGCTTCTCCTACAAGACTGCCCAAGATTCCTTGCGGACTCAATATAACTGAATATCCTAGTCGTTACTTGCATGTGAGAGGAGGTGAGGGTAAAATAAACGACATCTATAAGCGATTATGTTGAGTTAAATAAAAAGCACAATGCGTCAGTATAAATAATGCGCAAAAGAAATACGTGTTTACACGCCAAAACTCTAATTTTTAAAACAATGACCATTTTAATGTCAGTTATCTACATGTTAAATTCACCAATATTATTCAATTCATTAAAAAAACTACATATAGGCCTATATATATATATATATATATATATATATATATATATATATATATATATATAAATTAATGTGTTTATATACATACAAAAAGTGTCTGTTTTCAATACATGATAAGGGTGATAGTAGGAGGAAGAACAATAAACTGCATAAGATTTGCTGATGATATGGCGTTGTTAGCAGAAAAGCAGGCGGTACTACGAGATATGTTAGTAGCGGAGCTAAATGACAGCTGTGAATAATATGAGATGAAGATAAATGCAAACAAGACGAAGACCATGGTTGTCGCAAGAAAAATAAAGAAGGTAAACGTGCTAATATTAAACTAGGCAGTACAGCAAGTGGACATCTTAAACTGCTTGGGATGTACTATAAGCAGTAATATAAGCTGCTGCCAGGAAGTCAAAAGGAGGATAGCAATGACAAAGGAGACTTTTAATAGAAAAAAGAACTTCTTTTGCGGACCTCTGAAAAAAGAACGACTAAGGAAGAGACTGTCTACCGCTGTGGTTTCGTGGTAGCGTCTTCGCTCCCGAACCCAGCGGGCCGGGGTTCGATTCCCCACTTGGGACGACTTGCCTGGGTGAGGTTTTCCCGGACTTTTTCCCTCACCCCTATGGATGAATATCAGGTAACTTTATCAGGCGTGTGGAACCCCACTCATTCTCGCTACTTCCTGTCCCCCCTCATCATCCTTTTCTCATCGTTCTAGTTGTCTTACTTGGTTTACAGATCGCGCCTGCGACTGCCCTCCGAAGCCGCTGACTCTCTCGACCGGCCTGCGTGGATATGTCAAGCATGGTAGTTGGTGGCCAGCAGCGGAACCCACTCCCCTCCCGACGGAAAAGGGGGGGCCTACATCTCAGACCGTTGACAGGTGGTTACTATGAAATCAGGCAGATGGATGGATGGATGGATGGATGGATGGATGGATGGATGGATGGATGGATGGATGGATCGATAGATAGATAGATAGATAGATAGATAGATAGATAGATAGATAGATAGATAGATAGATAGATAGATAGATAGATAGATAGATAGATAGATAGATAGATAGATAGATAGATAGATAGATATATAGACAGAGACAGATAGATAGACAGATTTACATTAATTCAGCAATATTATACGGTACATACAGATGCATTACACTAACAGAATTTGCTCTTAAATCCAATGCATAGATCTTTTGACCATATTCATGTGCTTTACAAAACAAGCCCTACTTTGTAGGTTTTACTCCCTCACCTATGGTTAGATCGAACCATTCTGCAAAAGAACACAAAGATTAATATGAAAATGGTACCATCAAAACACATTATACTGTATCATAACATACCCCAACCTAACATACAAACACTAGGCCTATATTCATTAAGAGAACGGAGATCTTGCGTGTCTTATTCATGTACATTCATACCCGTAATATTTCATTAGTCTTGGGGAGACGTTTTCGTGGCATCAGTTTGCCGTGCGCAAACTATTACTTTTTTTTTTTTTTCTATTTCTGAATGTTATGTAAAATGACGATAAGATTCTTAGGAAAATATTTGGGGCTAAAAGGGATGAAGTTACAGGAGAATGGAGAAAGTTACACAACGCAGAACTGCATGCATTGTATTCTTACTTGACATAATGAGGAACATTAAATGCAAACGTTTGAGATGGGTAGGGCATGTAGCACGTATAGGCGAATCCAGAAATGCATATAGAGTGTTCGTTGAGAGGCCGGAGGGAAAAAGACCTTTGGGGATGCCGAGACGTAGATGGGAGGATAATATTAAAATGGACTTGAGGGAGGTGGGATATGATGGTAGGGACTGGATTAATCTTGCACAGGATAGGGACCGATGGCAGGCTTATGTGAGGGCGGCAATGAACCTGCGGATTCCTTAAAAGCCATTTGTAAGTAAGTAATATAAAATTGATGTGACTTGTATGTGACTTAAAATTTATTTATTTTTCTAATACTCTGACCAAGTGTATTATATTTCGAAAGCAAAATTTCATTAGCCGTCTCCTCTTTGACGCTCTTATCTTCCACTGAGAAATAAGATAGTCGATTTCAACTGAGTATTGGCAACAGATGCAATTTAGGTCTGAAGATCGGACATAAATATTCACAAGATTTTACATAAGAGAAGGCAGAAAAATTGTATGATCCAACATGAGGCAGGGATTAAAGCGAAGTCATCCAGTGGAAGTTGGCGGAGGAGCGAGGAGCGAGGTGTGACGGGGAACTCAAATCCCCGCGCTAAGGATTTCGATAACCGGAATAGCGAACGTGCCGTGCAGTTTTTATCACAACATAGCCAGCGCCTGTTCCAGGCGTCGCGCCGTACCGAATATTTGAGAAGGATTTCTCACAATAGTCGCCGGCAAGGAAAGCGGGGCTGAGAACAAGGAGAAAACAGAGGAATAATGAAACAGCAATAGAAAGAAAATCGCAAAACAAAGAAAGAGAAATGTTCGTAATGGAGAAACGAGGTGTTAAGTATGTCTATCAGGACAGTTGTCGCTGACATACGAATTCAAGTCAACTGGCCCACTGACTTACTTAGCATATAGTAGCGTTTAGGTATTAAAAATTACAACAAAAAGAGGGTTTATACGAACTTTAATGCAACCATGTACGTATGTATGTATTTATTCACACTGCAATGGGTATATACCTGATGGCAGTGGTAACTAATTACACTCAATAATGACAATAATAAGCACAATTAATAAAAAATACAATTAATAATAATACTAATAATTAATACTAACAATAATTTATAATAATAATAATAATAATAATAATAATAATAATAATAATAATAACAGGGAATATCCTAAATTAAATGAAGCACGATCACTTAAAATAACATTTAAAGTAAATCTAATTTGTATCTTAAACCAAAGTTCGAACTAAAACCCAGGAGTATGATATGTTCACATCTGAACAAGTACCTTTTAAAACTAAAGTCATTTCGCTGTCAACTCACTCACTGCACTGGAACTACGACACATTTCACTGATTCTATCCTGGTTTCACTGACACTTAAAAACATTTCACTGTTCAAATACTTTGCACTGCCACTATAAACTATAACGCTTCACTGACAGGAACATGTTTCACTTACACAACACACTTCACTGACACAACATAATTCTTCACTGATACAACACTTCAATAACAAAGTATCAATTACACCCTTTAAATACTGTGTATAATTACCGGCTATTAGTAAAGTCCTTAAGCCTATTTTTAAATACATTTTTGGTTATTGGTAGTAAGTTGGTTAGTAAGTCTGCAGGTAAAGCATTCCAGTCCCTGATAATACGATTGAGAAAAGAAAACTTTCCAGTGTCCGTCCTCTGTCTTCTTTCCTTCAATTCATATGAGTGGTCGTTCCTTGAACAGTAATTTGGCGGCTGCAACCTATTTTTTTTATTTCAATCTCCCTCCAAAGACTGCATGGTATAGGCAATTAGTACTTCACGTAGGCAGATCTAAGATTCACTCATGTCATATTTCGAACAGGAACAATCATAGTTTATACCCTAGGACTCACAAATGATCACTGTGAAATCAAGTGCATGGATCCTTTCGGGTTCGGCGTGCGAAAAGCTACCCAAATAGCCAGTAAGGCCTATATTACACTACCAAATTTCTGTGCAACAGAATATGATAAAATGTTTCATCAAATATATATGATCAAATGTAAGATTTTGACTATATTACACTACGTCAAAACTTTGATCATATCTTTCATCACAGTTCTAATAATGGATCCACAATAGTTTTATGCTTGTTGTAACTGTAAAATATGCAGTAATGGTTATTGCGTTAATACTAAAGAAGAAATCGAAGAAAAAATTATTCATCGGCTTAGAATGTAAACCTGCTAGCCAACAAAAGGGAAATTTTACAGGGGAAACAAAAAACTGAATATAAATTAACTTTGAAACTTCAGGACCAAATCCAAAGTACAGGTGGTGAAGTTTCAGAGTTAATTTATACTCAGTTTTTTGTTTCCCCTGCAAAATTTCTTTTTTGTTAGTTAGCTGGTTTACACTCTAAGCCCACGATTTGAGTTAGAGATTGGGGTAGGGAGAAAAGATACAAAAGGAATCCATCAAACTCTACTGAGAGAACTTCAGTATAAAGAGATGAAATTCTATAGACAGGGTGTTTCCGAGGTGGTGTTACAAACTTTCAGGGATGATGGCGAAGGGCACATGCATCAATTTGGGATAAGGAACCCTGGTCCGGACATGACCGAGTCGAAAATTACAAGCAAAAATAGTTGTGTGGAAATGAAAAATTTTATTCCTCTGTATATTTATCTGTACATCTTACACATACTGTATTCATCTGACGTTGTTTACGTTGTCTACTTACAGTATTCCATTCAGTGCGCTGTCTGAGAAAACTACACTAAAGCAATGCAGATAGCGTAATGTGTAACGAACATGGTCGGTCCTGATATGCACGTCTGTAGAGAGCAGTGTATGTGTACGAGTGCAGTGTCCAGTCGATCAGTCCTAGTGAAATGGAGGAGTATACGAGAACGGAATATGCAGACCTGATTTTAGAAAACGGATGAGCCAATGGGAACAGTAGACAAGCTTACAGATTGTATAGGGCCAAGTACCCAAGTAGGAGACATTCGGCCCATACCATCTTTCCATGACTGTTCCAAAGGTTAAGGGAAGGAGGGCACGTGGTGTCAAATTACAATTCCATTTCCACACAACTATTTTTGCTTATAACTTTCGACTCACTCATTTTCGGACCATGGTTCCTTATCTCAAATTGATACATTTGCCCTTCGCCATCACCCCTGAAAGTTTGTAACACCACCTCTGAAACAACCTGTATACTAAGTATTTAATAATGGATAATGAAACATTTCATATGACTCATAATGTGATAGCAAAAGTTTGGTGATTTTCACAGACCATGTGTACTTAATGTCCGCCATTTTTTTTCTTCTCAGTCACAGATTTTATCGAAGGTTTGATGATGACCATACCTTTCATTACAGGACTATGACACAGCTAGATATGATCAAAGATACTATGTTACACTGTAAAAGCTTTTATCAGATATATTTTATCAAACTTCTGTGACACAGAAATTTGATAGTGTAATATAGGCCTAAACGATCATGGACACTCCCGAGTTTCCTCTAGTCGATGTTCATTGGACTTAACGACTTAGAGCCTGAATTTCAGCTTCATGATCATCATTGACATTATTATATTCTTCGTCATAATCCCGAAAGACTGTTACATTAGGAATATATTCTACCTTACTATAGGGAAATACTTCACAAGTAGATAAAATTTACCTACAACTAATAGGCCTACAAGTTATAAAATGTGTGTTGCTTACTTACTTACAAATGACTGTTAGAAAACCGGGACCTTCATTGCCGCCCTCAAATTAGCCCGCCATCGGTCCCTATCCTCAGCAAGATTAATCCAGTCCCTACCATCATATCCCACTGCCCTCAAGTCCATTTTAATATTATCCTCCCAACTACGTTTCGGTCTCCCCAAAGGTCATTTTTCCCTCAGGTCTTCCAATTTACACTTTATATGCATTTCTGGATTCGCCCAAACCTGCTACATGCCCTGCCCATGTCAAAAGTTTGGATTTTGTATTTCTAATTATGTTAGGTGAAGAATACAATGTATGTAGTTCTGCGTTGTGTAACTTTCTCCAGTCTCCTGTAACTTCATCCCTCTTAGCTCCATATATTTTCCTAAGCACCCTATTCTCGAACACTCTTTACCTCTGTTCCTCTCTCAAAGTCAAAGCCCAAATTTCACAACCACACAGAAAAACCGATAATATAACTGTTTTATAAACTCTAACTTTCAGTGTTTTTGAAAGCAAACTGAATGACAAAAGCTTCTCAACCATATCTATTTTGCGTTCAATTTCCTCTCGGGTGTCATTTATATTTCTTACTGTTACTCCAAGGTATTTCACTTTTTCCATCTGTTCAAAGGATAAATTTTCAATTTTTATTTTTTCATTTCGTACTATGTTTTGGTCACTAGAGAGAATCATATACTTTGTCTTTTTGGGACTTACTTCCAAACCTATCTCTTTATTTGCTTCAACTAAAATTCCCATGTTTTCCCTAACAGTTTGTGGATTTTCTCGTACATATTCACGTCATCCGTATAAACAAGCAGCTGATATAACCCGTTCAGTTAGAAATTCTCCCTGTTTTCGTGGACTTTCCTAATGCCGTATCCTGGAGCAAAGTTAAAAAGGAAAGGTGATAGTGCATCTCCTTCTTTAGCTGCATTGATTTGGAAAAGCGTCAGACAAAAACTGGTCTATAAACGTAAGGTATCTGTTGCAGAAATTAATTTACACTTTTGAATTCCATTACTCTCTTATTACAAGTTACGAAAGACATTTCAATTGTTCTGTTCTACAGAAGTATAAATATCTTGAATCACAGAAACTCAACAATAGTAAACACAGTCAAGTGATATAGCCACAGAACCCAAACACGCGGTATGACTACAGATTTTAATGCGTGTATAAATAAACCTAACAGATAGCAAATAAGAAAACTTGAATCATATAAGAATCTTGCTACCAGCGAAGGAAAGGTGACACATCTAAATTGCTGTCATATTGTACAGGACGCATTTATATCAGCTGATTTAAATTTGTTTATTCGTAGCCGTAGTTAGAGTGGTGTTAATTTAAGGATATCGCAGCGTACTTATAAACAGAAAAAAACCGCAGCGTTTATGAATGAACTGAGATCATCGAGGACGACATCAGATTTAATATGCAAGGTCCGCGTACAATATGTAAGTAATAATATAAACCTGGAAAACGGAAATAGGGACTACAGACTCTCAGGAGACTGGAGACGACTGATCAGCGAATGGAAAAGTCGAAGAAGAAGAAAGAAGAGAAAGGAGAAAGGATACAAGGAGGAAAATCCATCACTCCCTAAATGTTGAACTGTTGTTCCAAGTAACGCTACTTTACTTCAAGTGTAAAGTTAGCCTCACAGTTCTAAGAGACAACAGAGTTTAATAATCTGTGCACATTCAATATAGAAAGCGCACATCACTGTGTTTCAGACAGGAGCGTGAATGTGGCAGATATTGAAACAAGTTCGGGGAAGCGGAAGACAGCAAGGAAATACTGTCGATATACCCCAGGTCTTTCGGTGCCAGGATACAATTGTCACAAATAAAACATGGACGAGACCAACTGATTCTAATACGTCCTTTGAGTTCCATCACAGTTTTACTTTCATTCGGTTATTTAATAACAGTTTTATGGAGAACAGTATCGTAGAATAGGTAATCTATAAAGTGTTTGCTTTTCCCAGTCAAAACTCAGTAATTCTGAGTCTCCTTTACTCATACAGTGAGTCCCAGCAAACTTTCCCGATGTTTCTCTCGGCTGATCAGCGATAGAGCTGCCCCCCTACCGCCACTGCTTGTATTCGAGATATAACCGATTAAAACTTAAGTACCATGTTATATTAATAACATTCGGTACTCACTCTCCTCACAGTAGCTGCTGGAAGTGTTACCCACTTTGTGTGACACATAGTTCACATCACATCATTCACAGAATCTGAGTCATTATTAGGGTGTAATTTTATGGTGACTATTAGACTTTTACTACGTTATACTACTTTTGACAAATAAAACGGTAGAAAAGGACGTCTTTCAACCAATCATGGTTGTTTATCCCTACAATTTTATCACTTCCTTAGCATTTGTTTATTTTTATTACTTCCCTAGTATTTTTTTGTTTTCATCACTTCCCTAGCATTTGTTTCTTTGTTTGCCAACATTTCAAACTGCAAATTCTTTACGATGCTATAAAACATACTTTGCGATCGTCATTTGTTTTCCGTATAGATAGTCGACTGAAAACGGCGGCTTCGTTCAAACTTTTTTGTGAAAGTAACATTAGTGAAATAGAATTTTAGTAAGTCAATTAATACCTATTTTATTATACTAGAGTAACTTACTTCATTTCTTCTAATCGTTATATACTTTCTTCTGTTTTTATTACCTCCCTACCATTTGTTTCTTTCTTTGCCAAAATTTCAAACTACAAATTTTACGATACTATGAAACATGATTTGCGATCGTCAATTGTTTATCCCATAGATAGTCAACTGGAAATGGCGGCTCCGTTCAAACGTTTTGGTGAACAAATTAAATTATGATTTATTTAACGACGCTCGCAACTGCAGAGATTATATCAGCGTTGCCGGTGTGCCGGAATTTGTTCCACAGGAAGCTAATATTAGTGGAATAGAATTTAGTAAGTCAATATTTTATTGTGTTAGAATACTTTATTTCTTCTAATCTTTATATACTTTCTTCTAATCGTGTAATAGGCAATTAAATCCCAGTGAGATTACTGTTGATAATTTTATCGTGATTTCGGCAATTAAAATGGTTTAATTTCTGTAAATATTTCGTAAAAAAAAAACAAGCAATTTTTTCGCATATTTCGCACCTTAAATAAACTTAAAAAATAAAAGAAATGTTTTTATACTATTATTAAAACAGTCCATTTGAAACTAACAGAAAATTGTTTTATGTTTAATGAAATTCATAATTCATTTTCATTCGATTGTGACGGGGTGACGGCACGCCTTCTTGATCTCTCGAAGGCAATTGTTGTGGGAAAGAGAAATGACCGACGTGAGCTTGTGCTGTTCCCTGAAAGTAGACCTTTAAAATTTTCGCATAACGTTTCCAGATGTCACACTATGTAATGCGGAACGATCAGATGTGTAGAAATGTTCATGTATATTTTATAACTGAGAAAATTTGCAGGTTTTATTTGGAAGAAAGAGTCACTATTTGTGCGAATTCTCCATAACACCTGTTTTTTCTTCTTATAAATATTGTCATTAAGAAGTAATTTCGTAAATTTGCATCAATTTGCCGAAACTTTTATGATGTATTTCAATTAATTTTGTACTTTCATTCAAGGATTTGCATTTTCGAAGCATAAAATTAAGTTTTAACACATTTCGCGTATATCGTTAATATAAAAAAAAATCTCACCCATAGTCATTATACTTATTCACTCAAATTAAAATTGTTATTCTACACGGAACTAGGAGGCTAGAAATTAAACTTCTAAAGTTTCTAGCCTGAGCTCGCTGCAGATTGATCGCTCCACGTGTTAGCCGTGCCAGTCTATCCATGACATCCGGCAATAAAGGCACGCAGTGAGCCAGCCAAGAATAATTGCAGTTTGTGTTATGTTGTGTTTCGCAATTACATATTCAGTGCCTGAACGTGTATTTTGAAAACGTACATACGAAAAACGAAATTGCGTGGGAAAACAAGGTACAACTTTAAACGTAAAATTTCTGGCCGCCCAGTTCCGTGTAGAAAATCAATATTAAATTTAGTGAATAGACATAATGAAACAGGTTATGTCAATTATTTGATGTGAATTACGTATCACAAAAGATGCGCAACACTTCCAGCAGCTGCTGTGAGGAGGGTGAGTACTGAATGTTATTAATATAACATAGTACGTAAGTTTCAATTCGGTGAAGCGCCGTGAGTTCGCGACTGAAAGCAGATGATCGACCAAGAGAAACACCGAGAACATCACTGGTCCAGTCGGACTGGTTGGCGCAGCTGGAATAGCGCTGGCCTTCTGGCTGCAGATTGCACGAGGTTGCAGGTTCGATCCCGGGTTAGATCGATGGTATTTAAGTGTGCTTAAATACGACAGGCTTATGTCAGTAGATTTACTGGCATGTAAAAGAACTCCTGCGGAACAAAATTCCTGCACAACGGCGACGCTGATATAACCTCGGCAGTTTCGAGCGTCGATAAATAAAACAACATTTCACTGGTCCGCACCTGTACAGTAACGGTTAACGCGTCTGGCCTCGAAACCAGGTGGCCCGGGTTTGATTTCCAGTCGGGGCAAGTTACCTGGTTGAGGTTTTTTCCAGGGTTTTCCCTCAACCCAATATGAGAAAATGCTCGGTAACTATCGGTGCTGGACCCCGGACTCATTTCACCGGCATTATCACCTTCATCTCATTCAGACGCTAAATAACCGCAGAGTTCATAAAGTGTCGTAAAACAAAGTGCTAAAAAACCATTCACCGGGACACACAGTAAAATTTTAAAATATGGTTTACTTAATGACGCTCGCAACTGCAGAGGTTATATCAGCGTTGCCGGTGCGCCGGAATTTTGTCCCGCAGGAGTTCTTGTACATACCAGTAAATCTACTGACATGCCCGTCACATTTAAGCACACTTAAATGCCATCGACCTGGGCCGGGATCGAACCCGCAACCTCGAGCACACTAGCGCTATACCGTCTATGCTACCGAGGCCAACGACTCACTGTAGTAGTTCTGTCTTTGCAACTGAAAGGAGCGAGATGTGTCTTATGAACCAGTATAGCCTGAAATTAAACATGATTATCTATACCTGCTTCAGCAGCATTTATGCGGGATGTAGCTGACACGATGGCTACACTTCTGGATCACGAAAAAATTATACAGGGTGTTTCCGGGCTAGTGTTACAAACTTTCAAGGATGATAGGGAAGGGCACATGTATCAATTTGAGATAAGGAACCCTGGTCCGGAAATGACTGAGTCGAAAGTTACAAGCAAAAATAGTTGTGTGGAAATGAAATAATTTTATTCCTCTGTACACTTTATTTATGCATATTCATCTGTACATCTTACTCATACTGCATTCATCTGACGTTGTTTACGTTGTCTACTTACAGTATTCCATTCAGTGTGCAGTCTAAGGGGTGGGGCCAGGAAACTACACTAAAGCAATGCAGATAGCGTAATGTGTAGCGGACATGGTCGGTCCTGATATGCACGTCTGTAGACAGCAGTGTATGTGTACAAGTTGCAGTGTCCAGTCGATCAGTCCTAGTGAAATGGAGGAGTACACGAGAGCGGAATATGCAGACCTGATTTTCGAATACGGATGAGCCAATGGGAACAGTAGACAAGCGCACAGATAGTATCGGGGCAAGTACCCACGTAGGAGACTTTCGGCCCATACCATCTTCCCACGACTGTTCCAAAGATTAAGGGAAGGAGGGCACGTGGTGCGAAATTACAATTCTATTTCCACATAACTATTTTTGCTTATAACTTCGACTCAATCATTTCCGGACTAGGGTTCCTGATCTCAAATTGATACGTGTGCCCTTCCCCATCATCTCTGGAAGTTTGTAATATAGCCCGGAAACACCCTGTAGAATAGGAGGACCACAATTCCATGACTAGCTCGAGTACAAATGTTAAGAATGTCTTTCTTGATTTGTGAAATTTCAACAATGTGACATACTGTATTAGATTTTATTGAGTTGCAGTAAGTTTTGAAAATACCCTAGAGTCACTGGCATTTATCAAACTCTGGACAAATCGCGTGGAACACTCACCTTTGAAAATGATCGATTCGGCGTTATGCATACACAATCGGTACCCTATTTTTTCGACTGAGATAATAATTGAAGAGTATTTTGAGATTACTGATGGAATGACAAATAAAAAGGTGAAGAACTCCTAGATAAACCCTAACAACTCTTGATTTGTTCACACAAACAAAAAAAAACCGTCATTTAAAACATTTGAATTCCAGCCTGCGGTTGCCGTAACTTAGTGCTCTACTTACTGAGCTATAAAGGCGACAAAACCTAACGTATTTGAATTTCATAAATTTCCACTCCCTGCCGGGAATCGATCCCAAGTCCGCTAGATTTATAGACAGGCACTCTACTGAGGCTTGTTACATACGAAGTGTAGGGAACGTGCCTTGAGGTCGTGTCAACCGGTTGATGTTTTTTCCTGACTGGAAATCCCCGCACGTCTGAGGGATCTTACGCTCCCAGTTCGTCGTGATCTCATCTCTACTATGACGACAGAAGAAGAGGAAACTGCGAACAAAAAAAGCGCCAATCGATGAAGAGAGTGTAGGAGCGATTCATTATACGTGGCCAAATAACATCGAGGCGTCTCCTTCGCGCCTGCCTCATTAGACTTCCCACCCGACTTGAGGAGCTGCACAATTATTGTTTGCGAGAGCCGCACACCCGTTTAATTGGAAGTCAAGTCTTAAATGATTTTACTTTGTCGGAACTCAATCTAGTTCAATGGAAAATTTCTTTTCTACAGTTCCAAATGTCTTTAATTCAAATGTTCACAATGCGGAATTTATTAAATTAATGAAGGTCTTCTACTGGAAAAGATACGTTTTCAAGCACGTTATTCACTTAAGGGTTTATTGGAAAATTAGGAGAAATATTATCAATACTGAGAATGAAACTTCCGTAGCTTCGAACCAAAATCCTTCTTGAAATTCTACACACAAACAAATACTGTTATTTGTTATGGAATATATTGTGTACTTATACAGGGACATCACTTTAGTTTTACCAACATTTTTAACATTAACCTGGCTATACTCGGAAACACTGTTGCCCCCTTCCATTACAGGAGTTTGGTGTTACTAGTGCAATATGTAAACAAATCATTTTACTAGGTATAGGAGGAGAGAAAATTAGTGTATCCATTTATGTTGTAGGGAAATACGATATTACGATTTTCAGTTTGATCATCACTTTTAAGGAATTGTATCAAAATACAGTAGAGTAGTAAATTTTTTTTTTTTTTCAGAAACTCAACTTTTCAGGCGGCTATGTTCGTTATGTAACGTCTACTTTATTTAGCATATTAATTATTGGTGTTAACATACAATATAGAGAGTGCATTTAAATTGAGGGGCTCATAAGTAAAGGGTTGTAAGTGCACTTGTTACTTTTGAGAAAATGGGGTTTAAATATTTAAGCTTTCGTAAAATCGGCGAAATTTTTATTTAAATTTTAATGTGTGATGCGATTAAAATATCCCTTTACCACTAAAATTTTAGATACTTTTGCTTACACTGGATGCACTTAACTCATGTTATTACAAATGTCACTAGCATTCCTTTGCTTCTAGCCACCTCAATTCAAAAAAAGCTAATCTGAATTTTTAAACAAGTTGCTGAAAATGGTTGCCGTTCATTACAATGCAGGCTTCAATTCAGTACGCATATTATTAAAAACATTTTGAAGCATATTCTCGGAAGTTGAATTTATCGTTTCTTGAATATAATTTTTAGTACAATATTATTAATATAGGTTCTTTCTTCTATAGAAAACGCAATCATATTTATGAAACACACTATACACTGCAGTGTTTACTTCACTGCTTGAAGACTTCGAATGCAACATCGGCCGTAAGTTTGTGTGTCTGACGGGAGCAAGGACATTAGTGAAGGGGTGGGAGTGAAGTACATTCAGAAATGCAGGTACAATAAAAATGCAAGTAAAAATAAAATGATGTCCCTGTATCTCTGTGTCTCTGCTTAACATTGGTAACACCCCAGATCACATATAGATTGCTCATTCCTATGTTAAAATCGGTTGCACTTTGAAGAGAACAACCGCCAGGATCGCCACCCGTCCGCCGTAAACGAACACGAGATGGCAGTACAGTCGCTAATGCAATTCAAATGGGAGTTAAGACGTGACTCCTTATGTAACAACTAGATGGCACCATAGCAAACCTGACCAAAGTTGTTATCGCCGCGATCTCATGCTTAACATGTCGGCATCATACAATAACGTGCGCTGTGCTTTTAAAACATAATTTTGCCGACTGATTTTTGCTCTGTAGGCTTCACTCTAAGCGTCACGTTGTCACGTCTACTTCCTCGATAAGAATAAGCACTAGTTTGTTATATCGTTAAATGGTTATTATTATTATTATTATTATTATTATTATTATTATTATTATTATTATTATTATTATTATTACTATTATTTCATATTCGAGTACGTTGACATTCTTAACTCTTAATAATAACTCTTTAATAATAATTTTAATCACATACCTTAATGTTCGTCCTCAGCAAAAGACATTGCAACCTCGGTTTTAGTCCACGTAGATTAGACAAGTAGGTGTCATTTAATAATGGAAGCAGCTTATTGGTTGCAATATTGAAATTGAGGCGAGTGATTGGAGCGGCGACATAAGAAATTCAAAAGAATAATGCAATTAAATTTCAAAGACCTGCCGAATGTTAACCATGAGAGCGCGGCGATAATACCGTCAAAGCATATAACGCAGAGCAATCTGAGTAATCGCACTTTTTAGAAAGGAAATCAAAATGTTCTATTTTTGAGGAGAGCAAAAGAACTTACTTTCATGGTTAAATACTAGTGTACCAGTGCCGTAATATAAACATCAACTCGATGTTCGAGATACAGGGAAAGGTTTGTTTAAGTTCCTTCCTTTGTTCATCTTTGCGTCTTGGAAGTATTAATCATTTCATCAGAAGAAATAAAAATGACAAATTTTGACTTAGTTCCTTTCTAAAAAGTGCGATTCATATGATCTAGGGTAACACCCAAGACCAGGGGTCTATTCCACAAAGGTATGGTGTTGTATATTACAGATTACTTATGAAAGATGTTGTAAAGTATAGAGTTGTGTTTTCCTGTTCCACGAAAGAATTAAAGTGTGCTGTATATTACCAATGAATCGCTACTAGTGATGTCATATCAATAAACATACTACGTCGTAACATGAAGCACGTGGCTAACGAGAAAGACAGGCTACGGCACGACGTCACATTCTTAGTCATAACATGGCCAACACTGAACAAGTTTAATTATAAATGCACGTTTAACATAAGTTTAATATAGCAATTCCCTTGTTTTTTAAAACTTTGAACATGTATTTATATTAGGTGACTGTCAAGATGGCCATGACTAGACCATGATAACCACGTGACTTCGATTCGTGCCATGATGAAGCAGCTGGTTATCTCTGTATTTCATTCATCGAATTAGGTTATGTTTGTCTCTTAAATCGTAATGTATTTTAAGGTACGTTATATCTATGACAAATATTCGTAGATTCTATGAATTTCGTAATCCTGCAATGTTATTTATTTTAATTTACTTCTTTAATAATAAAAATTACTTCCTTATTATCATCATCATCTTCTTCCGCGATCTCCGCATAATGTTCCTTGATAGTTTCCCATATAGGCAACAGATGCCACTAATAACGATCTTCACCCCCGACTTAATTGTTATGAAATTATAAAACAGTGTAAAATTATTGATATGGTGTCCGCTCGGCAGTAGACTTATGGAGAGGGAGCTTGAACTCAGCTGACATGTACGCACGTCTGCGCAGAGTACTGCCTGCTTAATACATTCTCACGTCTCTCACGCGAGAATATTAACAGAATCATGCAATTTTATTTAATTTTACCAAAACGTAATAGAACACACAAATATGTATTTAAACTAATATTAACTCTTTGCTAGATATACCTACCGATGTCACTGTTTCGTAATTTTACTAACGATATAAGTAGTATAACGCAAATGAAATAAAAGAAGAAATATTTTTTTCTGGGAAAACTATCAAGTTTTGACCCTATGTTGTATGGACATTTTTTGATCCTGTAGACCAATGATGTCAACTAATGCCCATAGGAGCAAGGGCGCGCTTTAGAGCGCAGGAGAGCCCGAGCGCTTTACAGCGGAAAGGAAAGAGGCAGACGAAAGAGGTAGCCTAGTGTATATGCCGCTTGGTCCAGCTATATTCAGGGATGGCCAGCACTGATTCAACGGATAAAGGGAAGAGAACTTATTAAAACTGTACCCATGTTAATTTTTGGATTTGTCTAAGAAGTATAAGTGCATTATAAGAATGTAAGTTTTAATTTTAATGCTCATTTTTCACAAGTTTGATTTTTTTTATTCAAAAAAATATTTTCTCAACTTTTCGTATACAAAAGTGAAATTTTCAGGTATAGGCTTATTTATTTAGTAGCCTTACAGAATATTTTCGTAAATCTAATATACCGTATATAGACTACGTATTATTGAAGATAGTATATTGAAAATTTTTAAAATATTCGCATGGAAATTATTTGTAAGAAAGTGAATTAACAAAGCAACTACTGTTACATCATAAGCAAAAGATACATGTCCATGTGTTGTAAAAATGTCAGCTATAGAGCGTCAGCTATACAGCACATTTCGAGAAAATAATTTAATATTCTGATGATAGGAAGTTGCTCACAAATATCACCTTAAAAGCATAATGCGATAAGAGTGTTGTTATGTAATATTAGTTATACTTAAAACAGATACAGTACTGCTTTGTACTGTAATATTGTTTTGATTAGTTTACTGATTACTTTTGTAAGGCTAAAGATACCATCAATATAAATTCCAACTTATCATGTCATACTCAATCTTTTTCTTTGGTATATCACTTTCTTTATGAATTATGTGTTTCATCCACTTAATACAGTATAATATTATACTACTATGGAATTTAAGTGAATATTCCTTCCTAACTCTCTATTATGTTATTAAGATTTAAAACACAAGTGCAATATTAAGCAATCAGTGTTAGTACTTTTGTTTTACAGACAATATAGATAATATTAAACAGAAAGAAGCCATATAAAAATAACGACATAAAATTTCACGTTACATTTGAAGTTTGTGCACCACTGTTTTCTTAATCCAACAGGTTGCTTATTCATATACACATCCCTTCCTCTAGCCATACTTAGCGCTTGCTGCCCGCGCACGACGTCAAGGTCAGAAAAATGCGCTTGCTTTGACATCACTGCTGTAGACCGTCATCGACGACTGTGAAAAGGACGGCATTTGTACCCCTTACATCCTGTATAGTTAGACACTGCTTAAACATCAATGGCGTAAGCTTGGCTTATTAGTAACGTTTTCTGTCTCATCTGTGCGTAAGTCTCGTATAAAAATTTTACACAGTTTATTAGTAAGATCGTTAAATTATAATGGTTGGTTTTTACATAGGACGAATGAAAAGTAATGTATTAGTGTAGTAGATATATTAATCGACATGTAATGCTATCAACCATTAATCGCCCACATATAAATTTGTCGCTGAATAACCTCTGGAGCTGTAAACATCGTTAAAGACATCCACCACCAACACAAATATTGAAGACACTGCTACAATGTTTTGTTGTACAGAATACTCCATCTTCCGTTCTCTACTCTGGAATAACGCCGCGAGGGAATTCTAACGAACGGGACAGTGTTGGTTGGTTGTTAGAGTTTCCTGTTCACGTTCACTTAGGACGATTAGCAGACTGTGGCACTGTCTTCATATCCCTTGTTACTCCAACCCGTGAAGCGAGAGATCGCATTCTCGTTTCTGCCTCAGTGTGTGGCAAATTGGTTCATGATCTAATTGGTTTCTTCTCCTCGTTCTTGTTAAGTGTCATCCTATTAGTCTTGAGTTACTGTAGCAAGTGTGCTTTTTTCTCTCTAATGTGCTGTCTGATTATATATTGTTCAAAGATAAAATACAAAATTTAAGACCTATATATACTTATTCACAAATTGCCCCGTTGTTGGAGATATAATGTAGACTCTTACATATATTGCCCATTTTTCACATGAACAGTAAGTCAAAAATTAATATAATAGGCAAAGATTGTTTTCAGTCACATATAGGATGGGAGAGGTATACGTGCAAATATTTTTAGAGGTAATCGGAGGTAGTATACTGAACCACATTATGTAACAATTTCTTATTCTTCGAAGTTATTTTTTAAGCATTAAAAAATACCATGTTTTTAGGTTAGTTAATACGTCCAGGCACCACTGTTTGGCGTCATAGATTCTCTCTACTGTTGTACATTCTGTTTCATGTTAAACATTTCCAGTTACTCGTCAAGTAGGCCTAACCTCGCTACTATCCATTCGTTTGCTTAAGAGACATTTACTTTATAATTACTGTAATTAAATTATTTTTAAGTCTTATGTCTTCACAATGAGCAGTTGAGGGTACAGAAGTCATACTTGAGTACTACGTGCTTACGTGAACAACTACGAGCTCAAGTGACACCAGCTTGTTACAAGAACAGACTACCTCGGTATTACTGTTGGTATTCATCCGCGTTCATAGTACATAACAAAATATAAAAGTAGCGTTTTACATATGAGTGAAGTTAAATGTTCCATCGTAATTAACAACTAGAATTCAATTTTTTATTTTCAAATAATACAAGATTGTGGTTTCCAAATACGAACTATATTTTCCTGCGTCATGTGAGTGTTTCGACTGGGAGCCAATCGCGGGTATGACAGCAACGTGCTTATGTTTACATTAGGATTTTTTCTTACAGCGAAAACAGTATAGTTACGCGGAGGTCTAAGTTTGTGCGGGTTGTCTACTGTCCAGGCTTACCATGAAGGTCTTTATGGTGTAACAAATTATCAAATAATTTATCTTATATCCAAATACAATGACCTTTTTACATTAGCACATGGAATTACATTCATGATTTATTTTGTACTGTAATATATTCGAATTTCACCCTTAATTGTTTATGCTGAAGTATAATAATGATATCGAAAGACGTGAGTTTAGTCTAAACTGACAGGCTTTTCATAGTACTACCATTCATAAAACATCATACCCTAAAATGCGTGACACATTTACGGAAAAACTATAAGTGCAAAGGAAAAAGTAAACAGGGCGTTATTTCACTCACATTTTCCTTAAACAAATGTAAAAATATTTGCACTATATTCCTTCCACTCTGTATTTTTAGTCATATCTTTCCAATGAAGATTCTAAAGATTGGTACAGTACGGATAAGGAGTTTCTCTTCGGTGAAATCAATTGACTGTACTGTAATTGAAGAAGATTTCTCGAGATATTTCATTATCCTTCTAAACAGGGCGTTTATAATAGATTGTAAAAGCCTTGATGGGATAGTAGATTTGAACATTTTTTCTCTGTCACAGTCGTAATCGTGGTCCTTGTTGCCTCTATCATAGTCCTTATCGTGGTTCTTATCTCTGTCGTAGTCCTTATCATGGGCCCTGTAGTCTCTGTTGTAGTCCTTATCGTGGTCATTGTTGTCTCTGTCGTAGTCCTCATCGTGATTCTTGTTGCCTCTATCATAGTCCTTATCGTGGTCCTTGTTACTTTTTGTCGTAGTTGTTATTGTGGTCCTTGTTGTCTCTGTCGTAGTTCTCATCGTGGTCCTTTCTATCTATATCAGTCCTTATCGTGGCCCTTGTTGCCTCCATCATAGTCTTTATCATGGTCCAAGTTGTCTCTGTCGTAGTCCTTATTGTGATCGTTGTTCCCTCTGTCGTAGTCCTTATCGTGGTCCTTCTTGTATCCATCATAGTCTTTATCTTGGTCTTTGTTGTCTGTCACAATCCTTATTGTGGTCCTTGTTGTCTCTGCCGTAGTCCTTATCGTGGTCCTTGTCTTTGTTGTAGTTCTTATCGTGGTCCTTGTCTTTGTTGTAGTTCTTATCGTGGTCCTTGTCTCTGTTGTAGTTCTTATCGTCGTCCTTGTCTCTGTTGTAGTTCTTATCGTGGTCCATGTCTCTGTTGTAGTTCTTATCGTGGTCTCTTTTGTCTCTGTTGTAGTCCTTATCGTGGTCCTTGTTGCCTCTGTCGTAGTCATTGTGGTCCTTGTTGCCTCTATTATAATCCTTATCGTGGTCCTTGTCTCTGTTGTAGTTCTTATCGTGGTCCTTGTCTCTGTTGTAGTTCTTATCGTGGTCCCTTTTGTCTCTGTTGTAGTCCTTATCGTGGTCCTTGTTGCCTCTGTCGTAGTCATCGTCGTCCTTGTTGCCTCTGTCGTAGTCATCGTGGTCCTTGTTGCCTCTATTATAATCCTTACCGTGGTCCCTGTTATTTCTGTTGTAGTTATTATCGTAGTCCTTGTTATCTCTGTCGTAGTCCTTATCGTGGTCCTTATTGCCTCTATCATAGATCTTATCGTGGTTCTTGTTGTCTCAATCGTAGTCCTTATTATGGTCCTTGTTGTCTGTCATAATCCTTATCTGGTCCTTGTTGTCTGTCATATTCCTTATCGTGGTTATTGTTGTCTCTTTCATAGTCCTTATCGTGGTCCTTGTTGTGTCTGTGATAGTCCTTATCGTCGTCCTTGTTGTCTGTTATAATTCTTATCGTGGTCCCTGTTGTATCTATTGTAGTTCTTATCGCAGTCCTTGTTGTCCCTGTCGTAGTCCTTATCGTGGTCCTTATTGCCTCTATCATAGTTCTTATCGCGGTCCTTGTTGTCCCAATCGTAGTACTTATCATGGTCCTTGTTGTCTGTCGTAGTCAATCTCTAGTCCTTGTTGTCTCTGTCATATTACTTATCGTGGTTCTTGTTGTCTCTATCATATTCCTTATCGTGGTCCTTGTCTCTGTCGTATTCCTTATAGTGGTTCTTGTCTGTCATAGTCCTTATCGTGGTCCTTGTTGTCTTTGTCGTAATTCTTATCGCGGTCCTTGTCCCAATCGTAGTACTTATTATGGTCCTTGTTATCTGTCGTCAATCTCTAGTCCTTGCTGTCTCTGTCATATTACTTATCGTGGTTCTTGTTGTCTCTATCATATTCCTTATTGTGGTCCTTGTTGTCTCTGTCGTATTCCTTATAGTGGTTCTTGTTGTCTGTCATAGTCCTTATCGTGATCCTTGTTGTCTTTGTCGTAATTCTTATCGTGATCCTTGTTGTCTCTATTTTAGTCCTTATCGTGGTCCTTGTTATCTCTGTCGTATTCCTTATAGTGGTTCTTGTTGTCAATCATAGTCCTTATCGTGATCCTTGTTGTCTTTGTCGTAATTCTTATCGTGATCCTTGTTGTCTCTATTTTAGTCCTTATCGTAGTCCTTGTTGTCTCTGTCGTATTCCTTGTAGTGGTTCTTGTTGTCTATCATAGTCCTTATCGTGATCCTTGTTGTCTTTGTCGTAATTCTTATCGTGATCCTTGTTGTCTCTATTTTAGTCCTTATCGTGGTCCTTGTTGTCTCTGTCGTATTCCTTATAGTGGTTCTTGTTGTCTGTCATAGTCGTTATCGTGATCCTTGTTGTCTTTGTCGTAATTCTTATCGTGATCCTTGTTGTCTTTGTCGTAATTCTTATCGTGGTCCTTGTTGTCTCTATTTTAGTCCTTATCGTGGTCCTTGTTGTCTCTGTCGTATTCCTTGTAGTGGTTCTTGTTGTCTGTCATAGTCCTTATCGTGATCCTTGTTGTCTTTGTCGTAATTCTTATCGTGATCCTTGTTGTCTCTATTTTAGTCCTTATCGTGGTCCTTGTTGTCTCTGTCGTATTCCTTATAGTGGTTCTTGTTGTCTGTCATAGTCGTTATCGTGATCCTTGTTGTCTTTGTCGTAATTCTTATCGTGATCCTTGTTGTCTTTGTCGTAATTCTTATCGTGGTCCTTGTTGCCTCTGTCGTAGTATTTATCATGGGGCTATTATCTTTCCCATGGTCTTACAATTCTCATTTCAAAAGAAGTTTACCTATTTAATATATTGAACCTTCTTTAAATTAGTGTTTTCCCTGGAGTTGATTAAGAATTTTCAGAGTCTACTTTCATTAGTATTGGATCGTAGGATGTATGCCTATGAGTTCCGTCAAAGTCACAAAAGCAGGATTTATATTCGAGCGGGTAATGTATAAAACGAAGGTCTTCGAAATGTGGCATCAAAGAAACGTAGCAGAGAGGTGGAATGAGACTGCATTAAGAAATAAGCCGTAGGCAGTGCCAAGTCAAACCTAGTTTCTCATTAAATGAGAACTCGCTTTGGAGAGGATGCTGCAGCGGCATTGTTAAACAGCTCGACGATGTGGTTCTGCGCTGACAATTCCTTGGATCGACCCAATTCGCTAAGTATTATCTCACATCACACCACCAAACTCATTTCAGAACTACGAGGGTAAATCAATGTGTAAGTCGCAAAAAGAGAAAAAATGACTGCGAGTACACGCTGAATATTATTTTTTATTTCGACATAACACCTTGTACTTATGCGTTATCTATGTTTTATACGGAATGGAAAGAAATGAGTTATATTAATTAATTAACTAGTTTCTTTCCATTAATTAATTAATACTAGTATTTCTTAAACACTAAATTGTACATTTTTATTTGTTCCGGAGTCCTGGCTCGAGACCTCGCAAGTGAGGATAATTGTGAAATATTAAAGGAATGATGATAATGGTAAGGGAAAATGGGAGAATACCGGAGAAAAAACCCTCGCGCCCGCTTCTTGTCCACAACAAATTCATTCGTAACCTAGACGGAGAAAGAAACTGATTCACGTGAGTAATAGCCCAGGTCATTATGAAGAAATTTTATCCAGCAATGCTTTTGATACAACCAATAATCTAGTGAGAATATTATTTATTCATCTATTTATTTGTTTATTTATTTATGTACTTAGTTACTTAGTTACCGATTTACTGACTTACTTGTTTGTTTGTTTAGTTATTTACTT